>NC_092333.1:253517500-254117500 GCF_046630445.1 Rutidosis leptorrhynchoides
ATATATATATATATATATATATATATATATATATATATATATATATATATATATATATATATATATATAGGTTCGTGAATCCGAGGCCAACCCTGCATTGTTCAGTTCCGTCGTATGCATATTTTTACTAAAAAATATCGTATTGTGAGTTCATTTGATTCCCTTTTACTCTTTACATTTTTGGGACTGAAAATACATGCACTGCTTTATAACTGTTTTTACAACTATTTTATTAAATGCCTTTGAAATCTATATTTTTGGACTGAGATGCTTTTATAAATGTTTGACGAGATAGACACAAGCAAAACATTCTTCGAATGAATTATTATGTAAACAGAAGTTCTGTGGATTATTATTGAATTAGTTGGACGTGATAATTGCCACTAATTGATGTGAATATTTCCCCTGATTATTATGCTTGGTAACCAAAGAATTAGAATCGGGTATGGCCCTAATTCACGCGAATCCTAAAGGTAGCTACCGGGTTTAACACCCTCACCCAGAATGTTCACTAGACGGAAGAGCTAGTGGGCGTGGTGTTTAGTACTTCGAAGTTTATATATTATACAGACGAGATGTTCTATTTTGGGGATTTTATTGATGCGTATTATATGTTAAGGTCGGTTACCATATTGAGCAATGAAATCAAATTGAATGTTATGTATCGAGAGAATGATTTTTATACACAGGTTATGTGTATTATTTTTGTGCACGAGATATACGTATGGTTATTTAAAAATCGCGAGGCAACCTACGGTGGAGAAAAGGATACGAACCTACTCTGCTAAGCATTATGAAAAATGGTTTTGTACACGAGATAGGTGTACTGTATTTGAATCTTGTGGTCTATCAAAATGATGAATTTTACCGTTTATGATAAACCTATGAACTCACCAACCTTTTGGTTGACACTTGAAAGCATGTTTATTCTCAGGTACGAAAGAAACCTTCCGCTGTGCATTTGCTCATTTTAGAGATATTACATGGAGTTATTCATGACATTTCAAAAGACGTTGCATTCAAGTCGTCAAGTTCATTCAAGGATATCATTAAGTCATTTATAGTTGGATACATTATGAAATGGTATGCATGCCGTCAAATTTCGATGTGATGAAAGTTTGTCTTTTAAAAACGAATGTAATGTTTGTAAAATGTATCATTTAGAGGTCAAATACCTCGCGATGTAATCATATGTTATTGTATTCATCCTTATGGATTAGGACGGGTCATCTCAATATATATATTCAATATACTTTTATATGTATATATAAAGATTTATAGTAATATCATATATTATTTTATTTACACGAATGAATTAAATCATATAAGTTTCTATTTCAAATTTATATATATTTTTAAATATTTATGTATTTATTTACAGATAGTGGTTCGTGAATCGTCGGGAATAGTCGAAGGTCAAATGAATTCATAACATAATTCAAAATTTTTGAGACTCGACCTTACAGACTTTGCTTATCGTGTCGAAATCATGTAAAGATTAAGTTAAATTTGGTCGAAAATTTCCGGGTCGTCACAGTACCTACCCGTTAAAGAAATTTCGTCCCGAAATTTGATTGTGGGGGTCATGGTTAACAATAGAAATGTTTTCATGACGAATATGAGTTGATAAATAGAATTTTATCATTATTGATTAATATAGACAAAACGATTCAATTATGTGAAGCGTACAAGTGAAGCTGTCACAATAGATTGGGATAGAGATTTAACTTTTGACGTAGTCACGATTGAATTCCAGAATTCAAGGGATTTAAAGAAAATCATCGAAATCTATATAAGATTTGATTCTTCGGTAATTAAGGGAATTAGAATCTTCTTTGATTAAATGCGATAATCTGTTTCAATTGTTCTGTCGGATATTTCACTAATGAATCCACCCTCTCCGTTTCCTTTATATTTTGGAGTTCCATCCTTTTTTTTTCTCTTCCCGACTTTAATTCAAGCGAATAATGGTCCAGAATTCGTATGTATGGAGTTTCGAATGAACATAACTCATGTTCTAAGAGAGAAATTATAATAGCACAATCTTGATTGGTTAAATTACCAGAATTCAAGAGAAAAGATAGAACTATCAAAAAGATATGTTCTGATTATATTTGGAGATTAGGTAGAATGTAAGAGTCGTGTAACATGGCACATGATGACGTTATGGTCTGTGAATCATCACGTTTCATTAGAAACTCATCATGACTTACTGTAATATAATCACGTTGATCAAGTGTCATTATATTATACTAACTCATGCTTCAGTTCCCCAACACTTCAAAAACGTTCAGAATTTAAACTCGAAAGTTTACAGAATATAGAAACTAAACAGTTTCCTTTATGATGTGATACAGATAGCGCGAAGAGATAGATGAATTCGAATAAGAATAGTTATGAAGATATCTTTAGATATATCACAGATATTTATAATGAAGGACATGATGATATCTCAGAATATCTAAGATCAGAGGATGATGAAGAATTTTGTCCGTAAAGGTTAGGAGTAAGATATTCGTTAACGACTTCAGCAGATACTGAATTATTTGGATTCTTTGAAAGTAGTTTTAGTCTTTGTGATTTTTCCACAGCCTCCTTCATGGTTTACTCAATCTGTTTTCCAATACCAAATTTTCTCATCTTTTGAGCTTCTTCTGCCACTATTCGTTATCATCAACTTTTGGCTGTTAAGGTCGTTTACAGTTTTTGTTGCTTCATTCAACTTTTTCAAACTTTGAAGTATTGGTTCGTAGACTGGGTGCTTTTCAGAATTTCAGAATGGAAGGTCATAATTCTAAGAGATAAAGGTTATATGTATACATATAACCGTTGATGTAGACATGCTGCGAGATTTCAAAATACTGATTGTTAATTCCCGGTAATTCTCGTTATAGGATGTGGATGAGTATATGATAAGGTTTTAACGAACAAATATAATGGTTCTTCGGAGAAACTTAAGCCAATGAGTAATGAAGTTTCTGGTAAGTTAACTGCTAATGTGGTGGACTATAAACGGTTTCCCGGTAATGATGATGAATGGGTAATCTTTAAAATAAGGTTTATTTGAATAAAAATTTGAAGTTGATTTGTTGGAGCTGTGATAAAATTGGCTAATTTGAAAAAGAATTGCATTGTTATTTACGGTAATAACAATGCCAAAGGAGCTAGTACAGATACGTGTTAAACGTTTATACGTGTCCCGATATTTAAAGTGCGTAAAATAAATAACAGAAATTAAATGATGATAAATAAAATTACGAGAATTAAAGTTACGATAAATAAATTGCGATAAATAAAATGTAATACGAGATTAACAGTTAGCTAGGAACAGTTAGCTAGGATTTTGTTAGCGTGGATTCGAAACAAAATTCCTAATAGTTAATTTGTCTGTTTCTAACAAATTTTATTTTGTCATATGTTTTCTTCATTATGCCACTTGTTGGAATCTGATAGGTCAAAATCCAAATATGAAATTGAATGAAAATGGTTATCCTGCGGTGAACGGATACATATATCTGTGGATGTAAGTAGGATAGTAAATGACTGTTGAATCAGATTCGAAAAATGTATTGTGATGCCCCGTACAAAACCATCGTGTACGAATCATCAACAACAGGATCATTACAAGGTCAAATACTATATGCGGTTTCAAAACAAGTTTGCATTCATGAATAAAGGTAATGTCTTAACCAACATCAAATGTCTTACAACAAAAGTATGCTTCAATGAATAGAAGCAATTAGTAATAGTACGTGACCCAATGGTCATTACAAATCATTGTTTCAAAAGGTAACATAGTTTGAATGCAAATAAAACGTTTCATACTGTGACAACTCTAACAAGCGCAGCGGGTATCTACAAGGCATGACAAGTACAACAACGGAAGAAAGCAACCTTAAGCACCTGAGAAAAACATGCTTAAAAATGTCAACACAAAGTTTGGTGAGCTATAGTTTAAGTATAACAGTATGTAAGGTAGGCAACGAGATTTCAGTGCTTCAAAGAGCGTTTCAAAACAGTATGTAAAGTATATGTTTAACCGTGGGCACTTGGTAACTAACTTAACGTTTATCACCCCTAAAATTACACTTGGCGAGTGCGTATGTTTACGAAGTATTAAACACCCATTAAATGCTAGCGCTACTAGCCCAAGTGGGGATGTCAAACCCTATGATCTATATCTAAGATTCGCGTTCACCGGTTCAAAGACCAATGACTAAACGTTACCGAGCTAAGGGGAAAGTTTATGCCATTGTATAACCCACACATATAAAAAGTTTAAGTACTTGTGCCTAGTATGTAAAATGTAAAATGCGCATGTATTCTCAGTTCCCAAAATAGTTAAAGTAAAAAGGGATGCTATAACTCACAGTGGAAAAGTAGTAGTAAGTTGACTCGGGGAAAGTAAGCAAGTATGTAGGTCCGGAAAGTCCTCAACCTAAGTAAAAAGTTACTAAGTCAGTAAATCGTTCCCGATAGGTTTAAAAGTATGTAAATTAGGTCTTAAGGGTTATCATCATTCATCATCAAACAAAAGTATAAAGTATGTTTCATTCTAAAAAAAAAGAGTTTAAAACAAAGGCTGATTCGATCAGTCACCACGGCCTCTACACAAACTGAATTGAAGTGAGACCAGTGGCCATGGCTCCGTATATGAGTCCTTTAGTTGCTATAAAAATTCCAGAATCAAACTCGTCTTCGTTTGACCGTGGCGACGGTTTAAGTGCGAGTAGGTCGGAATTTTCAGCACAACGTTAAAAGGACATGGTGACGTTCGGAGGGCCATAGATCCTAAACCGTAACTCGGATTAAGACAAGTCTTAAACGAAAAATTATATAATCGAACAGAGATAACTGAAAATCAACTTTCAGTAGCCCAGGTATTCTGATCAGACCTGAAAAACATTAGGTTTAGTGTTCCGGTGGGTTCTTGGTGCTCGATGCTAATCACGATTCTCATCCTTGATGCATATAGCTTCAAGTGTACAACTCATTGATGTGTTTGCATCATTTTTACCAAGTTTTGACCATCATAACACAAGTGTAGGTCCAAGGTAAGTAGCACAACTCAATTAAGTGTTGCAAGTAGTTTGATGAACCAAAGTTACATCAAGATCTTAGATCCGACACATATAAGAACTCTAAAAGTAATATTGAACTACAAACTTGAAAGTAAACTAACTAATCAAGATCTTAAGTTGTAGAACATAGTTCTTAGTTAGATCTTGAAGATCCTAGACCCAAAAGTCTAGAACTAAAGTTACTAAGTTAAATCCTAAGTTATAACACTTAAATCTTTACTTAAATGATACTATAAGTTATAAAACTTAGATTTTCATCTAGTAAAGTGAATGTAAGCTTACAAGCTCTTGTTTATAACAAAATTAGAAGACCATACGCTATAGAAACTTAGATCTTTCATAAGTATGTGAAGTTATAACTAGAAAGTTAAACTTCCATGTTCTTGAACTCATAAAGTTAGCTTTTAGTTTCAAGAAGTATGAGATCAAGATTAACTTGTAATACTTGACCATTATACCAAAATCACGAAATCAAACATGTTCAAAATGAAGGAATAAACTAAATAAACAAGTAACAAGTTCATAGTTGTTTATACTTTAAAGATTCAAGCCAAGGCTTTGATCTTTAAGAAAGTAAACTTTAAGTTTACAACATGAACTACAAGTATGATTTTAACTCATGAACTTTCAATCTTTTAAAGCATTAAGTGTAGAACATAAACTAGAAAGTTAGGTTCTTGTATGTTCTTGTATGAACAAGATAAAATGAAGCACAAACTAGAAAGTTTGGTTCTTAATCAACAACAAACAACTAGTAAGTAAACATTAAGCAAGAATAAGTGATGAAACTAGTAAGAATGATGATGAGTGCTTCGGTTTTCATGAGAGAAAAAGAAAGGAAAATAAACTTGATACTTACAAGTTAGAGAGCAATTGAGATGAGAGAAAGAAAGTGTAAGTTTGTGTGTGAGAATAATGAAGTAATACTAGAGAATAAGTATCACAAAAATTGAAACAAAAACCTCCCTCTACTCAAGGTTGGACGACGGTTTTCACAAGGGGAAGAGGAAGGAAAAAGTCCACTAGTTACTTCATTTATTTGGCTCAAAAAATGGTAATAAGGTTGCATGGTGTTGGAACAAGGTGTAAGTATGTAGTAACTAGATTCCATATGCACTAATCAATCTAGTTAAGCCTTAAAGTAATACTTGAATAATGAGGTGGGCTAATTAGTCCATTAAGATAAGTAGGATGGGCTTCTAAGTCCATTAACATTAATAAAAGCCCATGTTCAAGTAATTAACAAATTAATCCAATAAAGCCCAAGTAATTAACCATTAACACTAGTTAATTAAAAATGATTATTAATAATTAATAATGGATGCAAATAATATCCGAAATATTATTCGTGAAAAGTTCGGGTGTCACAAAGACGTGTCGGGACATGTAAAGTCATGTATGGTAACAAGTAAATGTAATAAAATACATTCACTAACACGCAAGCATTAATAATAAACATTATTAATAATATGTGGAAAAACCAGGGTCGTTACATGTACAGTGTAACTTATTAATGTGAAATCTAAATATTCCTCGGGTATTACCTACCCGTTAAAATATTTTCACCATTAACAGGTTGTACAAAAGAATTTTTAATTACAATCTTTATGAAAACATATATACATATATATATTTTCTTCAGATGTAATTATGGATTTATGAGTTAATATGATATTAGACTCATTTGATTTACTGTTAGAACAAGAATATATAATCTCTAAAACATTAGAGATTACATAATCGCTATGTCGGACGAAGATAAATGATGTAGAACGATACGTAGAACGATGATTATACTCGAGGTACAGAATGAGGTGTTGAGGCATGGATTGTTGATGGTACTGGTGCTGTTATTGATGGTACTGTTAGTGTTGTTGATGGTGGTACTGTTGCTGCCAGTGCTGCTGCTGGTGCTTGTAACCTTTGCACCATATTCTCCAAAGCCACTACCAGAGCGCGAAGCTCGTTGGCTTCTTCTATTACACCGGGGTTATTGTTGGTTTGGATGAGTGGATGAATAAGATCTAGAATTGTGGATAGAATATAATCGTGTCGAGCTACTCTGGAAATGAGAGAGAAAATGGTATTACGGACAGGTTCACCGGTAAGTGCTTCAGGTTCATCGTCAAGAGTGCAGGTTGGTGGGTGGAAAGGATCGCCTTCATCTCGTTTCCATCGGTTTAGTCGACTACGAACCTATCCCCAATTCATCCAGAATTGAAGATGACTAGTTGGTTGATTCATTTCATTTACACTGCTTTCGGAGTTTAGGTGAATATCCATGTTGGAATAGATGTCGGAATAACTATCAGAATAGGTATCGAAATCTGAGGGACTCGAACTGGTTGAGGGATTCATCTCATACGATCAGATGAAGGATTTTTGATAAGAAATAGATTATAGGATGTAGATTAGTACCCTGCAATACATAATTTACATCTGCATATATAATACTAAAATCCCATAAGTTACGGAGGAATCTACGGAATATGTTAGGCAAAGTTACAGTAACAGATACGCTATGATATGAATTTTGTCTATTCAATATTCATGCAATCAATGCAGTAAGATGTGTCTAGACTAAGAATGATAAGCAAGTGATTCTCTAAGAATGATAAGCAGGTACTTTTCGACAAGGAATGATAAGCAAAACTTTTGACATGCAGACACGATCGAAGTCCAGACCCACTAATGCATCTAAACAACTATCAGTCAGACACACTAATGCAAGACCTGGTTCTCTAAGACCACCGCTCTGATACCACCTGTAAAGACCCGTCCCAATCCATAAGGACAAATACAATAACATATGATTACATCGCGAGGTATTTGACCTCTATATGATACATTTTACAAACATTGCATTTGTTTTTAAAAGACAACCTTTCATTACATCGAAAGTTGACATTCATGCATACCATTTCATAATATATCAAACTATCAATGACTTCTTATCAATCTTGATGAACTTAATGACTCGAATGCAACGTCTTTTGAAATATTCCATGAATGACTCCAAGTAATATCTTTAAAATGGACAAATGCACAGCAGAAGATTTCTTTCAAACCTAAGAATAAACATGCTTTCAAATGTCAACCAAAAGGTTGGTGAGTTCATTAGTTTATCGTAATCAATCATTTCCATAATTTT
Organism: Rutidosis leptorrhynchoides; assembly: GCF_046630445.1. Taxonomy (NCBI): domain Eukaryota; kingdom Viridiplantae; phylum Streptophyta; class Magnoliopsida; order Asterales; family Asteraceae; genus Rutidosis; species Rutidosis leptorrhynchoides. Next base: position 253,525,733 of record NC_092333.1, read on the forward strand.
AATATACCACAAGATTTCATTTGTTCAATAATCATACACTCGCAAGTGTTTAAAATTCATTCATATGGATTGAACACCTGGTAACCGACATTAACAAAATGCATCTAGAATATCCCCAAACATATAAATATCGAAGTACTAAAGTAGTTCAAATTCTCTACTGGGGCGTGTCAAAGCCCATATATCTATCTTTAGGATTCGCGTCAATTGGTGGCAATTATAATAAACACCAATTCTTAGGCTACCAAGTTCAACAAGGGTGATATCCGGTATAACAATATAATGTAGTTTTTAATTACTTGTTTCTATTTCGTCAAACATTTATAAAAGCGCATGTATTCTCAGTCCCAAAAATATATATTGCAAAAGCGTTTAAAAAGGGAGCAAATGAAACTCACTATACGATATTTTGTATTAAAAATATGGATACGACGGAACTGCACAATGCAAGATTAGCCTCGGATTCAAGAACCTATATCATATATATATATATATATATATATATATATATATATATATATATATATATATATATATATATATATATATATATATATTAACACATATAATGGTAATCGAACAAAATTATGTATTATTAGTGATTAAATTGTTATTTTAATTATGTAATTCATTAATAACCTAATTATTTACATTTATTAATATTTATTATAAAAGTATTAATATAGTTATGTTATATGTAGTAAATATCGTTTTATATAACTAATAATTATTTTATAAAATAATGTTGGTAATAATAATAAATAAAAAGTTATCTTATTTTACAATAATAATAATAGTTATTATGATAATAATATTGATACTAGTATTAAAAATAATAATAATAATAATAATAATAAAATAAAAATAATAATATTACTGTCAAAATAATAATAATAATGAGATAAAATAATAAGAATTCAAAGAAATAGCCCTAAAAAATACTCAAGCCCGGGTTTGAACCCGTGACCTCCCGGTAACCCGATAACATCCTTAACCATTCCTTTGATCTATCTTTTCTGTTATTATTAAGATTTTAATATCTTTTAACTCAGTTTTCTGTTTTGAATCATCATCATTCCTAACTTCTATTATCATCGTCATTTTATCAATTATCATAATCTAATCCTAATCACAAATATCGTTTTATTAATTTCTCTTCATCACCGTATCATTGTACTTGCCACCATACTCATCATCATATCATGACATCACATTTTCATCATCGTCTATATCATGATCACGTTTATTATTTTATGTATTGTTAATTTATCATTATCCTAATCATCATGTCATTCATCATCATCAGGCTTAATGATCATCATCACTTTAATATCATCATCTTAATCCATATCATCGTTATTTAACCTAAAAAAGAAACGGATATAGAAGTCTAGCGGTAACAGCAACAAAACAGTAACCTTCTCATTAAATCATGTTGCCATCGCTTATGTATAATATCAATTCCAATTTCATTTTAGCTTTCATTCGTTTAAGTATAATGTATACATGTATTATATTACTTAATATTAATATTACTATTTAATATTATTCTATCCTTTAATTATTCATAATAAGATACAACAACTAAGTACAGTTACTATGAGTTTAAAATTCTTTTGTACCGAAGCTTTTCGATAGTTATCCAACAACGAATTTAACGAATAGTTTCTTTCATAGATAAGAATATTAGTTGTATGATAAAGAAAGTTTATGATTATGTATACCTTTAAAACGATATCGAGTTAACACCATATTAACACTACGTGACTTGTGTCTGTGTAATAACCCTCCATCATTCCCTACACTGAACCGGTCCATGGTTAACCCCTATGACGTTTACAATAAGATGACATTGATGATCACTTGGGCTCCACCTTGGCCCGAGAACTAGAGGATCCAAATCCCATAACTGCAGCCCAACAATTCGATTCAAGGCCTAATAATTCACATAAATACACGACCCAAAAGTAGAACCGAAAATTGAAACAGAAAAAAATATAGTTGTAGTTTTTGCAAGTAGGGATGTTTGTTTATTGATGTTCGGCCACCAAGGAAATGGAATACACAAGGCATTATGACCCAATTACAATTTTCGTGGTTTTTGACTTTTGTAATATAAATTTTTGAACGGTTGTTGTAGTAGAAATAGAAACAGTTTCGTATCATATATATCATCATCAACGTCATCTTTACTTGTTGTGTATCATGAATTTTATCATCATCCCATGATCATTATTATCAAAATATCATTAACATAGATCATGGTTTCGTAACAGACAAACAAAAACAACAAGTCTTCACGGTGTTTACAAATGGTTTGATAAATTCAAGTGGGTGTTTGGATTTTGTTTGAATTAAAAATAGAAGTAGGGTACATCAATCGATCACACAAAGTAGCTGTAGCAGTAACTTGACAGATGCAGTAGGTTGGTGGTTTATGTTGTTTTCGTGGGTGGATATGGCGGTCTTGGTGGTGTTTTATACTGATCGAAGATTTTAATGATAGTGATGAATATGGTGGGTTCACTAAGTGAGAGGAGAGAGATAGATGAGAGAGAGGTGTGGTGGCTCGTAACAGGAAGGAAGCTTCAGTTTGAAGTAACAGAATGGGTTTTGCAACACATTTAAAAAGTGTGTGTGATGGATCGATGGTTATTTGTGTGTTCTTCAACTCGAAACAGAAAGTAACAGCAAACGTATCAGGAATCAAACCCACAAAAATGGTGGTGATGATTTGATGATAGTGGTGTTGGTTTGGTCATCGAAACCGAAACAGATAGATGGTGTTGGGTTAGTGGTTGATCAACAAGGTGGTGGTGTCCTTGGTTGATAACAAAACACAGCAGCACATGACTTCGGTTGATGATGTTCAAACGTGGTTGTGATAAGTTTCACGATGGTGGTTCGAATGGTGGTGAGGTGATTGTATGATGGTGGTTGGGTTAGAGTGTCGCCGGATGTGCAAGAGAGTGTGAGGGAGATAAATGAAGATGGTTGATATATAACTCCTCTGTATATATAGGAGATATTTAAGAGATAGATAGATAGCAATAGTAACACGATATTACACAATTTCATAAATCTCAATTCACGGATCAAATAGGTATCCAACTTGAATATGCAATTCCAAAAATAAAGAAGCATTATAATATATAATATGTCTATATAAATTTGAAAACGTGATTAATCAATAGTAATCTAAAAATATCTACCGACAGTTTTCTCGGACTACTATTTCGTATCCCGTTGATAATTAGTGGCGAATAAAAGTCTTTCAGAAAAATCCCAAATTTTTAATTTAAATTCCTTTATTTATTTCAGTCATTCTAGTATAAAATTTGCTCATTAATTATGTGAAACAACCCCAATCCGTTTAACCAAAAACGGAGTACATTTTTTTTTTATTAGTTAGGTCCCATTAATACAATACATTTTCAACTCTATTTTAATCGAAACATAACATCGTAATGATACGTTTAACAATCTATCATGACCCTTGGCACACAAATTACACTTTACAAAATCATTTGTAATAATGACCCGATCACAAGAAATACGGGTTAAGACTCAATAACCCAACCCAATACCAAGAGCATAATCCCGGGGACTACCAAATCCCCCATCCACGTCCAAATATCCAAAAGCTACCCCATCGAGCCCAAGCGCACCTAAGCATCTAGTCTACAACTAGCTAGCTTCATAATCACAATACCTGTAAAAAGGTAAACAACGAGAGGGGTAAGCCTAAAGCTTAGTGAATGCAATAATTATACGTATACATATATAATCTACTTACTTGCAATCACTTACACAATACCGCATACAAGCTAGCAATTCAACAACTATGCAAACATCATGCATAAACCAATATTCGCAATTCACAATAAGCTAGCAACACCAATAGCATATAGTTCAATGTTATATATACTAATACAAAATTCACACAACCATGGTTAACCATTCTCGCGTCATGGTGCTACCGGCTCTTTGGTTCACACCATACGCATTTGTCATGATGCTACCGGCTCTTTGGTTCACATCACAACTCGAGTCATACTCACGCTAGAGTGCTACCGGCTCTTTGGTTCACACTCTAACAACGCTAGGGTGCTACCGGCTCTTTGGTTCACACCCTAAAAAATCGTGCTATAGCGCTACCGACTCTTTGGTTCACACTATAACACACGTACTATGACGCTACTGGCTCTTTGGTCCACATCATAGCACGCTCGCACATGCTATGGCACTACCGACTCTTTGGTTCATACCATAGCATAAAAATAAATACATTACATACATATGCATATAATCATTCCACTCACCTCGAGATGCATGGACAAGTCATGTATGTAAAGTTGCCACGAAACGCAATCGAGCAAGCTTTTACCTATAATATACATATAGGTTTTCACACAATCAACACACATTCCCTTCAAGAGAATTTGACGCAAACGCCCTTAACCTAGGGTTTATACCTACCTCCACAATCCGCCCATTTAGACAACTAAAGTGCAAGGTACACCTTTTCTACATTTAATGACACCCGAAGGTCCAAACTAACGAGACTAGTTCCTGCGTTTCCGAAATACCAAAATACAACAACTTTAGCCTTTAAACGCATACTATCTCGTATATTACACAAAAACCCGTTTCATGGTTGACCAAGTTTGACTTTATGGTTAAAATACCAATTTTAACCCGAAATCATTTCTCACGTTTACTTTCATTCCAAAATGCCATTTAACACTTAACAAAAGTGTTTAACATCCATTTAATCCAATTTAGTGTCATTACCAAATTCGACCCAATCAAAGTCGACCCATTTTGACCTGAGTCTCAAAAACGCCCAAAATCACTAACGACTAGTGATTATATTACCAAAACACCAAATAACACCTAAAACGAGTATTTACATACTTAATTCACCAAAACTTGACTCAAAACCCATTTTGACACATAAACCCTAATTTTGACCCATTTCAAAATTAGTCAACTCAAATACACCCAAAAGGGTTCCAACGCTTCCAAAATCACTAAACTAAGTGATTACACCCAAAACCAAAGCCTAATCATGGCCAAAACGTCTATCAACCCAAAACCCGCCATGTATCAAAAATAACTAGCTTCCATAAACCCACTTTATCATCTAAATAGGTTTTACAACTAAAAAGCTAAAAACCCTAACTTGAATATCAAATCATAAAGATGAATTTCGGAGTTAGAACTTACCATCACTATCACAACGTAGCCGTGAACGAGGAGACCAACTTTAACTCTTGAGACCCGACCTGAATCACTCTTCTTCATCCCCGATTCGAGCTTTCTCTCTCTAAACCCTTTACTCTCTCTCTAGGGTTTGGGGTGTGAGTGGGAGGGAAGAAATGAGAAGGAAATGAGGTTTGGATAAGATTGGGATCAGTTTTATGGCCAAAGACCCGTCCATATGTGAAATACCAACTTTGCCCCTCATTTAACTCATTAAAAGGCTGAAAAGTACCAGATCGTGCCTATTGTCGCGCCGCGGAGCAAATTTGTCGCGCCGTGGCCCAAAGGGTGATTTTAGATCACTTTTTAAAGCTTTCTGACCCTCAAAATAGGCATTTGTCGCGCCGTAGCCATCCTGGTCGCGCCGTGACAATTGCCTGTTTCATCCGAACTTCAGGAAACTTGTTTTGGCCATAACTTTTTGACCGTAACTCCGTTTTTCGATGAATCAAATATCGTTGGAAACGTAATAAGATTTCCTTTCTAATGGTATGGTTTTGAAATATCAAATCAAACTTTATTTGGGATCGAAAAGGTACGTACACACCTTGTAACTCAAACAACGTCCAGTTTTCTTCGACATTCGAACACGAAACACGTACACGCTTGGTACACTTCATGCACTCATCGTACAATCATCTTTATACTATTATACAACCAAGTATGAACATTCTAAAGTTCATCACGTACCTTGGACATGTTATGATGAAAAACGGGATGTTACAACTCTCCCCCACTTAAATTCAATCACGTCCTCGTGATCCTCATCACTTAACTAATTCGAACCTACACCCAACGGTCCTTCGACACCCTCTAAACTCGATGTCCATAACAAATCCCAAAAACAATTTCCATTAATCCGAAGTTTTCACCACACGCTAATAATCACTAGCGTGCATTACCGCAACAAGCGATATTTCTCGCGCTCAACGTTCAAACTGCCCCCATTAAAACTCTGTACTTTAATAGTCCATAACGTACCACTCAACCGGTCAATCAAGTATGTTCTCTATTTCAAGAACGAACCTCCCTCATTTCCGCAACCGGATTATTCCTTCAACGAAGAAATTTTGGTATCACCAAAATAATCACTCTAGGGAACACAAACTTTCCCATCGATCGATCCGCACACGACCACCAGTCTCTGGATTAATCCAGGACGACAATAATATACCACGAACTAGGTAAAACATCAACACTCGACACAGGGTTTCTCCCTTTAAACCCTACAACACATCATACACTACGGCTTCCTAGTAATAGCATGGAAACTATTCGTGTACTAGAATCTCGTCAACAGGGAATTATCATTAAAACAATTCGCGATTTGCCACACTACCCACAACTAAACCGTCCGTTAAGGATGGCCTCGACATTTAAATAAAACTAACGAGTCACATCACTAGGGTACACACCCTTGCAACCAACAACATCCGTGTGTCTCGACGTGAGACAATCAGAACCGGCGCTCCCCGCCTCACAATCATCCACAAAGTGGAATAATCCACTAAAGATCCTCACGATCACGTTTCCCGATAGGGAAAATACAGCGAACACCACACTACTAACATGTATCTACTCAATAGTACCATCAGGGTTTCATAGTAACCCAGATTTTCATTATGAGAGTACCCGCAACGACAACTTCATTCCCTCACTCTGAGATCTCAAGCTTTACATTTGGTCTCATACCGCACTCTGGTACTACACGACCACCTTGCTTAAAAAGAATTACACTTCATTCGATCCCATCATCACAACTCTACACATAACATTCCGAAATTATAACTAACAATCGTAACGCACGATCTCGAGTCAACATCAACAACCCGTCACTCTTCCTCGTCAGGGTCTATGAATCCCTATTGAGGTCTAGCATGGTACACTCGGAGACTTCAGTATACAATACACCACCGGATCTTCCTCGAGCGACAGTAAAAACTCCCCCACTTAGGATTCATCTTCACATTCTCACCGCCATGATGATAACACCCCGCGGAATTACTATTTCGCAACACACGTGATCATTCTCATCATTGATCGTAAACACCGAATCACTGCAAATTCACTTTAGGCTCTCAGAGCCGTCATACAAAATTACCAGAGATGTCGTACACGCGACGACTTCGCACCTTCATACCACAAATCACAATCGACTGCCTTAACCGTTCGCAAAGCGAACTCCACCAAAGTCCCACATACGTCTCTATGCTTAAGCATACGTCACTCCGATAAATCATTCGTGCATCTCAGTCGAGATCACCTGACCTTCCACTCAACGAACCAGTATCTGCAATTGCTCACTCTCATGGAGAAGAGTGACCAATCCGATACAATAATTTCGTTGACCACAATATCAACACTTCATCATAACCTTAGGCCTATCCGACCATTAAGTCTATCACGGGCTCACCGGTCATCTTACCCATCTATCACTTAAGAGCAACCAGATTCGCTCATCCGCCACTTCATAAGAAGTATTTACCGCAATGCTCTTAAACTTTGACTTTCGCAACCGTCGAATTACTTTCACCCATCGATCACTTTCGTAATCTCCGCTGCTTCCAAGGGTATCTCATGAGAACCCTAAGCACAAAGTGATCACACCACTACCGGAGTTGAACATTACACCAGCAGGTATAAAAAGGCACATGTCGCAGTGTCATGCAAACTCCCACCGCAACCTATCAAGATTTAGAAACTCGATCTTTAGGTTCCAAACACCCGATGTCACCAACTTCTCCACGATAATGACCCGAAGTCATACCTACCCGACAAACCTTAGGGTTTATTGTCTTCTCAAAAGTTCCTAGCGATTACACGTCACCCGCAATTACACAAGGCCAAACGATATAGCCTAATGAGGCCCTTCACCTAATACTAAGGAGATGCTCGCGAACACTAAGTCTTACACCCTTCTACATCTCGATAACTCCACTACTACAAGGGATATTCCGTTAGGAATGTTACCCTATAATCCATAACACACTAACGCACTAACGCAATCAGCATCATACGGGTCCCACTCCCATGAGTTTAACGACCCAAAGACTCCACGATTCGCCAATTCCAACGCGACTCACAACAAGAATCCCAACACGATTCTCTAACCACACACTCTACCGAGTGTAACTCAAAACTACAATCATTAGACTTGTCACATTCCATTACGGAATTTAAGTCCTCGACGCACACACACGCATATAATAAATCGGTCATCCTAGTTACGATGGGTAACTAAAACCAATAACAATCTCAATAGTGCACCCACTACTTAGGGTGACTAAGAACGCACCAAACTCGTGAGTTGGCTCACTCACTTAACTAACTGAATCCACCGTAATACTTCTCGACTCACAGAGAATCCGATGTGACAACAAGTACATCACTCGAGACTACTATATCCTAGGAACCAATAAAAGATTCCTAACTCGTCCCGATTCTACCCCAACAATGCCACGTTTCCTCCGCTCGGTGCTTGTCATGTCATGCTTGGTGTCAAGATACACGTTTGTAATAATGGTGATCGGTCACTATTACAAATGCGTACCTTACCATTTTCACATGGTCACACAAAGTACTTTACCCGGACTGACGCAACATTCACACAAAATAAGAATCGATAATTCCTAGTACCCGAATGACCAAAGTCCTTACCGCGAACTTGATCACTCAAACCGCCAAACATTCGAATCTCTCCAATAGATTCGTCTATAGGACATCGCACCAATAGATACCTGTATATATACACTTATATACAATATAATAATAAATATACACAAGTACACCGCAACAACAAGTCAACCTAAAACCTAGGTGACTATCACTAAAACAACGTCCAAGTTCGCCTACTTACATTAGGCACTAGCAATCTAAGGCACTAATTTACACACAAAATAAGGCCCCACATAATCAGGCTTTGGACAATCACAAGTCCTAGTTAGTCGCCTACTATAAGGCACTAACAAATCGCAAACCGACCCGTATTCCTACAAGTCCCGCAAATAACGCACAACCGTCAATAAGTCTAAGACTAGGCACCTATTCCAAGGTCACCTAATTCCCTTAGACTATGCTCTGATACCACTTGAAACAACCCCAATCCGTTTAACCAATAACGGAGTACATTTTCTTTTTTTTATTAGTTAGGTCCCATTAATACAATACATTTTCAACTCTATTTTAATCGAAACATAACATCGTAATGATATGTTTAACAATCTATCATGACCCTTGGCACACAAATTACACTTTACAAAATCATTTGTAATAATGACCCGATCACAAGAAATACGGGTTAAGACTCAATAACCCAACCCAATACCAAGAGCATAATCCCGGGGACTACCAAATCCCCCATCCGCGTCCAAATATCCAAAAGCTACCCCATCGAGCCCAAGCGCACCTAAGCATCTAGTCTACAACTAGCTAGCTTCATAATCACAATACCTGTAAAAAGGTAAACAACAAGAGTGGTAAGCATAAAGCTTAGTGAATGCAATAATTATACGCATACATATATAATCTACTTACTTGCAATCACTTACACAATACTGCATACAAGCTAGCAATTCAACAACTCTGCAAACATCATGCATAAACCAATATCCGCAATTCACAATAAGCTAGCAACACCAATAGCATATAGTTCAATGTTGTATATACTAATACAAAATTCACACAACCATGGTTAACCATTCTCGCATCATGTTGCTACCGGCTCTTTGGTTCACACCATACGCATTTTTCATGATGCTACCGGCTCTTTGGTTCACATCACAACTCGAGTCATACTCACGCTAGAGTGCTACCGGCTCTTTGGTTCACACTCTAACAACGCTAGGGTGCTACCGGCTCTTTAGTTCACACCCTAACAAATCGTGCGATAGCGCTACCGGCTCTTTGGTTCACACTATAACACACGTACTATGACGCTACCGGCTCTTTGGTTCACATCATAGCACGCTCGCACATACTATGGCACTACCGGCTCTTTGGTTCATACCATAGCATACAAATAAATACATTACATACATATGCATATAATAATTCCACTCACCTCGAGATGCATGCACAAGTCATGTATGTAAAGTCGCCACCAAACGCAATCGAGCAAGCTTTTACCTATAATATACATATAGGTTTTCACACAATCAACACACATTCCCTTCAAGAGAATTTGACGCAAACGCCATTAACCAAGGGTTTATACCTACCTCCACAATCCGCCCATTTAGACAACTAAAGTGCAAGGTACACCTTTTATACATTTAATGACACCTGAAGGTCCAAACTAACGAGACTAGTTCCCCGTTTCCGAAATACCAAAATACAACACTTTAGCCTTTAAACGCATACTATCTCGTATATTACACAAAAACCCGTTTCATGGTTGACCAAGTTTGACTTTATGGTTAAAGTACCAATTTTAACCCGAAATCATTTCTCACGTTTACTTTCATTCAAAAATGCCATTTAACACTTAACAAAAGTGTTTAACATCCATTTAATCCAATTTAGTGTCATTACCAAATTCGACCCAATCAAAGTCGACCCATTTTGACCTAAGTCTCAAACACGCTCAAAATCACTAACGACTAGTGATTATATTACCAAAACACCAAATAACACCTAAAATGAGTATTTACATACTTAATTCACCAAAACTTGACTCAAAACCCATTTTAACACATAAACCCTAATTTTGACCCATTTCAAAATTAGTCAACTCAAATACACCCAAAAGGGTTCCAACGCTTCCAAAATCACTAAACTAAGTGATTACACCCAAAACCAAAGCCTAATCATGGCCAAAACGTCTATCAACCCAAAACCCACCATGTATCAAAAATAACTAGCTTCCATAAACCCACTTCATCATCTAAATGGGTTTTATAACTAAAAAGCTAAAAACCCTAACTTGAATATCAAATCATAAAGATGAATTTCGGAGTTAGAACTTACCATCACTATCACAACGTAGCCGTGAACAAGGAGAACAACTTTAACTCTTGAGACCCTACCTGAATCACTCTTCTTCATCCCCGATTCGAGCTTTCTCTCTCTAAACCCTTTACTCTCTCTAGGGTTTGGGGTGTGAGTGGGTGGGAAGAAATGAGAAGGAAATGAGGTTTGAATAAGATTGGGATCAGTTTTATGGCCAAAGACCCGTCCATATGTGAAATACCAACTTTGCCCCTCATTTAACTCATTAAAAGGCTGAAAAGTACCAGATCGTGCCTATTGTCGCGCCGCGGAGCAAATTTGTCGCGCTGTGGCCCAAAGGGTGATTTTAGATCACTTTTTTAAGCTTTCTGACCCTTAAAATAGGCATTTGTCGGGCCGTGGCCATTCTGGTCGCGCCGTGACAATTGCCTGTTTCATCTGAACTTCAGCAAACTTGTTTTGGCCATAACTTTTTGACCGTAACTCCGTTTTCGATGAATCAAATATCGTTGGAAATGTAATAAGATTTCCTTTCTAATGGTAAGGTTTTGAAATATCAACTCAAACTTTATTTGGGATCGAAAAGGTACGTACACACCTTGTAACTCAAACAACGTCTAGTTTTCTTCGACATTCGAACACGAAACACGTACACTCTTGGTACACTTCATGCACTCATCGTACAATCATCTTTATACTATTATACAACCATGTATGAACATTCTAAAGTTCGTCACGTACCTTGGACATGTTATGATGAAAAACGGGATGTTACATTATGAAATAAAAATTACATTAATTATTCACTCCCAACCCCAAGTAAAATATAAAAAGTTTTAAAATTTAACAAATAGTTCCTAAATACATTTTTACTAAGTCTATAATTTATAAAACCCATTTTCGGATCACCATTTATTTTAAAATCACATAAGTTCGTTTCTAACTTGATTAATAACTATCAAAATGACAAACGAGCGCTGCGCTATGAGCATTTATTAAATAAATTCTAAATCATATATATATATATATATATATATATATATATATATATATATATATATATATATATATATATATATATATATTCAATATACTTTTTATATGTATATATAAAAATTTATAGTAATATCATATATTATTTTATTTACATAAATGAATTAAATAATATAAGTTTCTATTTCAAATTTATATATATATTTAAATATTTATGTATTTATTTACAGATAGTGGTTCATGAATCGTCGGGAATAGTCGAAGGTCAAATGAATTCATAACATAGTTCAAAATTTTTGAGACTCAACCTTACAGACTTTGCTTATCGTGTCGAAATCATATAAAGATTAAGTTTAAATTTGGTCAGAAATTTCCGGGTCGTCACAAATACTTTGGAGAATGAATACAAATGAGGTTACTCTTCTGTGGTGTCTCATACACTCACTTAAGGTAAACATTGCATTTCTCATGGTATTAAGAATGCAACAGGCAACTCAAGAACCCTACTTGAAACTACCTTATGGTCTTCATTTGACTAAACTTTTTGCTCACCTCAAATTAACAACCACCCTTCACTATGCTGCTCAAGTTTCATCATATCCAATATGCAGAGCATCAACTAGACCATTCATTGAACCTTCTCTTGACAACCCTCCAAATTTCAGCCTTCTTTCAAACGTGGGACAAAGCAGTGTCATTCACGAGAACATTCTGAAAATTAGACGACATCTGAACAAGCTTGAAGGAATCATAAGAGACACTCATCACTACATTCATAGGAAGAAATAGGCCAAGTAAATTTGAAGAATTCCTACCTATATCACGAATGTGGTTGCTCTATGATGTACTCTCCATGCATAATTTCATATATGCATATCTATGTTTAGTATTTTCTATGAATAAAATGTGTGCTTGTTATGTTTTAATAAATATTTTCCATCGTGCACAATTTAAGGGGGAGCTTTGCTCTAAGGGCGAGCATAGTTCTAGGGGGAGCTAACCTTTTTGCTTCGACAAAAGAGGGAGAAAGATGGATACAAGGTATTGTTAACACTTGCGTATTTATAGCAAAATGTCCCTCATCACTTGTATGTTTGTCATCATCAAAAGGGGGAGAATGTTGGTTAATGGACTAACCGACAAAGTTAAGTATGATGCTTAACCAAAGAATATGTTTTGATGATGACACATACATATGCATAAGTGATGATCGACATCTTAACATAAAACACGCAAGGTCACTAATCTATACTTGATCTTGCAAATGATCAGGTTAAACAAAACTTAAAGAATGAAAATAAAGGTCAGCAAAATACACGGTCAAAGTACGGTCGACCGCATACCCACCCGTAGAAACCCAAACTGAATTGCAACATAGTTTTGTGAAAACAAGTTGCACGGTCGCCACCTCGGTCAACCGCAGTGCGACCGCAGTTTTCTCTGTCACCATTTTTGACCAAATCTAGTTTGAGTAGTTCCCAACATCTATAGTTCATGAAACCTTGTTCAACACGCTTAGAATAGATGTCCTTTCCATACTCAATTGAGTCTTGGTCATAAAAACACTAATCTTGGTTAATTACGCTTAATTACATCTTAATGACAAATTAACCATGATTAGTCATAACACATAAGTGTTAATCAATAACTTGTGATCTTAAAACTTATCTAGATATCTTTAGTATGACCACCAAGTACCAACACACTTAAGCTAATGTCACTAGAATATTAATTTCAATCAAATATGACTTAGTGATTAATTAAGGCTAAATGAAGAACAATGCTTTCAAATGCAACTAGTAAAGACTTGTAATCCTAAAATACACTTAGATACATTTAGGATGGTCACCAAGTCCCAACTAGAGATTGCTCTTCCCTTGTGCATGTGTTGGACATTAATGTGTGCTTACACATTAATCATGCAATATGTTATATTGAAAGTAAGCTTGCTAAAAGCTTAAAATATAATGTTGTGCAAATATCTATATGATTCTGAAACAACCCAACCCGTATTCAACACGACCAATTTTTTTTAAGATAATTAAAAGTAATTAAAACATTTACGCGCCATTCAATGATGTAAACCATTCCATACGATCCATTAAAACAATATTACAAGTTAAATGTATACAATTAAGGCACATAGGACCTTAAACGAATGTAATACAAGTTCGACCCGTTAAAAATGATAGTTTTAATCCAAACAACACTTGAGCATGGTTTGGGGCTAAACTACCCAAAACACTAGGCCGACTTCAAAAAGCTTCACCAAGCATCCAACAACGGGTAACTAGTACCCAACAACCCCATTCCCCTTCTCCGCACCTGCATCTAAAAGATAAACAACGAGAGGGGTAAGCTAATGCTTAGTGAGTGCGATAATTATACATATGCATATATAATCTATCTACTTGCATTCACTTACACAACACCTCATACAAGCTAGCAATTTAATTAGCATACCATTCTCAAGTATAACGCTACAATCCTCCGACCACACAAGCTAGCATAACAAAGGCATATAACACGAGCAATGTAATATGCTACACTACAACACACATCCATGGTTAACCAATCGTACAAAGGAAATGGTACTCAAATTTCTGATCGGTGTTCATAACAACCGTTAGTGTACAACAACATATATCACTAATCCCATGGCGAAATGACAACACATATCTGTTCACAAATCGTTAGTGTACAAAAACATATATCACCAACTCGGACAACGCATATCCATTCATAGAATCGTTAGTGCACAATGACATATATCACTAACTCGAACAACACATATCCATTCATATAAATAAATACATCATATACGTACATGTATACTTATTCCACTCACCTTATCACACCGGTGGTGATTGAATACTTCCGTAAGCTTCAAAAGCAAGTACCTAATACATTAAGTACACAATCAACATACAACTAGTGGAATCAACCACCAACACTTAACTCTTTAGCATTTAATGACCTAAATGCATTAAATGACTTACATCCACCAAAACCGCCCATTAATGGCCATGACTCATCATAAATCACTAAAAGCTAGTGATTGGAGTCTACTAACACCAACTAACACAATTTATGGGTATTTCATACCCATCTCACCCAACTAGGCCAACCATTACTCATTTGACCCATTTTAACACTTTGACTTACAAGTTTTGGTCAAACTTAACCCATTAACAATCTTTCATCATTTAATAAGTGTATTAGTGACTACAACACAATTAACACTTACAAAATCCCAATTACATGACCAAACCCTAGATTAATATCATTTGGGTTTCCTTACATCAAATTAAACCAAATTCACCCATTAAATTTCCAAATGGGTCTTACAAGTCTCAAATGACCAAACCTTAGCCATAAATTAACTAAAACTCAAGACACGGAGTTAAGACTTACCAACACTATCCACTCGTAGCTAAGAACGAGGAGGAAAACTTTACTTCTTGCTCCAAAGATCAAATCTCAAATCTTCACTCTCAAATCTAACCTTGAATCTAAATGGGTTTTGTGTTTTGAGAGGAAATAGAGAAATAAAATGGAAAAGAAATGAATAAAGATGGATAAGTGGCTAAGATTTAGAGTCCCAATCAGATCTACACGCAAAAGATGAAAATACCCTTGGACCTCTCATTTTAAAAACTGAAAATCGGATCAGTTTGCCCAGTTAGTCGCGGCTCGACCTCGATTTTCCACGGCGAGGCGAATCACATAAATTTTGAGCTGTTTAACACTCCTTCTGAATCTGGTTCGAGTTAATTGTCGTGGCACACCCAGGAACCTCGCGGCGCGGCAATAGCCTACAACTGACCATTTCTACAACTTAACTAAATTATCGATTTAAACGACTTGTACACTCCATTCCCGCTTCCTATATTCACCTAGCCTTCACCAAATAGTCTCACAAGACTTACTACACTCCTGAACCGTGTATATATTCACACACATATATGTTCTCATGCGTTATATATATATATATATATATATATATATATATATATATATATATATATATATATATATATATATATATATATATATATATATATATATATATATATATATATATTTCGTACACATCAAATTAACACTTTAAATCATTTACTCACGTAAATAAACGAATTATAATGTACTAATGATTAAATATGTACCTTGATTCACGTATGGGAAAAGCAGGATGTTACAACTCTCCCCCACTTGAATCGGAGCGCGTCCTCGCGATCCAAGCCGCATGACAAGCCGGAAGGTAAACCAAAACAAACTCTTCGGATTCCCACATAAACTCAAAACCCTTTCGATGTCGCCATTACACCTTGTAGGTCCTAACTTCCTTGTTTCGCAACATTTTAACCTTTTCATCAAGAATGGCTATCGGTTCTTCAACGTACTCTAGCTTGTTGTTCAAGACAATCTCATCTAATGGCACCCAAGTCGAGTCATCTGCAAGACACTTACGGAGATAGAAAACATGAAATGTATTATGAATTCCCGCAAGTTCTTCGGGTAACTCTAGCCTATAAGCAACCTCACCAACACGCGCCAAAACCTTGAAAGGACCAATAAACTGAGGAGCTAACTTTCCTCGTTTTTTAAATCGAATAACACCTTTCCATGGCGAAACCTTAAGCATCACCATGTCACCTTCTTGAAACTCAATCGGTCTCCTACCTTTATTGGCATAAGATTTTTGTCTATCTTGCGCCGCTTTAAGTCGAGCACGAATCATCTCAATCTTACTATTCGTCTCTATAACCAAATCGGTACTCCCGATTTCTCGTTGACCTACTTCACCCCAACAAATAGGAGTTCAACACCTACGCCCATAAAGCATCACATAAGGTGGAATTCCAATACTAGTGTGGTAACTATTGTTGTACGAGAATGCCACCAATGGTAAGTGCTCATCCCAACTACTGTAGTGACCCGAACTTTTCCATGATTATTCCATGATTATATATTAAATGAAAAATATATTTTCATGATTAAATGTTTCTAACATGTTAAGCAATCAAACTTGTTAAGACTTGATTATTTGAAATGAGTTTCATGTAGACAATTGACCACCCAAGTTGACCGGCGATTCACGAACGTTAAAACTTGTAAAAACGACATGATGATATATATATGGACATATATATGGTTAACATGAGATTATGATAATTAAGTATCTCAATAAGTATATTAACAATGTGTGATATACATAAAAAATGAGAATATTGAATTATGAAGCTCGAAACGATATACATAACGATTATCGTTATAACAATGTCTTACTAAATACATATGTATTGTATTAAGATATTGATATACTATATTTAACATGATAACATGATAATTAAGTATATCATTGAGTGTATTAACAATGAACTATACAAGTAAGATGGGACTACTTACTTAAGAATTTTGAAACGAGACATATATGTAACGATTATCGTTGTAACGACATTTTAAAGTATATATATCATATCAAGATATATTCATTGTTGGTGATTTGTGTCACCAATATGATTTAAGTGTAATGGGATTAATTTGTTAACCAAAATAACCTTGATAAATATCGAACAAGTTTGGGAAAGTGTGGAGTGCACAATTGTTTGAACTTATCTTGATTATGACGGGGTTTCGGGGGCGGCGCCCCCGATAGCGGGGTCCAAGGGGTGGCAACCCCTGGCGGGGTCCAAGGGGCAGAGCCCCTGGCTGGGTTAATATCGCTTTATTAAAAATGTGTTAAAATTTGATTTTAAGATTTCATCAACATTAAATAAGATTGTTAACTAAGACACATATCAAAGTACTTCTACTTAGCAAAAATACTTACAATTTCATTCTCATTCGTTTTCATCAACAATTTTACTCGTATGTGTAGTGACCCGAATTTTTCCATGTTTATATATATATTAAATGAAATTTTTATTTACATGATTAAGTGTTTCCAACATGTTAAGCAATCAAACTTGTTAAGACTTGATTAATTGAAATAGGTTTCATATAGACAATTGACCACCCAAGTTGACCGGTGATTCACGAACGTTAAAACTTGTAAAAACTATACGATGACATATATATGGTTACATATATAGTTAACATGATTTTATTATAAGTATGTATCTCATTAGGTATTTTAACAATGAGTTATATACATAAAAATGAGACTATTAATTTAAGAAACTCGAAAACGATATATATAACGATTATCGTTATAACAACGTCTTACTAGGTACATATGAATCATATTAAGATATTGATACACTTGGTTAATTATTTTAAATGATAAGTAAATATATTATTAAGTGTATTAACAATGAAATACATATGTAAAAATAAGACTACTAACTTAATGATTTTGAAACGAGACATATATGTAACGATTATCGTTGTAACGACATTTAACTGTATATATATCATACTAAGATATATTATATATCATAATATAATGATAATATAAAAATTTAACATCTCATTTGTTATAATAAACAATGGGTTAACAACATTCAACAAGATCGTTAACCTAAAGGTTTCAAAACAACATTTACATGTAACGACTAACGATGACTTAACGACCCAGTTAAAATGTATATACATGTAGTGTTTTAATATGTATTCATACACTTTTGAAAGACTTCAAGACACTTATCAAAATACTTCTACTTAACAAAAATGCTTACAATTACATCCTCGTTCAGTTTCATCAACAATTCTACTCGTATGCACCCGTATTCGTACTCGTACAATACACAGCTTTTAGATGTATGTACTATTGGTATATACACTCCAATGATCAGCTCTTAGCAGCCCATGTGAGTCACCTAACACATGTGGGAACCATCATTTGGCAACTAGCATGAAATATCTCATAAAATTACAAAAATATGAGTAATCATTCATGACTTATTTACATGAAAACAAAATTACATATCCTTTATATCTAATCCATACACCAATGACCAAAAACACCTACAAACACTTTCATTCTTCAATTTTCTTCATCTAATTGATCTCTCTCAAGTTCTATCTTCAAGTTCTAAGTGTTCTTCATAAATTCTAAAAGTTCTAGTTTCATAAAATCAAGAATACTTCCAAGATTGCAAGTTTACTTCCAAGTTTTCTAAATCCATTCCAAGTAATCATCCAAGATCAAGAAACCTTTGTTACTTACAGTAGGTTATCTTTCTAATACAAGGTAATAATCATATTCAAACTTTAATTCAATTTCTATAACTATAACAATCTTATTTCGAGTGGAAATCTTACTTGAAATTATTTTCGTGTCATGATTCTGCTTCAAGAACTTTCAAGCCATCCAAGGATCCTTTGAAGCTAGATCTATTTTTCTCATTTCCAGTAGGTTTATCCAAGGAACTTGAGGTAGTAATGATGTTCATAACATCATTCGATTCATACATATAAAGCTATCTTATTCAAAGGTTTAAACTTGTAATCACTAGAACATAGTTTAGTTAATTCTAAACTTGTTCGCAAATAAAAGTTAATCCTTCTAACTTGACTTTTAAAATCAACTAAACACATGTTCTATATCTATATGATATTGCTAACTTAATGATTTAAAACCTGGAAACACGAAAAACACCGTAAAATCGGATTTACGCCGTCGTAGTAACACCGCGGGCTGTTTTGGGTTAGTTAATTAAAAACTATGATAAACTTTGATTTAAAAGTTGTTATTCTGGGAAAATGATTTTTATTATGAACATGAAACTATATCCAAAAATTATGGTTAAACTCAAAGTGAAAGTATGTTTTCTAAAATGGTCATCTAGACGTCGTTCTTTCGACTGAAATGACTACCTTTACAAAAACGACTTGTAACTTATTTTTCCGACTATAAACCTATACTTTTTCTGTTTAGATTCATAAAATAGAGTTCAATATGAAACCATAGCAATTTGATTCACTCGAAACGGATTTAAAATGAAGAAGTTATGGGTAAAACAAGATTGGATAATTTTTCTCATTTTAGCTACGTGAAAATTGGTAACAAATCTATTCCAACCATAACTTAATCAAATTGTATTGTATATTATGTAATCTTGAGATACCATAGACACGTATAAAATGTTTCGACCTATCATGTCGACACATCTATATATATTTCGGAACAAACATAGACACTCTATATGTGAATGTTGGAGTTATCTATACAGGGTTGAGGTTGATTTCAAAATATATATAGTTTGAGTTGTGATCAATACTGAGATACGTATACACTGGGTCGTGGATTGATTCAAGATAATATTTATCAATTTATTTCTGTACATCTAACTGTGGACAACTAGTTGTAGGTTACTAACGAGGACAGCTGACTTAATAAACTTAAAACATCAAAATATATTAAAAGTGTTGTAAATATATTTTGAACATACTTTAATATATATGTATATATTGTTATAGGTTCGTGAATCAACCAGTGGCCAAGTCTTACTTCCCGACGAAGTAAAAATCTGTGAAAGTGAGTTATAGTCTCACTTTTAAAATCTAATATTTTTGGGATGAGAATACATGCAAGTTTTATAAATGATTTACAAAATAGACACAAGTACGTGAAACTACATTCTATGGTTGAATTATCGAAATCGAATATGCCCCTTTTTATTAAGTCTGGTAATCTAAGAATTAGGGAACAGACACCCTAATTGACGCGAATCCTAAAGATAGATCTATTGGGCCTAACAAACCCCATCCAAAGTACCGAATGCTTTAGTACTTCGAAATTTATATCATATCCGAAGGGTGTCCCGGAATGATGGAGATATTCTTATATATGCATCTTGTTAATGTCAGTTACCAGGTGTTCACCATATGAATGATTTTTATCTCTATGTATGGGATGTGTATTGAAATATGAAATCTTGTGGTCTATTGTTATGATTTGATATATATAGGTTAAACCTATAACTCACCAACATTTTTGTTGATGTTTAAAGCATGTTTATTCTCAGGGGAATACTAAGAGCTTCCGCTATTGCATACTAAAATAAGGACAAGATTTGGAGTCCATGTTTGTATGATATTGTGTAAAAACTGCATTCAAGAAACTGATTTCGATGTAACATATTTGTATTGTAAACCATTATGTAATGGTCGTGTGTAAACAGGATATTTTAGATTATCATTATTAGATAATCTACGTAAAGCTTTTTAAACCTTTATTTATGAAATAAAGGTTATGGTTTGTTTTAAAAATGAATGCAGTCTTTGAAAAACGTCTCATATAGAGGTCAAAACCTCGCAACGAAATCAATTAATATGGAACGTTTTTAATCAATAAGAACGGGACATTTCAGTTGGTATCCGAGCGTTGGTCTTAGAGAACCAGAAAATTTGCATTAGTGTGTCTTATCGAGTTTGTTAGGATGCATTAGTGAGTCTGGACTTCGACCGTGTTTTCTTTAAAAATGATTGCTTAACATTTTTGTTGGAAACTATATATTATTAACATGTATATATTATGTGATATATTAATCTCTTAACATGTTTGATATTGTGTGATAGATGTCTACCTCTAGCACAAATCCCATTGACTCACCTAATAATAACGAAGAGTCGAATATATATTGGACTGATTCACAAGTTCCCGAAGAAGAACCGGAAGAAGAATCAGAACCGGAAGAGGAGGAATCGGAGGAGGAAATAGAACCGGTGGGGGAAATAATAAAACGGTTAAGTAAAAGAAAATCCTCAACCAACCGACCAAGGTTAATTATAGTCAATGGTGTTTCCGCCAAGGAAGCAAAATATTGGGAGGATTACCAATTCTCTGATGAATCGGATTCCGACGAGAATTCCGATGATGTTATAGAAATTACCCCAACTGAATTTAAAAAGGAAAAAGAAAATAATAAAGGAAAGGGCAAAAAAATATAGAAATCTAATTCCAACCCCGATGAACTTTATATGTATCGTCAACCCCCGAAGCCCTTAAGTTGTAACAATGACCCGTGAACCTCTAAACCACCAGGTTTTTCTAAACCGTTGTGGAAAATGACAGCTCGTATTAGGGGAACATCATATATCCCTAGAAACTTGGCAAAATGAACCAAAACCGAAGAAGAAGAAACGAGCGAGTCGGAATAAGATAGTTGTATTCGTGTGGTGTAATATATGTAATATAGTGTGCTTATGCTTTATGATATATGTAAAAATTGCTTGTATTAATAAGTATTTTTTTTATGAATCTAACTCTTGTCTATTTTACAGTATAAAAACACAAAATGGATAGACAACCCAATATTTTAAGAGACCTACCCGGAGACATGATTGATGAAATCTTGTCTAGAGTCGGTCAAAATTCTTCGGTACAACTATTTACGGCGAAATCAGTTTGTAAGACATTCGAAGAACGTTCCAAGAATGTCTTGGTTTATAAGAGACTTTCGTTTGAAAGATGGGGGATATCACATTGGGAAACCCATAAGTTACGATGTGTTTACTTTGACGCATATATTGCGGGGAACCCAAATGCTATTTTACGCAACGGGTTAAGAAATTATTTTGACTCAATGTATCCGAATATAGGACTTCATGATTTAGAAAAAGCGGCTAACATGCAACATAAAGAAGCATGCTATGCTTACGGGTTAGTATTGTTCGCTTCTCACCAAAGTGAGAAAAAGAACATCGGGCTACAACTATTAAACAAAACGTTCCCACAAGTGACGGAGTCGGTAATTGGGGTAAGAAATGAGGTTTTTAGGTTATTACGAGACTGTTGGTCATTACGTAACCCTCGTCCCTTTGACGACGTTACAACACGCTGTCTTATCAACGGCCATAACGGTTATATTCCACAAGACCAAGGATGGGAAATAGTCCTAGTAAAACCAGAATGCATGACTTGTTTCTGGAGGTATGAATTACGTGTCTTTATTGCCTTTGCTGAACGACTTGTGTAATAGCTAGAATTATCTTCACAACTATCTTGTATCAAAGTTATTGTGTGCTATATTTCATGCTTTATGTAAAATAAGCGGTATTGTAAGTTTGTAAAATATTGTATAAAAGTTTGAACGCGAAATATTATTATAATCAGTTTTTCATATAGAATTGTAGTAGTTGAATTGTATATTAGCTACTAAGTATGAACTTAACGGGTAGGTACTACCCGAATTTAAACTTATAAAACGCTAATATGAAGAAAAAGCTTTTATAAATGAGTTCATATTATGCTACAAAATACTATTAACTACTCTTAATATTCTGTATGATTAACTTGTTCCATTTGACTATTTTGAAGGAAATGGCACTGACTACTCGACACACCGTGAATATGAATGAAGAGGAATTCCGTACTTTTCTAGCTTCAAACATAGCCGCAGTACAGGCTGCGCTACATACCAACAATAACCTTGGATCTAGCAGTACAGGAAATCGTATAGGATGCACCTAAAAAGAATTCACTGCCTGCAAACCTTTGGAATTTGATGGAACCGAAGGACCGATCGGATTGAAACGGTGGACCGAGAAGGTCGAATCGGTGTTTGCCATAAGTAAGTGTACTGAAGAGGACAAAGTGAAGTACACTACACATACCTTCACAGGTTCTGCGTTAACATGGTGGAATACCTATCTAGAGCAAGTGGGACAAGATGATGCGTACGCATTACCGTGGTCAGCATTCAAGCACTTGATGAACGAGAAGTACCGTCCCAGAACCGAGGTCAATAAGCTCAAGACAGGACTTAGAGGGTTACGAACCCAAGGATTTGATATTACCACGCACGAAAGACGATTCACAGAATTGTGCCTATTGTGTCCGGGAGCGTTCGAAGATGAGGAAGAGAATATCGACGCGTTTGTGAAAGGATTACCGGAAAGAATCTAAGAAGATATAAGTTCACACGAGCCCGCCTCCATACAACAGGCATGTAGAATGGCTCACAAACTAGTGAACCAGATTGAGGAAAGAATTAAAGAACAGACGGCTGAAGAGGCCAATATGAAGCAAGTCAAAAGAAAGTGGAAGGAAAACGGTGATAAGAATCACCAATACAACAACAACAGCAATTACAATATTAATCGCAACAATTATCCCAACAATCGCAACATCAATCGCAACTACAACAAACGGCCCAACAACAACAACAACAACAACAACAACAGCAACTACAATAATCATCCCAACAACAATAACAACCACAACAACAACAACAATCAGAAGCAGCTATGCCAAAGGTGTGAAAAGTATCACTCGGGGTTCTGCACCAAATTTTGCAACAAGTGTAAAAGAAATGGTCATAGCGCGGCGAAGTGTGAGGTCTACGGACCAGGGGTTAACAGAATGAAAGGAACAAATGGTGTCAGAACGAGTAATGGTGGAGCAAGTAGTGTCGGAGCAAGTTATGCCAATGTAGTTTGTTATAAATGTGGAAAACCGGGCCACATTATTAGAAATTGCCCGAACCAGGAGAACACGAATGGACAAGGCCGCAGAAGAGTTTTCAATATTAATGCGGCAGAGGCACAGGAAGACCCGGAGCTTGTTACGGGTACGTTTCTTATTGACAATAAATCTGCTTACGTTTTATTTGATTCTGGTGCGGATAGAAGCTATATGAGTAGAGATTTTTGTGCTAAATTAAGTTGTCCATTGACGCCGTTGGATAGTAAATTTTTACTCGAATTAGCAAACGGTAAATTAATTTCAGCAGATAATATATGCCAGAATCGAGAAATTAAACTGGGTAGCAAAATATTTAAGATTGATTTGATACCAGTAGAGTTAGGGAGTTTTGATGTAATAGTTGGCATGGACTGGCTGAAGAAGGTGAAAACAGAGATCGTATGTTATAAAAATGCAATTCGCATTGTACGAGAAGAAGGAGAACCCTTAATGGTGTACGGAGAAAAGGGAAACATGAAGCTACATCTTATTAGTAATTTGAAGGCACAAAAACTAATAAGAAAAGGTTGCTATGCTGTTCTAGCACACATCGAGAAAGTACAAACTGAAGAAAAGAGCATCAATGATGTTCCCGTCGCAAAAGAATTTCCCGATGTATTTCCGAAAGAATTACCGGGACTACCTCCACATCGATCTGTTGAATTTCAAATAGATCTTGTACCAGGAGCTGCACCAATAGCTCGTGCTCCTTATAGACTCGCACCCAGCGAGATGAAAGAACTGCAAAGACAACTGCAAGAACTATTAGAACGTGGTTTCATTCGACCAAGCACATCACCATGGGGAGCTCCTGTTTTGTTTGTCAAGAAGAAGGATGATACATTTAGGTTGTGTATTGACTACAGAGAGTTGAACAAACTTACCATCAAAAACCGTTATCCACTGCCGAGAATTGATGACTTATTTGATCAACTACAAGGCTCGTCAGTTTATTCGAAGATCGATTTACGTTCTGGATATCATCAAATGCGAGTAAAGGAGGATGATATTCCAAAAACTGCTTTTAGGACGCGTTATGGTCATTACGAGTTTATGGTTATGCCGTTTGGATTGACTAACGCACCAGCTGTGTTCATGGACCTTATGAACTGAGTGTGTGGGCCATATCTTGACAAGTTTGTCATTGTTTTCATCGATGACATACTTATTTACTCAAAGAATGATCAAGAGCAAGAAGAACATTTGAGAAAAGTGCTAGAAGTATTGAGGAAAGAAAAACTGTACGCTAAGTTTTCAAAGTGTGCATTTTGGTTGGAAGAAGTTCAATTCCTCGGTCACATAGTGAACAAAGAAGGTATCCAGGTGGACTCGGCAAAGATCGAAACCGTTGAAAAGTGGGAAACCCCAAAAACTCCGAAGCATATACGTCAATTTTTAGGATTGGCTGGTTACTACAGAAGATTCATCCAAGATTTCTCCAAAATAGCAAAACCCTTGACTGCATTAACGCATAAAGGGAAGAAATTTGAATGGAAGGATGAACAAGAGAAGGCGTTTCAATTATTGAAGAAAAAGCTAACTACGACACCTATATTGTCATTGCCTGAAGGGAATGATGATTTTGTGATTTATTGTGACGCAATCAAAGAAAGGTCTCGGTTGTGTATTAATGCAACGGACGAAGGTGATTGCTTATGCGTCTAGACAATTAAAGATTCACGAGCAAAATTATACGATGCATGATTTGGAATTAGGCGCGGTTGTTTTTGCATTAAAGACTTGGAGGCACTACTTATATGGGGTCAAAAGTATTATATATACCAACCACAAAAGTCTTCAACACATATTTAATCAGAAACAACTGAATATGAGGCAGCGTAGGTGGATTGAATTGTTGAATGATTACGAATTTGAGATTCGTTACCACCCGAGGAAGGCAAATGTGGTAGCCGACGCCTTGAGCAGAAAGGACAGAGAACCCATTCGAGTAAAATCTATGAATATAATGATTCACACTAACCTTACTACTCAAATAAAGGAGGCGTATCAAGGAGTTTTAAAAGAGGGAAATTTAAAGGATGAAATACCCAAAGGATCGGAGAAGCATCTTAATATTCGGGAAGACGGAACCCGGTATAGGGCTGAAAGAATTTGGGTACCAAAATTTGGAGATATGAGAGAAATGGTACTTAGAGAAGCTCATAAAACCAGATACTCAATACATCCTGGAACGGGGAAGATGTACAAAGATCTTAAGAAACATTTTTGGTGGCCAGGTATGAAAGCTGATATTGTTAAATATGTAGGAGAATGTTTGACGTGTTCTAAGGTCAAAGCTGAACATCAGAAACCATCAGGTCTACTACAACAACCTGAAATCCCGGAATGGAAATGGGAAAACATTACCATGGATTTCATTACTAAATTGCCAAGGACTGCAAGTGGTTATGATACTATTTGGGTAATAGTTGATCGTCTTACCAAGTCAGCACACTTCCTGCCAATAAGAGAAGATGACAAGATGGAGAAGTTAGCACGACTCTCTTTGAAGGAAGTTGTCTCCAGACATGGAATACCAATCTCTATTATCTCTGATAGGGATGTCAGATTTATTTCAAGATTCTGGCAGACATTACAGCAAGCATTGGGAACTCGTCTAGACATGAGTACTGCCTATCATCCACAAACTGATGGGCAGAGCGAAAGGACGATACAAACACTTGAAGACATGCTACGAGCTTGTGTTATTGATTTCAGAAACAGTTAGGATCGACATCTACCGTTAGCAGAATTTTCCTACAACAACAACTACCATTCAAGCATTGAGATGGCGCCGTTTGAAGCACTTTATTGTAGAAAGTGCAGGTCTCCGATTTTTTGGAGTGAAGTGGGGGATAGACAGATTACGGGTCCGGAGATAATACAAGAAACTACTGAGAAAATCATCCAAATTCAACAAAGATTGAAAACCGCCCAGAGTCGACAAAAGAGCTACGCGGACAGTAAAAGAAAAGATATAGAGTTTGAAATTGGAGAAATGGTCATGCTTAAGGTTTCACCTTGGAAAGGCGTTGTTCGATTTGGTAAACGGGGGAAACTAAATCCAAGGTACATTGGACCATTCAAGATTATAGATCGTGTCGGACCAGTAGCTTACCAACTGGAGCTACCTCAACAACTCGCGGCTGTACATAACACTTTCCACGTCTCAAATTTGAAGAAATATTTTGCTAAAGAAGATCTCACTATTCCATTGGACAAAATCCAAATCAATGAAAAACTTCAATTCATTGAAGAACCTGTAGAAATAATGGATCGTAAGGTTAAGAGACTTAAACAAAATAAGATACCGATTGTTAAGGTTTGATGGAATGCTCGTAGAGGACCCGAGTTCACCTGGGAGCGTGAAGATCAGATGAAGAAGAAATACCCGCATTTATTTCCAGAAGATACGTCAACACCTCCAACTGCTTAAAATTTCGGGACGAAATTTATTTAACGGGTAGGTACTGTAGTGACCCGAACTTTTCCATGTTTATATATATATTAAATGAAATTGTTATTTACATGATTAAGTGTTTCCAACATGTTAAGCAATAAAACTTGTTAAGACTTGATTAATTGAAATAGGTTTCATATAGACAATTGACCACCCAAGTTGACCAGTGATTCACGAACGTTAAAACTTGTAAAAACTATACGATGACATATATATGGTTATATATATAGTTAACATGATTTTATTATAAGTATGTATCTCATTAGGTATTTTAACAATGAGTTATATACATAAAAATGAGACTATTAATTTAAGAAACTCGAAAATGATATATATAACGATTATCGTTATAACAACGTCTTACTAGGTACATATGAATCATATTAAGATATTGATACACTTGGTTAATTATGTTAAATGATAAGTAAATATATTATTAAGTGTATTAACAATGAAATACATATGTAAAAATAAGACTACTAACTTAATGATTTCGAAACGAGACATATATGTAACGATTATCGTTGTAACAACATTTAACTGTATATATATCATACTAAGATATATTATATATCATAATATCATGATAATATAAAAATTTAACATCTCATTTGTTATAATAAACAATGGGTTAACAACATTCAACAAGATCGTTAACCTAAAGGTTTCAAAACAACATTACATGTAATGACTA
Organism: Rutidosis leptorrhynchoides; assembly: GCF_046630445.1. Lineage (NCBI taxonomy): Eukaryota > Viridiplantae > Streptophyta > Magnoliopsida > Asterales > Asteraceae > Rutidosis > Rutidosis leptorrhynchoides. Next base: position 253,554,503 of record NC_092333.1, read on the forward strand.
ACGATGACTTAACGACTCAGTTAAAATGTATATACATGTAGTGTTTTAATATATATTCATACACTTTTGAAAGACTTCAAGACACTTATCAAAATACTTCTACTGAACAAAAATGCTTACAATTACATCCTCGTTCAGTTTCATCAACAATTCTACTCGTATTCACCCGTATTCGTACTCGTACAATACACAGCTTTTAGATGTATGTACTATTGGTATATACACTCCAATGATCAGCTCTTAGCAGCCCATGTGAGTCACCTAACACATGTGGGAACCATCATTTGGAAACTAGCATGAAATATCTCATAAAATTACAAAAATATGAGTAATCATTCATGACTTATTTACATGAAAACAAAATTACATATCCTTTATATCTAATCCATACACCAACGACCAAAAACACCTATAAACACTTTCATTCTTCAATTTTCTTCATCTAATTGATCTCTCTCAAGTTCTATCTTCAAGTTCTAAGTGTTCTTCATAAATTCCAAAAGTTCTAGTTTCATAAAATCAAGAATACTTCCAAGATTGCAAGTTTACTTCCAAGTTTTCTAAATCCATTCCAAGTAATCATCCAAGATCAAGAAACCTTTGTTACTTACAGTAGGTTATCTTTCTAATACAAGGTAATAATCATATTCAAACTTTAATTCAATTTCTATAACTATAACAATCTTATTTCGAGTGGAAATCTTACTTGAAATTGTTTTCGTGTCATGATTCTGCTTCAAGAACTTTCAAGCCATCCAAGGATCCTTTGAAGCTAGATCTATTTTTCTCATTTCCAGTAGGTTTATCCAAGGAACTTGAGGTAGTAATGATGTTCATAACATCATTCGATTCGTACATATAAAGCTATCTTATTCGAAGGTTTAAACTTGTAATCACTAGAACATAGTTTAGTTAATTCTAAACTTGTTCGCAAATAAAAGTTAATCCTTTTAACTTGACTTTTAAAATCAACTAAACACATGTTCTATATCTATATGATATGCTAACTTAATGATTTAAAATCTGGAAACACGAAAAACACCGTAAAATCGGATTTACGTCGACGTAGTAACACCGCGGGCTGTTTTGGGTTAGTTAATTAAAAACTATGATAAAATTTGATTTAAAAGTTGTTATTCTGGGAAAATGATTTTTATTATGAACATGAAACTATATCCAAAAATTATGGTTAAACTCAAAGTGGAAGTATGTTTTCTAAAATGGTCATCTAGACGTCGTTCTTTCGACTGAAATGACTACCTTTACAAAAATGCCTTGTAACTTATTTTTTCGACTATAAACCTATACTTTTTCTGTTTAGATTCATAAAATAGAGTTCAATATGAAACCATAGCAATTTGATTCACTCGAAATGAATTTAAAATGAAGAAGTTATGGGTAAAACAAGATTGGATAATTTTTCTCATTTTAGCTACGTGAAAATTGGTAACAAATCTATTCCAACCATGACTTAATCAACTTGTATTGTATATTATGTAATCTTGAGATACCATAGACACGTATACAATGTTTCGACCTATCATGTCGACACATCTATATATATTTCGGAACAACCATAAACACTCTATATGTGAATGTTGGAGTTAGCTATACAGGGTTGAGGTTGATTCCAAAATATATATAGTTTGAGTTGTGATCAATACTGAGATACGTATACACTGGGTCGTGGATTGATTTAAGATAATACTTATCAATTTATTTCTGTACATCTAACTGTGGACAACTAGTTGTAGGTTACTAACGAGGACAGCTGACTTAATAAACTTAAAACATCAAAATATATTAAAAGTGTCGTAAATATATTTTAAACATACTTTGATATATATGTATATATTGTTATAGGTTCGTGAATCAACCAGTGGCCAAGTCTTACTTCCCGACGAAGTAAAAATTTGTGAAAGTGAGTTATAGTCCCACTTTTAAAATCTAATATTTTTGGGATGAGAATACATGCAGATTTTATAAATGATTTACAAAATAGACACAAGTACATGAAACTACATTCTATGGTTGAATTATCGAAATCGAATATGCCCCTTTTTATTAAGTCTGGTAATCTAAGAATTAGGGAACAGACACCCTAATTGACGCGAATCCTAAAGATAAATCTATTGGGCCTAACAAACCCCATCCAAAGTACCGGATGCTTTAGTACTTCGAAATTTATATCATATCCGAAGGGTGTCCCAGAATGATGGGGATATTCTTATATATGCATCTTGTTAATGTCGGTTACCAGGTGTTCACCATATGAATGATTTTTATCTCTATGTATGGGATGTGTATTGAAATATGAAATCTTGTGATCTATTGTTACGATTTGATATATATAGGTTAAACCTATAACTCACCAACATTTTTGTTGACGTTTAAAGCATGTTTATTCTCAGGTGAATACTAAGAGCTTCCGCTGTTGCATACTAAAATAAGGACAAGATTTGGAGTCCATGTTTGTATGATATTGTGTAAAAACTGCATTCAAGAAACTGATTTCGATGTAACATATTTGTATTGTAAACCATTATGTAATGGTCGTGTGTAAATAGGATATTTTAGATTATCATTATTTGATAATCTACGTAAAGCTTTTTAAACCTTTATTTATGAAATAAAGGTTATGGTTTGTTTTAAAAATGAATGCAGTCTTTGAAAAACGTCTCATATAGAGGTCAAAACCTCGCAACGAAATCAATTAATATGGAACGTTTTTAATCAATAAGAACGGGACATTTCAGTATGCACCCGTATTCGTACTCGTACAATACACAGCTTCTAGATGTATTTACTATTGGTATATACCAATAGGAAACCATCATAATCAGCCATAACTGATTGGAATTTGGAGTCCATGTTTGTATAATATTGTTTAAAAACTTCATTCGAAGACATATATTGTTGTGTATTATTATTGTAAACCATTATGTAATAATCGTGTGAAAACGTTATATTTTAGATTATTATTATTTGATAATCGTCGTAGTATTTTAAACCTTTATCAATAAAATAAAGGTTATGGTTTGTTTTAAAATCGAATGCAGTCATTGAAAAACGTCTCATATAGAGGTCAAACCTCGCAATGAAATCAATTAATATGGAACGTTTATAATCAATATGAACGGGACATTTCAGTTGGTATCCGAGCGTTGGTCTTAGAGAACCAGAAATTTGCATTAGTGTGTCTAACTGAGTTTGTTAGGATGCATTAGTGAGTCTGAACTTCGACCGTATTTTCTTTAAAAATGATTGTTTAACATTTTTGTTGGAAACTATATATAATTAACGTGTAAATATTATGTGATATATTAATCTCTTAAAGTGTTTGATATTGTGTGATAGATGTCTACCTCTAGTACAAATCCCATCAACTCACCTAATAATATTGAAGAATCGAATATATATTGGGAAGATTCACAAATTCCCGAAGAGGAACCGGAAGAAGAGGAACCGGAAGAAGAGGAACCGGAAGAAGAGGTTCTGGAGGAGGAAATATTAGGAACCACAGAAAAACAGTTAAATAAAAAAAAAAATCCTCAACCAACGGACCAAAGTTAATAATGGTCAATGGTGTTTCCGCCAAGGAAGCAAAATATTGGGAAAATTATCAATTTTCTGATGAATCGGATCCCGATGAGGATTCCGATGATGTTATAGAAATTACCCCGACACAATTTGAAAAGGAAAAAGAAAATAATAAGCGAAAAGGCATAAAAATAGAAAAACCCGAGTCCAACCCCTATGACCTCTATGTTACATGAAATGACCGATGGAAAATACCGTCAACACCGGTATTTCTTAAGTTTTAGCTATAACCTGGGAACATCTAAGCCACCGGGTCCTTCTAGATCATTTGTGAAAAGAACGGCTCGTATTAGGGAAGCACCATATATCCCTAGGAAATTGGCGAAACAAACCAAGTCCGAAGAAGAAGAAACAAGTGAGTCGGAATAAAGAGTTGTAATCATGTGGTGTAATATATGTAATATAAGTGTGCTTGTACTTTCTTGTTGTATGTAAAAAAAACATTTGCTTGTATTATTTGCTAATTATTTGTTACGAATCTAATTCTCGTTTGTTTTGCAGTATAAGAACACACTGGACGTTAAGGATAGACAACCAAAAATTTGAGAAGACCTACCCGGAGACATGATTGATGAAATCTTGTCTAAAGTCGGTCAGAATTCGTCGGCACAATTATTTACGGCAAAATTAGTTTGTAGAACATTTGAAGAACATTCCAGGCATGCCTTAGTTTATAAAATGCTTTCATTTGAAAGATGGGGTATATCACCTTGGGGACACCGTAAGTTATGCCGTGTTTTCTTTAAAGCGTTAAATGCTGGGAACCCAAATGCAATTTTACGCTACGGGTTAAGAATCTATTTTTACTCAACATATCCCAACGTAGGACTTCGTGAGTTAGAAAGAGCTTCTAACATGCAACATAAAGAAGCATGTTATGCTTACGGGTTAGTGATGTTCGCTTCTCACCAAAGTGAGAAAAAGAACATCAGATTACGACTATTAAATAAAACCTTCTCACAAGTGACGGATTCAGTAGTTGGGGTGAGAAACAAGGTTTTTAGATTATTACGGGGCTGTTGGGCATTACGAAACCCTCGTCCCTTTGACGACGTTACAACATGCTGTCTTGTCAACGGCCACAATGGTTATGTTTCACAAGACCAAGGATGAGAAGTAGTCTTAGTAAAACCAGAATGCATGACTTGTTTCTGGACTTATGAATTACGTATCTTTATTGCTTTTGCTGAACGACTTGCGTATTAACTAGAATTGTCTTCATAATTGCCTTGTATCAAAGTTATTGTGTGCTATATTTCATGTTATATGTATAATAGCAGTATTGTAAGTTTGTAAAATATTGTATAAAAGTTTGAACGCGAAATATTATTGTAATCAGTTTTTCATATAGAATTGTAGTAGTTGAATTGTATATTACCTACTAAGTATGAACTTAACGGGTCGGTACTACCTGAATGGAAAATTATAAAACGCTAATATGAAGAAAAAGCTTTTATAAATAAATTCATATTATACTACGAAATACTATTGACTACTCTTAATATTCTATATGATTAACTTAATTCTTTTGGATATTTTTGAAGGAAATGGAACCGACTACTCGTCAGAACTTGAACATGAGCGATGAAGACTTCCGTGTTTTCCTTGCTGCGAACATAGCTGTAGTGCAGGCCGCAATGCAAAATAACAACAATAACTCTGGTTCTAGTAGTTGAACTAATTCCATAAGAAATCGTGTAGGATGCTCCTACAAAGAATTCACTGCCTGCAAACCTTTGGAATTTGATGGAACCGAAGGACCGATCGGATTGAAACGGTGGACCGAGAAGGTCGAATCGGTGTTTGCCATAAGTAAGTGTACTGAAGAGGACAAAGTGAAGTATGCTACGCATACCTTCACAGGTTCTGCATTAACATGGTGGAATACCTATCTAGAGCAAGTGGGACAAGATGATGCTTACGCACTACCGTGGTCAGCATTCAAGCACTTGATGAACGAGAAGTACCGTCCCAGAACCGAGGTCAATAAGCTCAAGACAGAACTTAGAGGGTTACAAACCCAAGGATTTGATATTACCACGTACGAAAGACGATTCACAAAATTATGCCTATTGTGTCCGGGAGCGTTCGAAGATGAGGAAGAGAAGATCGACGCGTTTGTGAAAGGATTACCGGAAAGAATCCAAGAAGATATAAGTTTACACGAGCCCGCCTCTATACAACAGGCATGTAGAATGGCTCACAAACTCATAAATTAGATTGAGGGAAGAATTAAAGAGCAGGCGGCCGAAGAAGCCAACACGAAACAAGTCAAAAGGAAATGGGAAGAAAATAGTGACAAGAGTCACCAACAAAACAACAGTAACTATCGCTTCAACAACCAACACAACAATCACAACTACAATCGCCCCATTTTTTTGCAAAAACAAACGCAACAACAACTATCCCAACAACAACAACAACAACAACCACAATAACCGTCCTAACAACAATAACAATCGCAACAACAACCAAATCAATAACAACAATGGCAACAACAATCAGAACAATAAATGTCTAAGGTGTGGAGGGTATCATCCAGATAAGTTCTGTGTAGTAGTGTGTACCAAGTGTAACAAAACCGGACATAGTGTGACGAAGTGTAATGTCTGTGGACCAAAGGCATATAAAAATAACTGAACAAATAATTCCATTATTTGTTACGGATGCGAAAAGCCGGGCCATTTCAGCAAAGCATGCCCTAATCAAGGGAATAATAATGGGCAAGGCCGTGGACGAGTCTTCAACATTAATTCGGCAGAAGCACAGGAAGACCCGGAGCTTGTTACGGGTACGTTTCTTATTGACGATAACTCTGCTTATGTTTTATTTGATTCGGGTGCGGATAGAAGCTATATGAGTAGAGATTTTTGTGCCAATTTAAATTGTCCATTAATGCCTTTGGATAGTAAAATTTTACTCGAATTAGCAAACGGTAAACTAATTACAGCAGATAAAATATGTCGGGATAGAGAAATTAAACTGGTTGACGAAACGTTTAAGATTGACTTAATACCAGTTGAGTTAGGAAGTTTTGACGTAATAATTGGTATGGACTGGTTGAAAAAGGTGAGAGCAGAGGTTGTTTGTTACAAAAATGCGATTCGCATTATGGGCTAAAAAGGAAAACCTTTAATGGTGTACGGAGAAAAGAGCAACATGAAGCTAAATCTTATTAGTAATTTGAAGGCGCAAAAGCTAATAAGAAAATGTTGCTATGCCATTCTAGCACACATCGATGAAGTCAAACCCGAAGAAAAGAACATCAATGATGTTCCCGTGGCAAAAGAATTTCCTGATGTATTTTCGAAAGAATTACCGGGAATACCTCCACATCGATCCGTTAAATTTCAAATAGACCTTGTACCAGGAGCTGCACCAATAGCTCATGCTCCATACACACTCGCACCCAGCAAAATGAAAGAATTACAAAGTCAATTACAGGAACTTTTAGAGCGTGGTTTCATTCGACCAAGCACATCACCGTGGGGAGCTCCTATTTTGTTTGTCAAAAAGTAGGATGGTACATTCAGGTTATGTATCGACTACCGAGAATTGAACAAACTTACCATCAAGAACCGTTATCCACTACCGAGAATCGACGACTTATTCGATCAACTACAAGGCTCGTTGGTTTATTCAAAGATCGATTTACGTTCTGGGTATCATCAAATGCGGGCGAAGGAGGATGATATTCCAAAGACTGCTTTCAGAACGTGTTACGGTCATTACGAGTTTATGGTTATGCCGTTTGGATTGACTAACACACCAGCTGTGTTCATGGACCTCATGAACCGAGTGTGTGGGCCATATCTTTACAAGTTTGTCATTGTTTTCATCGATGACATACTCATTTACTCAAAGAATGATCAAGAGCACGAAGAACATTTGAGAAAAATGCTAGAGTTTTTTAGGAAAGAAAAACTGTACGCTAAGTTTTCAAAGTGTGCATTTTGGTTGGAAGAAGTTCAATTCCTCGGTAACATAGTGAACAAAGAAGGTATTCAGGTAGATCCGGCAAAGATTGAAACCGTTAAAAAATGGGAAACCCCAAAAACTCCGAAACACGTACGCCAATTTTTAGGATTAGCTGGTTACTACAGAAGATTCATCCAAGATTTTTCTAAAATAGCAAAACCTTTAACTTCATTAACGCTTAAAGGGAAGAAATTTGAATGGAAGGATGAGCAGGAGAAAGCGTTTCAATTGTTGAAGAAAAAGTTAACTACGGCACCTATATTGTCATTGCCTGAAGGGAATGATGATTTTGTGATATATTGTGACGCCTCAAAGCAAGGTCTCGGTTGTGTATTAATGCAACGGACGAAGGTGATTGCTTATGCGTCTAGACAATTGAAGATTCACGAGCAGAATTATACGACGCGTGATTTGGAATTAGTCACGGTTGTCTTTGCATTAATGACTTGGAGGTACTACTTATATGGGGTCAAAAGTGAAATGTCCCGTTCATATTGATTATAAACGTTCCATATTAATTGATTTCGTTGCGAGGTTTTGACCTCTATATGAGACGTTTTTCAAAGACTGCATTCATTTTTAAAACAACCATAACCTTTATTTTATCTATAAAGGTTTAAAAAGCATTACGTAGATTATCAAATAATGATAATCTAAAATATACCATTTACACACGACCATTACATAATGGTTTACAATAAGAATATATTACATCAAAAATAAGTTTCTTGAATGCAGTTTTCACATAATATCATACAAGCATGGACTCCAAATCTTGTCCTTTTTTTAGTATGTAACAGCGGAAGCTCTTAATAATCACCTGAGAATAAACATGCTTAAAACGTCAACAAAAATGTTGGTGAGTTATAGGTTTAACCTACATATTATCAAATCATAATAATAGACCACAAGATTTCATATTTCAATATACATTCCATACATAGAGATAAAAATCATTCATATGGTGAACATCTGTTAATCGACATTAACAAGATGCATATAAGAATATCCCCTATCATTCCGGGAAATCCTTCGGACATAATAAAAACGAATTCGAAGTACTAAAGCATCCGGTACTTTGGATGGGGTTCGTTAGGCCCAATAGATTTATAAAACATTTTATAAAATTATTCTACATTGAGGTGTAACAAAAATATTTAAAGATACAACTCAGATTATAATTCGTAATTCGTAATCCATGCTAAACAGCATATAATAATCCATGCTAAACAGCATATAATAATCAATAGTTCTATTCCACAACCTGAGGTGTAACCAAAAATATTTGTTGATACAACTCAACATAGAATTTATTTTTGACATAACTATTTTGTAAATCAAAAAGTTCATTTATTTATCCCAAAAACATTTAAAGAGTTTTAAAAATGGGATCAAATGAAGCTCACGCAAAATTAGTTTTAGTATTTGTATTCATTTCATAAAATAGTTATAAAACAGCGCATGTATTCTCAGCCCAAAAATGTAAATTGCAAAGCAATTAAAAAGGGAGCAAGTGAAACTCACTTTCACAGATTTTTACTTCGTCGGGAAGTAAGACTTGGCCACTGGTCGATTCACGAACCTATAACAAATATGTACACTTATATCAAAGTATGTTCAAAATATATTTACAACACTTTTAATACATTTTGATGTTTTAAGTTTATTAAGTCAGCTGTCCTCGTTAGTAACCTACAACTAGTTGTCCATAGTTAGATGTACAGAAATAAATTGATATATATTATCTTGAATCAATCCACGACCCAGTGTATACACATCTCAGGCTAGATCACAACTCAAAGTATATATATTTTTGGAATCAACCTCAACCCTGTATAGCTAACTCCAACATTACTGCATATAGAGTGTCTATGGTTGTTCCAAATAATATATATAGATGGGTCGATATGATATGTCAAAACATTTGCATACGTGTCTATGGTATCCCAAGATTACATAATATATTAGAATACATGTATAATACAATATAAGTTAGCTAGGATATGATTAATATAGATTTGTTACAATATTTCCTGTAGCTACAACAATCAAAAAATATTCAATCTTGTTTTACCCATAACTTCTTCATTTTAAATCCGTTTTGAGTGAATCAAATTGCTATGTTTTCATATTGAACTCTATTTTATGAATATAAACAGAAAAAGTATAGGTTAATTGTCAGAAATATAAGTTACAAGTCATTTTTGTAAGAGGTAGTCATTTCAGTCGAAAGAACGACGTCTTGATGACCATTTTGAAAAACATACTTCCACTTTGAGTTTAACAATGATTTTTGGATATAGTTTCATGTTCATAAGAAAAATCATTTTCCTAGAAGAACAACTTTTAAATCAAAGTTTATCATAGTTTTTAATTAACTAACCCAAAACAGCCCGCGTTGTTACTACGACGGCGTATGTCCGATTTTACGGTGTTTTTCGTGTTTCCAGGTTTTAAATCATTAAGTTAGCATATCATATAGATATAGAACATGTGTTTAGTTTATTTTAAAAGTCAAGTTAGAAGGATTAACTTTTGTTTGCGAACAAGTTTAAAATTAACTAAACTATGTTCTAGTGATTTCAAGTTTAAACCTTCGAATAAGGTAGTTTTATATATATGAATCGAATGATGTTGTGAACATCATTACTACCTCAAGTTTTGTGGATAAACCTACTGGAAATGAGAAAAATAGATCTAGCTTCAAAGGATCCTTGGATGGCTTGAAAGTTCTTGAAGCAGAATCATGACACGAAAACAAGTTCAAGTAAGATTTCCACTCGAAATAAGATTGTTATAGTTATAGAAATTGAATTAAAGTTTGAATATGAGTATTAACTTATATTAGAAAGATGTCTTACTTTAAATAAGAAAGATTTCTTGAGGTTGGATGATCACTTTACAAGATTGGAAGTAAGCTAGCAAACTTGGAAGTATTCTTGATTTTATGAAACTAGAACTTATAGAATTTATGAAGAACACTTAGAACTTGAAGATAGAACTTGAGAGAGATCAATTAGATGAAGAAAATTGAAGAATGAAAGTGTTTTTAGGTGTTTTTGGTCGTTGGTAAATGGATTATGTAGTGACCCGAACTTTTCCATGTTTATATATATATTAAATGAAATTGTTATTTACATGATTAAGTGTTTCCAACATATTAAGCAATCAAACTTATTAAGACTTGATTAATTGAAATAGGTTTCATATAGACAATTGACCACCCAAGTTGACCGCTGATTCACGAACGTTAAAACTTGTAAAAACTATATGATGACATATATATCGTTATATATGTAGTTAACATGATATTATGATAAGTAAACATATCATTAAGTATATTAATAATGAACTACATATGTAAAAACAATACTACTAACTTAATGATTTTGAAACGAGACATATATGTAACGATTATCGTTGTTACGACATTTAATGTATATATATCATATTAAGAGATATTCGTACATCATAATATCATGATAATATAATAATTTAAAATCTCATTTGATATTATAAACATTGGGTTAACAACATTTAACAAGATCGTTAACCTAAAGGTTTCAAAACAACACTTACATGTAACGACTAACGATGACTTAACGACTCAGTTAAAATGTATATACATGTAGTATTTTAATATGTATTCATACACTTTTGAAAGACTTCAAGACACTTATCAAAATACTTCTACTTAACAAAAATGCTTACAATTACATCCTCGTTCAGTTTCATCAACAATTCTACTCGTATGCACCCGTATTCGTACTCGTACAATACACAGCTTTTAGATGTATGTACTATTGGTATATACACTCCAATGATCAGCTCTTAGTAGCCCATGTGAGTCACCTAACACATCTGGGAACCATTATTTGGCAACTAGCATGAAATATCTCATAAAATTACAAAAATATGATTAATCATTCATGACTTATTTACATGAAAACAAAATTACATATCCTTTATATCTAATACATACACCAACGACCAAAAACACCTACAAACACTTTCATTCTTCAATTTTCTACATCTAATTGATCTCTCTCAAGTTCTATCTTCAAGTTCTAAGTGTTCTTCATAAATTCTACATGTTCTAGTTTCATAAAATCAAGAATACTTCCAAGTTTGCTAGCTTACTTCCAATCTTGTAGAGTGATCATCCAACCTCAAGAAATCTTTCTTATTTACAGTAAGATACCTTTCTAATACAAGGTAATACTCATATTCAAACTTTGATTCAATTTCTATAACTATAACAATCTTATTTCGAGTGAAAATCTTACTTGAACTGTTTTCGTGTCATGATTCTGCTTCAAGAACTTTCAAGCCATCCAAGGATCCTTTGAAGCTAGATATATTTTTCTCATTTCCAGTAGCTTTATCCAGAAAACTTGAGGTAGTAATAATGTTCATAACATCATTCGATTCATACATATAAAGCTATCTTATTCGAAGGTTTAAACTTGTAATCACTAGAACATAGTTTAGTTAATTCTAAACTTGTTCTCAAACAAAAGTTAATCCTTCTAACTTGATTTTTAAAATCAACTAAACACATGTTCTATATCTATATGATATGCTAACTTAATGATTTAAAACCTGGAAACACAAAAAACACCGTAAAACCGGATTTACGCCGTCGTAGTGAAGGTATTTCGTATGCCCGAGAGACATATTAAATTAATGTGGCCAACATGTTATGATCCAAGTCGGGTCATACCCAATAACAAGCTTACCAACACTTTATATGTATTTAATCTTAACGACTGGATCGTTAAATAAATACGCGACACTTGAACTTTAAGAAATCGGTTTTCTGAAATGTTATTACTTGAAACAAATTATTTGGATAATTTGTATTTAATTATTTATAGGTTTAAATAATTATGTTGTGTTATATTTTATAAAATTGGTTTATAAAATAAGTGATTTAACAAATGCATACTTTATATAACAAGTTTTATATAATTACAAAGTATTTTATAACAAGTTGTATAAAATATAAACCTTGTTATAAAATTAATAGTGTGCAGATTTTGGAGTCTCCAAGGAGACACCCATGCTTTGTTTTGTCACTTTTAAGATAGCATAACTCCTTAGGTACATGCTTAAGTAGTCTACCAAGGTCTTGACTCAAGTAATGGATGTAACACATATCAAAAGATCAAGGAAAAACTGCACACAATTCAGCTCTTTTGCTGCCTGCTTCCGTGGCCTTTTGGAGGTCAAAAGGAGTTCAAATTTTGATCTTTGCAAGCTCTAATCAAGTGTCATTAAATGCTAACTAAAGTACTAGGTGTTGGAGGTTGGCTTGGGGTATTATCTCTTGAGGTTCCATAGTTTTAGAACTCCATTCATCACCAACTTTTGAAGGTAGCTGCTGTCCAAATCAGTAAGCTCAAAAGGAAGAGGTTCTTGCTTGGTTATTTAGCTCATTAAGTGTCTAAATCCTAACTTAAATCAAGGGTGGTTTTGGTGCTTCAAAGGCTTGAAGTTCTACACTTTTGTTCATCATCTTACTACCATTTTGAACAGCCCTTAAACTTGTTTTAAGGAGGTATATAACTCTTCATTTTCTTGTTAATTGTAAGCATGATTTCATAACTTGATCCTTGTGGGATTTAACTTTAATTGGTTTAAAGATTAAAAAAGTTTAATTGGTAATACACGCTTCCGTTCATAATGATTCTTAAAAGGTTTTAAGACTTATCAAACTTGTTAAAATCCCAACATTGGTATCTAGAGCCGAAGTTGTTGAAATATGCTTCGAATTGTTGTTTTAAAACCCATCAACTTTGCATTCTAAGTACATGCATGAAAGAAGAATGCAAAAATCATGGGTTTTGGGAGGGTGTTTGATGAATGCCGAATTGTTAGGGCTCCAAAATTGGGTTTGGGCTCTTGCATTTTGGTCACAATTGGTTGCATGTTGATGTTCACAATCCTAGCCTTGACCGTGTGTTGATTGCATGCTATATTTGGTTGATTTATGATTCATTTGGTTTGTAATTATAATTATTCAATGGCATGTAATATTTGTTCAATTGGTATATAATAATTCATTCATAAGGCTATGTAATTTTATTTTATATTTGGTATGTAAAATAGATTAGGTTGTATTTTCATTTTCTAGAAAAATGTATTAGGATACATATTTTGTAAAATGAAGATACAAGATGATGAATGAAGACTTGAAGAACACAAGTAGCATTTGGATGCAAGGTTAAGTGGGAGATTGGAAATCTCTTGCTTTGTGTTGAAAACCCTTACCCGGTGACATTTGTTTTCGGCTAAACAAATGTCCACCTAAATGGCTAGATTGTGAACATACTTATTTTGCATGTGTGGTTGTTTGTATGTTTATGGATTGTATGTTTGATTGTAACAAATTAATCACACAAGTTAACAACAAACATAACGACAATTTAATTGGTTAAATTAGACGTATTAACGACATGCAAAACGGCAATTTAAATGGTTAAATTGAAAAGGCAACTAAAGACCTTAATAAATGGTTATTAGGAACAAGAAAAGGATAACAAATATAAATTGGTTTATATCAAGTAATTGGCTCAATTACAAGACATGAAATTGGTTTTTCATAAGTACCATACACTAAATGCATGTTGGTGTATGGCATAAATGTTTTCTCAAACTAGAAATAACGAAAACTTAAAATCCCTTTTAAACAACAAGACAAACAAGTTAAATGCCATCCTTTTGTGCAAACACTTTAAAATATTAGGGAACTCTTAATGGGATAAAGGCCACCTAACCGTTATGAGCAAACTAATATGATTGAGGTAAATTTCACACACTTGTGGGATAAAGTTCACCTAACCACTAGTATGTTGAATTTACACGTTAGCACAAGTAGGACGACTTGATTTGGGAATCATGAACTTAGGGTCACCGAAGCATGATGAACAAATAGGCGTTGATGGGATAATATGCCATGCAAAAGGATTGCATGATCCCATAACTTAGAAGTTGCAAAAGGATTGCAATTGTCATATAATGACTACCTAGCTAAATCAAATGACGGGATAAAGGTCACCTAACCGAAATTTGGTTTACCGTTGGATTCTAAAATTTAATAAATATCAATTGGATTTAAAGGGTATTGATTGTTAAAATAAAATTAATACTTAAACAACTTTGTTAAATTTTGTAGATGGCCGCCAATAACAACAACATGCAAAACGCACCTATTAACTTGAACAACCTATCGTTAAGGTCTCTCCTCGAGACAGACAAACTCAACCATACGAACTTTATGGATTGGTTCCGCAATCTTAGGATTGTCCTCAAACTTGAGGATAAGGCGTATGTGTTGGAAGACCCCATTCCCGATCAACCCGACGAGGATGATACGGAAGGCATGGCTTATTGGGATAAGTATTGCGCCGATTCGGTGCAAGTCGCTTGCCTAATGCTTGGGACTATGATACTCGAACTCCAAAAGGATTTCGAACATCATAGTGCATATGACATGATTACGCAATTGAAGGAGATGTTCCTTCAACAAGCACGTGTCGAGTGCTTCGAAACGGTTCGAGCGTTACATGCATGTCGTATGGATGACACCCAATCCGTATCCTCTTATGTCCTCAAAATGAAAAGCCTTATTGATCGCGCAAACCGTCTTAATCTCAACATATCTAATGAGCTAGCCACTGATCTTATCCTAAACTCCCTGTCAAAGAGGTTTGACCAATTTGTAATTAATTACAATATGAATGGGATGGATAAGACCATTGGTGAACTTCATGGCATGTTAAGGACGGCGGAAACTAGCATGGGTAAGAGGGCTTCACCCGTGCTAATGATCAATGATGGTAGGTCCAAAGGTAACAACACCTCTAAGCCAAAGGCGGCTAAGAGGAAAGGACCCGCCCATCAAGGCAAAGGAAAGGGGAGAATGGTTACCTTAACCAAAAACAAGAACAAGAAGCAAAAGGTTGCCGGACAAGCAAACCCCAAGGAAGACCCGTGCTTCGGTTGCGGTGAAATGGGTCACTGGAAACGCAATTGCCCGGTCTACCTTAAGGAGTTGAAGGAAAAGAGGGATGCGGGGCAATCCTCAGGTAACATATATATGGTATATATAGAGCTTAGTATTACTTCTTCTAATACATGGGTATTAGACACTGGATGTGGAACTCACATTTGCAATTCTTTGCAGGGGTTCAAAAGAAGTAGCAAGCAAATGGGAACATCAAGTCTCTTTATGGGTAATGGAGCCAAAGTGCAAGTGAAGGCTCAAGGAGACTTTGTATTAAAGCTTCCAAGTGGTTTGGAACTTATTTTGAACAATGTTTTGTATGCACCGGATTTATGTCGAAACATTATTTCAGTTTCCCGTTTAAAACAATGTGGTTTTTATCTTAATTTTGTTAATGATGATATACACGTTTATTTAGATAATGTATTCTATTTTAAGGCTTCGCCTTCAAATGGAATTTATGAATTGGTTCATGATGACACATCATCTAATAGCTCAATATACCATACAAGCACCAAGAAACTCAAAAGGGATTTGAGTGATTCCTACTTATGGCATTGTCGCCTTGGTCACATAAACAAGAACCGAATGCATACACTTCAAAAGAATGGACTTTTGAAATCAAATGAGATGGACTCGTTTGATGTATGTGAATCTTGTTTACAAGGAAAAATGACTAAAGCACCTTTCAAAGGGACCTATGAAAGGGCTAAAGACTTATTGGAATTAATACATTCGGATGTGTGTGGACCCTTTAAGCCCATGACTAGGAATGGTGAAAGATACTTTGTTACATTCATTGATGACTTCAGTCGTTTCAGATATGTCTACTTGTTAAGGCATAAGGATGAAACTTTTGAAGCATTCAAAGAATATCAAAACGAAGTACAAAATCAACTCAACAAGACAATCAAGGTACTGCGTACCGATAGAGGAGGTGAATACCTAAGCGATGCTTTCCAAGAACATCTTAGGAGTTGTGGGATTATCTCACAACTTACTCCACCAGGAACACCCCAACTTAATGGAGTTTCCGAAAGGATGAACCGAACCCTAATGGATATGGTTCGATCTATGATGGCAAGAAGCTCGTTACCTCTATCATTTTGGGGTTATTGTCTATGCTCCGCGGCTCGTATTCTAAATATGGCCCCAACCAAGAAAGTGGAACGAACTCCTCATGAGATGTGGTTTGGAAAACCTCCATCTCTATCATACTTAAAGGTATGGGGATGTGAAGCTTATCCTAAGCGTTACGTCCCTAATAAGTTGGATGCTCGATCCACGAAGTGTATCTTCATAGGAAATCCCAAGGATGATATGGGATACTATTTCTATGATCCATCCGAGCAGAATGTATTTGTTGCTCGGAAGGCGGAATTCCTTGAAACTAAGTTCCTAATGGAAGGAAATAGTGAAAGGAAGATAGATCTTGAAGAGGTTCAAGATCAAGTAGATGATACACAATTGGTTGACACTAGCACTCAACATGAAAATGTTGAGAGTGATCAAATGGATGATCAAAATACACAAGACATTCGTAGATCTGGTAGGATTAGCAATCCTCCTGAGAGATATGGGTTTCTCATAGATGGTTGCTATACGGTTGATTTGGATGAACCAACAAACTACCAAGATGCTTTATCAAGGATTGATAAAGATAAATGGCAGGAAGCCATGAAATCTGAGATGCAATCCATGTATGACAACCAAGTTTGGGAACTTGTTACGCAACCCCCTGGCTCTAGGCTAGTTGATTGCAAATGGCTTTTCAAAATGAAAACCGACATACATGGAAACTTGGATACATACAAAGCTAGACTTGTAGCAAAAGGTTTCACTCAAACTCAAGGGGTTGACTATGATGAAACTTTTTCGCCTGTGGCAATGCTAAAGTCTATCAGGATATTATTTGCCATTGCTGCTCATTATGATTACGAAATATGGCAAATGGATGTCAAGACCGCTTTCCTAAATGGATATCTTATGGAAGATGTCTATATGGTTCAGCCTGAAGGTTTTGTTGATCCGAAATATCCTAAAAAGGTATGCAAGTTAAAGAAGTCAATCTACGGATTGAAACAAGCATCTAGAATGTGGAATCATCATTTTAATGAGGAAGCTGAGAAATTTGGCTTCATTAAAAATGGTGATGAAGCTTGTGTATATAAGAAAGCTAGTGGGAGCACTATCATGTTCCTTGTATTATATGTGTATGATATATTGTTATTTGGGAACGATATTCCGGCAATGCAAGGTGTTAAAACTTGGTTAAGTAAATGCTTCTCCATTAAGGATCTTGGAGAAGCACAATACATTTTGGGGATTGGGATCTACAGGGATAGATCCAAGAAATTGATAGGTTTGAATCAAAGTGCATACATTGAAAAGATCTTGAAAAGGTTCAAGATGGAGAACTCTAAGAAAGGTTTGGTACCTATTCAAAAGGGAACACTTCTCAGTTCATCTCAGTGCCCCACCACGAAAGATGAACAGGAGAGAATGAAGAAAGTCCCATATGCGTCTGCCATTGGGTCTATCATGTATGCAATGATATGCACTAGACCGGATGTGTCATGCGCTCTTAGCCTGACAAGTAGATACCAGAATAACCCAGGAAACAGTCATTGGATTGCTGTTAAAAGTATATTGAAATACCTTAGGAGGACTAAGGATATGTTTCTAATATATGGGTCTGGTGAGGAGGAACTCGCTGTAGAAGGTTACGTGGATGCGAGTTTCCAAACTGATCGAGATGATTCTCGATCACAATCCGGTTATGTCTTCACATTAAATGGTGGTCCGGTCTCTTGGAAGAGTTCAAAAAAGGATGTTGTTGCATTATCCACTACAGAGTCGGAGTACATTGCCGCCTCATTGGCAGCTCAGGAAGCTGCATGGATGAAGAAATTCATAGACGACTTAGGAGTGGTCCCATCCATTCAGGACCCTCTTGAGATCTTTTGTGACAACGAGGGTGCGATTGCTCAAATCAAAGAACCTCGTGCTCACCAAAAGACCCGTCACATTGAGCGGAGATTCAACTACATAAGGGATGAAGTTGAAAAGGGAAAGATATGTATTCGCAAAGTTCACACAGATCTTAACATAGCGGATCCTCTCACAAAGCTCTTACATGGATCAAAACATGCTGGACATGTTTGTGCGTTAGGGCTTCGATATTCTAGTGATTGGTCATGATCTGTTTTAAGTATTGTAACGGAACGAAGTAGTTCAAACTCATTTATACAATTATGGCATTAATTTATCTTGAGTTATGTTCCTATTTTGCATATTTTATCCATGAATAAGTAATTATTCTAAAATTCCGTAGTCGATCACATTCGTGGGAACAAGTGTGAGGTTTAGACTATTATGAACTTGGATTGGTATACATTCACTGGATGAATGTGGGGCAATGTTGCAACCAAGGTTCATAGATATTTGTGGGACACAAATATTGGAAGACCCGCTCTCAAGACTTACTAAATAGAGCCTTTGTGGTCGATCACATGTAGTCTTGATTAAAGGCGAATATCATTGTATCCTCTGACCTGAGATACATATTGGGTTCGGATATTTACCAAGTATTGTGCCTTGATTCTTTCCTTCGCTAGTCTGAAATATGGTAGTTCATAAGGGAGAGCTCAGGTACAATGCAAGATACATATTTAGGACGTATGTAGTCAAGATGAAATTTGTCCCTCTTATTCGTTGAGAGTCAGATGTCTAAGGCCTGATAAAGTTAAATCTATAAGAGAGTGATCACTCTGTATCTCTTGGATTTAACATGACATCTAGGACGAAAGGAAATAATGATAGATTCACCTATTCATGTTCGAGACGGGAACTCGAAAAGGATGATGTTATTGAATGGCACAAAGTCATAACATATTGGGGGTGATGGACGGTCGTTAGGTGGTATCCGTCACTTGCATTAATTTCTTATGTTTCTCGTGCAAGTGGGAGATTGAAGGTATTTCGTATGCCCGAGAGACATATTAAATTAATGTGGCCAACATGTTATGATCCAAGTCGGGTCATACCCAATAACAAGCTTACCAACACTTTATATGTATTTAATCTTAACGACTGGATCGTTAAATAAATACGCGACACTTGAACTTTAAGAAATCGGTTTTCTGAAATGTTATTACTTGAAACAAATTATTTGGATAATTTGTATTTAATTATTTATAGGTTTAAATAATTATGTTGTGTTATATTTTATAAAATTGGTTTATAAAATAAGTGATTTAACAAATGCATACTTTATATAACAAGTTTTATATAATTACAAAGTATTTTATAACAAGTTGTATAAAATATAAACCTTGTTATAAAATTAATAGTGTGCAGATTTTGGAGTCTCCAAGGAGACACCCATGCTTTCTTTTGTCACTTTTAAGATAACACAACTCCTTAGGTACATGCTTAAGTAGTCTACCAAGGTCTTGACTCAAGTAATGGATGTAACACATATCAAAAGATCAAGGAAAAACTGCACACAATTCAGCTCTTTTGCTGCCTGCTGCTGTGGCCTTTTGGAGGTCAAAAGGAGTTCAAATTTTGATCTTTGCAAGCTCTAATCAAGTGTCATTAAATCCTAACTAAAGTACTAGGTGTTGGAGGTTGGCTTGGGGTATTATCTCTTGAGGTTCCATAGTTTTGGAACTCCATTCATCACCAACTTTTGAAGGTAGCTGCTGTCCAAATCAGTAAGCTCAAAAGGAAGAGGTTCTTGCTTGGTTATTTAGCTCATTAAGTGTCTAAATCCTAACTTAAATCAAGGGTGGTTTTGGTGCTTCAAAGGCTTGAAGTTCTACACTTTTGTTCATCATCTTACTACCATTTTGAACAGCCCTTAAACTTGTTTTAAGGAGGTATATAACTCTTCCTTTTCTTGTTAATTGTAAGCATGATTTCATAACTTGATCCTTGTGGGATTTAACTTTAATTGGTTTAAAGATTAAACAAGTTTAATTGGTAATACACGCTTCCGTTCATAATGATTCTTAAAAGGTTTTAAGACTTATCAAACTTGTTAAAATCCCAACACGTAGTAACACCGCGGGCTGTTTTGGGTTAGTTAATTAAAAACTATGATAAACTTTGATTAAAAAGTTGTTCTTCTGGGAAAATGATTTTTCTTATGAACATGAAACTATATCCAAAAATCATGGTTAAACTCAAAGTGGAAGTATGTTTTCTAAAATGGTCATCTAGACGTCGTTCTTTCGACTGAAATGACTACCTTTACAAAAATGACTTGTAACTTATATTTCCGACTATAAACCTATACTTTTTCTGTTTAGATTCATAAAATAGGGTTCAATATGAAACCATAGCAATTTGATTCACTCAAAACGGATTTAAAATGAAGAAGTTATGGGTAAAACAAGATTGGATAATTTTTCTTGTTGTAGCAACGTGAAAATTGGTAACAAATCTATATTAATCATATCCTAGATAACTTATATTGTATTATACATGTATTCTAATATATTATGTAATCTTGGGATACCATAGACACGTATACAAATGTTTTGACATATCATATCGACCCATGTGTATATATTATTTGGAATAACCATAGACACTCTATATGCAGTAATGTGGGAGTTAGCTATACAGGGTTGAGGTTGATTCCAAAAATATATATACTTTGAGTTGTGATCTAACCTGAGACGTGTATACACTGGGTCGTGGATTGATTCAAGATAATATATATCAATTTTTTTCTGTACGTCTAACGTTGGACAACTAGTTGTAGGTTACTAACGAGGACAGCTGACTTAATAAACTTAAAACATCAAAATATATTAAAAGTGTTGTAAATATATTTTGAATATACTTTGATATATATGTACATATTTGTTATAGGTTCGTGAATCGACCAGTGGCCAAGTCTTACTTCCCGAGGAAGTAAAAATCTGTGAAAGTGAGTTATAGTTCCACTTTTAAAATCTAATATTTTTGGGATGAGAATACATGCAGGTTTTATAAATGATTTACAAAATAGACACAAGTACGTGAAACTACATTCTATGGTTGAATTATCGAAATCGAATATGCCCATTTTTATTAAGTCTGGTAATCTAAGAATTAGGGAACAGACACCCTAATTAACACGAATCCTAAAGATAGATCTATTGGGCCTAACAAACCCCATCCAAAGTACCGGATGCTTTAGTACTTCAAAATTTATATCATATCCGAAGGGTGTCCCGGAATGATGGGGATATTCTTATATATGCATCTTGTTAATGTCGGTTACCAGGTGTTCACCATATGAATGATTTTTATCTCTATGTATGGGATGTATATTGAAATATGAAATCTTGTGGTCTATTGTTATGATTTGATATATATCGGTTAAACCTATAACTCACCAACATTTTTGTTGACGTTTAAAGCATGTTTATTCTCAGGTGAATATTAAGAGCTTCCGCTGTTGCATACTAAAATAAGGACAAGATTTGGAGTCCATGTTTGTATGATGTTATGTAAAAACTGCATTCAAGAAACATATGTCGATGTATTATATTTCTATTGTAAACCATTATGTAATGGTCGTGTGTAAACAGTATATTTTAGATTATCATTATTTGATAATCTACGTAATGCTTTTGAAACCTTTATTGATAAAATAAAGGTTATGGTTGTTTTAAAAATGAATGCAGTCTTTGAAAAACGTCTCATATAGAGGTCAAAACCTCGCAACGAAATCAATTAATATGGAACGTTTATAATCAATATGAACGGGACATTTCCGTTGGTATCAGAGCGTTGGTCTTAGAGAACCAGAATTTTGCATTAGTGTGTCTTATCGAGTTTGTTAGGATGCATTAGTGAGTCTGGACTTCGACCGTGTTTACTTGAAAAATGATTGCTTAACAAATTTTGTTGGAAACTATATATTTTTAACATGTGAATATTATGTGATATATTAATCTCTTAACGCGTTTGATATTATGTGATAGATGTCTACCTCTAGAACAAGTCCCATTGACTCACCTAATAATAATGAAGAGTCAAATGTAAATTGGAATGATTCGTGGACTGATTCACAAGTTCTCGAAGAGGAACCGGAAGAAGAGTCGGAACAGGAAGAAGAATCGGAACCGGAAGAAGAATCGGAACCGGAAGAAGAAATAGAACCAGTAGGGGAAATAATAAAACAGTCAAGTAGAAGAAAATCCTCAACCAACCGACCAAAGTTAATTATGGTCAATGGTGTTTCCGCCAAGGAAGCAAAGTATTGGGAGGATTACCAATTCTCCGATGAATCGGATCCCGACAAGGATTATGATGATGTTATAGAAATTACCCCAACACAATTTAATAAGGCAAAAGAGAACAATAAGGGAAAAGGCATAAAAATAGAGAAATTTGATTCCAAACCCGATGAACTTTATATGTATCGTCAACACCCGTATTTCTTAAGTTGTGACAATAACCCGGGAACCTCTAAACCACCAGGTTTTTCTAAACCAATGTGAAAAACGACGGCTCGTATTAGGGGAACATCATATATCCCTAGAAACTTGGAAAAACGAACCAAAACCGAAGAAGAAGAAACGAGCGAGTCGGAATAAGATAGTTGTATTCGTGTGGTGTAATATATGTAATATAGTGTGCTTATGCTTTATGATATATGTAAAAATTGCTTGTATTAATAAGTATTTTTTTTATGAATCTAACTCTTGTCTATTTTACAGTATAAAAACACAAAATGGATAGACAACCCAATATTTTAAGAGACCTACCCGGAGACATGATTGATGAAATCTTGTCTAGAGTCGGTCAGAATTCTTCGGTACAACCGATTGGATTGAAACGGTGGACCGAGAAGGTCGAATCGGTGTTTGCCATAAGTAAGTGTACTGAAGAGGACAAAGTGAAGTATGCTACGCATACCTTCACAGGTTCTGCATTAACATGGTGGAATACCTATCTAGAGCAAGTGGGACAAGATGATGCTTACGCACTACCGTGGTCAGCATTCAAGCACTTGATGAACGAGAAGTACCGTCCCAGAACCGAGGTCAATAAGCTCAAGACAGGACTTAGAGGGTTACGAACCCAAGGATTTGATATTACCACGCACGAAAGACGATTCACAGAATTGTGCCTATTGTGTCCGGGAGCGTTCGAAGATGAGGAAGAGAATATCGACGCGTTTGTGAAAGGATTACCGGAAAGAATCCAAGAAGATATAAGTTCACACGAGCCCGCCTCCATACAACAGGCATGTAGAATGGCTCACAAACTAGTGAACCAGATTGAGGAAAGAATTAAAGAACAGACGGCTAAAGAGGCCAATGTGAAGCAAGTCAAAAGAAAGTAGGAGGAAAACGGTGATAAGAATCACCAATACAACAACAACAGCAATTACAACAATAATCGCAACAACTATCCCAGCAATCGCAACATCAATCGCAACTACAACAAACGGACTAACAACAACAACAATAACAACAACAACAACAACAACAACAACAGCAACTACAACAATCATCCCAACAACAATAATAACCGCAACAACAACAACAACAATCAGAAGCAACTATGCCAAAGGTGTGAAAAGTATCACTCGGGGTTCTGCACCAAATTTTGCAACAAGTGTAAAAGAAATGGTCATAGCGTGGCGAAGTGTGAGGTCTACGGACCAGGGGTTAACAGAACGAAAGGAACAAATGGTGTCGGAACGAGTAATGGCAGAGAAAGTAGTGTCGGAGCAAGTTATGCCAATGTAGTTTGTTATAAATGTGGAAAACCGGGCCACATTATTAGAAATTGCCCAAACCAGGAGAACACGAATGGACAAGGCCACAGAAGAGTTTTCAATATTAATGCGGCAGAGGCACAGGAAGACACGGAGCTTGTTACGGGTACGTTTCTTATTGACAATAAATCTACTTACGTTTTATTTGATTCGGGTGCGGATAGAAGCTATATGAGTAGAGATTTTTGTGCTAAATTAAGTTATCCATTGACGCCTTTGGATAGTAAATTTTTACTCGAATTAGCAAATGGTAAATTAATTTCAGCAGATAATATATGTCGGAATCGAGAAATTAAACTGGTTAGCGAAACATTTAAGATTGACTTGATACCAGTAGAGTTAGGGAGTTTTGATGTGATAATCGGTATGGACTGGTTGAAAGAAGTGAAAGCAGAGATCGTTTGTTACAAAAATGCAATTCGCATTATACGAGAAAAAGGAAAACCCTTAATGGTGTATGAAGAAAAGGGCAACACGAAGCTACATCTTATTAGTAATTTGAAGGCACAAAAAATAATAAGAAAAGGTTGCTATGCTGTTATAGCACACGTCGAGAAAGTACAAAATGAAGAAAAGAGCATCAATGATGTTCCCGTCGCAAAAGAATTTCCCAATGTATTTCCGAAAGAATTACCCGGATTACCCCCACATCGATCCGTTGAATTTCAAATAGATCTTGTACCAGGAGCTGCACCAATAGCTTGTGCTCCTTACAGACTCGCACCCAGTGAGATGAAAGAACTGTAAAGCCAATTACAAGAACTTTTAGAGCGTGGTTTCATTCGACCAAGCACATCACCGTGGGGAGCTCCTGTTTTGTTTGTCAAGAAGAAAGATAGTACATTCAGGTTGTGTATCGACTACCGAGAGTTGAACAAACTTACCATCAAGAACCGCTACCCACTACCGAGAGTCGACGACTTATTTGATCAACTACAAGGCTCGTCTATTTATTCAAAGATTGACTTACGTTCCGGCTATCATCAAATGCGGGTGAAAGAAGATGATATTCCAAAGACTGCTTTCAGAACACGTTACGGTCATTACGAGTTTATGGTCATGTCGTTTGGTTTAACTAATGCACCAGCTGTATTCATGGACCTTATGAACCGAGTGTGTGGACCATACCTTGACAAGTTTGTCATTATTTTCATTGATGACATACTTATTTACTCAAAGAATGACCAAGAACACGGTGAACATTTGAGAAAGGTGTTAGAAGTATTGAGGAAGGAAGAATTGTACGCTAAGTTTTCAAAGTGTGCATTTTGGTTGGAAGAAGTTCAATTCCTCGGTCACATAGTGAACAAAGAAGGTATTAAGGTAGATCCGGCAAAGATAGAAACTGTTGAAAAGTGGGAAACCCCGTAAACTCCGAAACACATACGCCAGTTTTTAGGACTAACTGGTTACTACAGAAGGTTCATCCAAGACTTTTCCAGAATAGCAAAACCCTTGACTGCATTAACGCATAAAGGGAATAAATTTGAATGGAAGGATGAACAAGAGAAAGCGTTTCAGTTATTGAAGAAAAAGCTAACTACGGCACCTATATTGTCATTGCCTGAAGGGAATGATGATTTTGTGATTTATTGTGACGCATCAAAGCAAGGTCTCGGTTGTGTATTATTGCAACGAACGAAGGTGATTGCTTATGCGTCTAGACAATTGAAGATTCACGAACAAAATTATACGACGCATAATTTGGAATTAGGCGCGGTTGTTTTTGCATTAAAGACTTGGAGGCACTACTTATATGGGGTTAAAAGTATTATATATACCGACCACAAAAGTCTTCAACACATATTTAATCAGAAACAACTGAATATAAGGCAGCGTAGGTGGATTGAATTGTTGAATGATTATGACTTTGAGATTCGTTAACACCCGGGGAAGGAAAATGTGGTAGCCGACGCCTTGAGCAGGAAGGACAGAGAACCCATTCGAGTAAAATCTATGAATATAATGATTCACAATAACCTTACTACTCAAATAAAGGAGGCGCAACAAGGAGTTTTAAAAGAGGGAAATTTAAAGGATGAAATACCCAAAGGATCGGAGAAGCATCTTAATATTCGGGAAGACGGAACTCGGTATAGGGCTGAAAGGATTTGGGTACCAAAATTTAGAGATATGAGAGAAATGGTACTTAGAGAAGCTCATAAAACCAGATACTCAATACATCCTGGAACGGGGAAGATGTACAAGGATCTCAAGAAACATTTTTGGTGGCCGGGTATGAAAGCCGATGTTGCTAAATACGTAGAAGAATGTTTGACGTGTTCTAAGGTCAAATCTGAGCATCAGAAACTATCAGGTCTACTTCAACAACCCGAAATCCCGGAATGGAAATGGGAAAACATTATCATGGATTTCATCACTAAATTGCCAAGGACTGCAAGTGGTTTTGATACTATTTGGGTAATAGTTGATCGTCTCACCAAATCAGCACACTTCCTACCAATAAGAGAAGATGACAAGATGGAGAAGTTAGCACGACTGTATTTGAAGGAAGTCGTCTCCAGACATGGAATACCAATCTCTATTATCTCTGATAGGGATGGCAGATTTATTTCAAGATTCTGGCAGACATTACAGCAAGCATTAGGAACTCGTCTAGACATGAGTACTGCCTATCATCCACAAACTGATGGGCAGAGCGAAAGTACGATACAAACGCTTGAAGACATGCTACGAGCATGTGTTATTGATTTTGGAAATAGTTGGGATCGACATCTACCGTTAGCAGAATTTTCCTACAACAACAGCTACCATTCAAGCATTGAGATGGCGCCGTTTGAACCACTTTATGGTAGAAAGTGCAGGTCTCTGATTTGTTGGAGTGAAGTGGGGGATAGTTAGATTACGGGTCCGGAGATAATATAAGAAACTACCGAGAAGATCATCCAAATTCAACAACGGTTGAAAACCGCCCAAAGTCGACAAAAGAGTGACGCTGACATTAAAAGAAAAGATATAGAATTTGAAATTGGAGAGATGGTCATGCTTAAAGTTGCACCTTGGAAATGTGTTGTTCGATTTGGTAAACGAGGGAAATTAAATCCAAGGTATATCGGACCATTCAAGATTATTGATCGTGTCGGACCAGTAGCTTACCGACTTGAGTTACCTCAACAACTCGCAGCTGTACATAACACTTTCCACGTCTCGAATTTGAAGAAATGTTTTGCTAATGAAGATCTCACTATTCTGTTAGATGAAATCCAAATCAACGTAAAACTTCAATTCATCGAAGAACCCGTCGAAATAATAGATCGTGAGGTTAAAAGACTTAAGCAAAATAAGATACCAATTGTTAAGGTTCGATGGAATGCTCGTAGAGGACCCGAGTTCACCTGGGAACGAGAAGATCAGATGAAAAAAAAATACCCGCATTTATTTCCAGAAGATACGTCAACACCTCCAACTGCTTAAAATTTCGGGACGAAATTTATTTAACTGGTAGGTACTGTAGTGACACGAACTTTTCCATGTTTATATATATATATTAAATGAAATTGTTATTTACATGATTAAGTGTTTCCAACATATTAAGCAATTAAACTTGTTAAGACTTTATTAATTGAAATAGGTTTCATATAGACAATTGACCACCCAAATTGACCGGTGATTCACGAACGTTAAAACTTGTAAAAACTATATGATGACATATATATGGTTATATATTTAGTTAACATGATATTATGATAAGTAAACATATCATTAAGTATATTAATAATGAACTACATATGTAAAAACAAGACTACTAACTTAATGATTTTGAAACGAGACATATATGTAATGATTATCGTTGTAACGACATTTAATGTATATATATCATATTAAGAGATATTCGTACATCATAATATCATGATAATATAATAATTTAAAATCTCATTTGATATTATAAACATTGGGTTAACAACATTTAACAAGATCGTTAACGTAAATGTTTCAAAACAACACTTACATGTAACGACTAGCGATGACTTAACGACTCAGTTAAAATGTATATACATGTAGTGTTTTAATATGTATTCATACACTTTTGAAAGACTTCAAGACACTTATCAAAATACTTCTACTTAACAAAAATGCTTACAATTACATCCTCGTTCAGTTTCATCAACAATTCTACTCGTATGCACCCGTATTCGTACTCGTACAATACACAGCTTTTAGATGTATGTACTATTGGTATATACACTCCAATGATCAGCTCTTAGCAGCCCATGTGAGTCACCTAACACATGTGGGAACCATCATTTGGCAACTAGCATGAAATATCTCATAAAATTACAAAAATATGAGTAATCATTCATGACTTATTTACATGAAAACAAAATTACATATCCTTTATATCTAATCCATACACCAACGACCAAAAATGTAGTGACCCGAACTTTTCCATGTTTATATATATTAATTGAGATTGATATTTACATGATTAAATGTTTCCAACATGTTAAGCAATCAAACTTGTTAAGACTTGATTAATTGAAATATGTTTCATATAGACAATTGACCTCCCAAGTTGACCGGTGATTCACGAACGTTAAAACTTGTAAAAACTATACGATGACATATATATGGTTATATATATAGTTAACATGTTTTTATTATAAGTATGCATCTCATTAGGTATTTTAACAATGAGTTATATACATAAAAATGAGACTATTAATTTAAGAAACTCGAAAACGATATATATAACGATTATCGTTATAACAACGTCTTACTAGGTACATATGAATCATATTAAGATATTGATACACTTGGTTAATTATGTTAAATGATAAGTAAATATATTATTAAGTGTATTAACAATGAAATACATATGTAAAAATAAGACTACTAACTTAATGATTTCGAAACGAGACATATATGTAACGATTATCGTTGTAACGACATTTAACTGTATATACATCATACTGAGATATATTATATATCATAATATCATGATAATATAACAATTTAACATCTCATTTGTTATAATAAACAATGGGTTAACAACATTCAACAAGATCATTAACCTAAAGGTTTCAAAACAACATTTACATGTAACGACTAACGATGACTTAACGACTCAGTTAAAATGTATATACATGTAGTGTTTTAATATGTATTCATACACTTTTTAAAGACTTCAAGACAATTATCAAAATACTTCTACTTAACAAAAATGCTTACAATTACATCCTCGTTCAGTTTCATCAACTATTCTACTCGTATGCACCCGTATTTGTACTCGTACAATACACAGCTTTTAGATGTATGTACTATTGGTATATACACTCCAATGATCAGCTCTTAGCAGCCCATGTGAGTCACCTAACACATGTGGGAACCATCATTTGGCAACTAGCATGAAATATCTCATAAAATTACAAAAATATGAGTAATCATTCATGACTTATTTACATGAAAACAAAATTACATATCCTTTATATCTAATCCATACACCAACGACCAAAAACACCTACGAACACTTTCATTCTTCAAGTTTCTTCATCTAATTGATCTCTCTCAAGTTCTATCTTCAAGTTCTAAGTGTTCTTCATAAATTCCAAAAGTTCTAGTTTCATAAAATCAAGAATACTTTCAAGTTTGCTAGCTCACTTCCAATCTTGTAAGGTGATCATCCAACCTCAAGAAATCTTTGTTTCTTACAGTAGGTTATCATTCTAATACAAGGTAATAATCATATTCAAACTTTGGTTCAATTTCTATAACTATAACAATCTTATTTCAAGTGATGATCTTACTTGAACTTGTTTTCGTGTCATGATTCTGCTTCAAGAACTTCGAGCCATCCAAGGATCCATTGAAGCTAGATCCATTTTTCTCTTTTCCAGTAGGTTTATCCAAGGAACTTAAGGTAGTAATTATGTTCATAACATCATTCAATTCATACATATAAAGCTATCTTATTCGAAGGTTTAAACTTGTAATCACTAGAACATAGTTTAGTTAATTCTAAACTTGTTCGCAAACAAAAGTTAATCCTTCTAACTTGACTTTTAAAATCAACTAAACACATGTTCTATATCTATATGATATGCTAACTTAATGATTTAAAACCTGGAAACACGAAAAACACCGTAAAACCGGATTTACGCCGTCGTAGTAACACCGCGGGCTGTTTTGGGTTAGTTAATTAAAAACTATGATAAACATTGATTTAAAAGTTGTTATTCTGAGAAAATGATTTTTATTATGAACATGAAACTATATCCAAAAATTATGGTTAAACTCAAAGTGGAAGTATGTTTTCTAAAATGGTCATCTAGACGTCGTTCTTTCGACTGAAATGACTACCTTTACAAAAACGACTTGTAACTTATTTTTCCGACTATAAACCTATACTTTTTCTGTTTAGATTCATAAAATAGAGTTCAATATGAAACCATAGCAATTTGATTCACTCAAAACGGATTTAAAATGAAGAAGTTATGGGTAAAACAAGATTGGATAATTTTTCTCATTTTAGCTACGTGAAAATTGGTAACAAATCTATTCCAACTATAACTTAATCAACTTGTATTGTATATTATGTAATCTTGAGATACCATAGACACGTATACAATGTTTCAACCTATCATGTCAACACATCTATATATATTTCGGAACAACCATAGACACTCTATATGTGAATGTTGGAGTTAGCTATACAGGGTTGAGGTTGATTCCAAAATATATATAGTTTGAGTTGTGATCAATACTGAGATACGTATACACTGGGTCGTGGATTGATTCAAGATAATATTTATCGATTTATTTCTGTACATCTAACTGTGGACAACTAGTTGTAGGTTACTAACGAGGACAGCTGACTTAATAAACTTAAAACATCAAAATATATTAAAAGTGTTGTAAATATATTTTGAACATACTTTGATATATATGTATATATTGTTATAGGTTCGTGAATCAACCAGTGGCCAAGTCTTACTTCCCGACGAAGTAAAAATCTGTGAAAGTGAGTTATAGTCCCACTTTTAAAATCTAATATTTTTGGGATGAGAATACATGCAGGTTTTATAAATGATTTACAAAATAGACACAAGTACGTGAAACTACATTCTATGGTTGAATTATCGAAATTGAATATGCCCCTTTTTATTAAGTCTGGTAATCTAAGAATTAGGGAACAGACACCCTAATTGACGCGAATCCTAAAGATAGATCTATTGGGCCTAACAAACCTCATCCAAAGTATCGGATGCTTTAGTACTTCGAAATTTATATCATATCCGAAGGGTGTCCCGGAATGATGGGGATATTCTTATATATGCATCTTGTTAATGTCGGTTACCAGGTGTTCACCATATGAATGATTTTTATCTCTATGTATGGGATGTGTATTGAAATATGAAATCTTGTGGTCTATTATTATGATTTGATATATATAGGTTAAACCTATAACTCACCAACATTTTTGTTGACGTTTTAAGCATGTTTATTCTCAGGTGATTATTAAGAGCTTCCGCTGTCGCATACTTAAATAAGGACGAGATTTGGAGTCCATGCTTGTATGATATTGTGTAAAAACTGCATTCAAGAAACTTATTTTGTTGTAACATATTTGTATTGTAAACCATTATGTAATGGTCGTGTGTAAACAGGATATTTTAGATTATCATTATTTGATAATCTACGTAAAGCTTTTTAAAACCTTTATCTATGAGATAAATGTTATGGTTTGTTTTAAAAATGAATGCAGTCTTTGAAAAACGTCTCATATAGAGGTCAAAACCTCGCAACGAAATCAATTAATATGGAACGTTTTTAATCAATAAGAACGGGACATTTCAGTTGGTATCCGAGCGTTGGTCTTAGAGAACCAGAATTTTGCATTAGTGTGTCTTATCGAGTTTGTTAGGATGCATTAGTGAGTCTGGACTTCGACCGTGTTTACTTGAAAAATGATTGTTTAATAAATTTTGTTGGAAACTATATATTTTTAACATGTGAATATTATGTGATATATTAATCTCTTAACGCGTTTGATATTATGTGATAGATGTCTACCTTGAGAACAAGTTCCATTGACTCACCTAATAATAATGAAGAGTCAAATGTAAATTGGAATGATTCGTGGACTGATTCACAAGTTTCCGAAGAGGAACCGGAAGAAGAGTCGGAACCAGAAGAAGAATCGGAACCGGAAGAAGAATCGGAACCGGAAGAAGAAATAGAACCGGTGGGGGAAATAATAAAACGGTTAAGTAAAAGAAAATCCTCAACCAACCGACCAAGGTTAATTATGGTCAATGGTGTTTCCGCCAAGGAAGCAAAATATTGGGAGGATTACCAATTCTCCGATGAATCGGATTCCGACGAGAATTCCGATGATGTTATAGAAATTACCCCAACTGAATTTAAAAAGGCAAAAGAAAATAATAAGGGAAAGGGCATAAAAATAGAGAAATCTAATTCCAACCCCGATGAACTTTATATGTATCGTCAACCCCCGAAGTCCTTAAGTTGTAACAATGACCCGGGAACCTCTAAACCACCAGGTTTTTCTAAACCAATGTGGATCACGACGGCTCGTATTAGGGGAACATCATATATCCCTAGAAACTTGGCAAAACGAACCAAAACCGAAGAAGAAGAAATAAGCGAGTCGGAATAAGATAGTTGTATTCGTGTGGTGTAATATATGTAATATAGTGTGCTTATGCTTTATGATACATGTAAAAATTGCTTGTATTAATAAGTATATTTTTTTTTATGAATCTAACTCTTGTCTATTTTACAGTATAGAAACACAAAATGGATAGACAACCCAATATTTTAAGAGACCTACCCGGAGACATGATTGATGAAATCTTGTCTAGAGTCGGCCAGAATTCCTCGGCACAACTATTTAAGGCGAGATCAGTTTGTAAGACATTCGAAGAACGTTCCAAGAATGTCTTGGTTTATAAGAGACTTTCGTTTGAAAGATGGGGGATATCACATTGGGAAACCCATAAGTTACGATGTGTTTACTTTGATGCATATATTGCGGGGAACCCAAATGCTATTTTACGCAACGGGTTAAGAAATTATTTTGACTCAATATATCCGAATATTGGACTTCGTGATTTAGAAAACGCGGCTAACATGCAACATAAAGAAGCATGTTATGCTTACGGATTAGTAATGTTCGCTTCTCACCAAAGTGAGAACAAGAACATCGGGCTACAACTATTAAACAAAACGTTTCCACAAGTGACGGAGTCGGTAATTGGGGTAAGAAATGAGGTTTTTAGATTATTACGGGACTGTTGGACATTACGTAACCCTCGTCCCTTTGACGACGTTACAACACGCTGTCTTATCAACGGCCATAACGGTTATGTTGCACAAGACCAAGGATGGGAAGTGGTCCTAGTAAAACCAGAATGCATGACTTGTTTCTGGACGTATGAATTACGTGTCTTTATTGCCTTTGCTGAACGACTTGTGTACTAGCTAGAATTATCTTCACAACTATCTTGTATCAAAGTTATTGTGTGCTATAAGCGGTATTGTAAGTTTGTAAAATATTGTGTACAAGTTTGAACGCGAAATATTATTATAATCAGTTTTTCATATAGAATTGAAGTAGTTGAATTGTATATTAGCTACTAAGTATGAACTTAACGGGTAAGTACTACCCGAATTTAAACTTATAAAATGCTAATATGAAGAAAAAGCTTTTATAAATGAGTTCATATTATGCTACGAAATACTATTAACTACTCTTAATATTCTGTATGATTAACTTGTTCCATTTGACTATTTTGAAGGAAATGGCACCGACTACTCGACATACCGTGAATATGAATGAAGAGGAATTCCGTACTTTTCTAGCTTCAAACATAGCCGCAGTACAGGATGCGCTACATACCAACAATAACCTTGGATCTAGCAGTACAGGAAATCGTGTAGGATGCACCTACAAAGAATTCACTGCCTGTAAACCTTTGGAATTTGATGGAACTGAAGGACCGATCGGATTGAAACGGTGGACCGAGAAGGTCGAATCGGTGTTTGCCATAAGTAAGTGTGCTGAAGAGGACAAAGTGAAGTACGCTACGCATACCTTCACAGGTTCTGCGTTAACATGGTGGAATACCTATCTAGAGCAAGTGGGACAAGACGATGCGTACGCACTACCGTGGTCAGCATTAAAGCACTTGATGAACGAGAAGTACCGTCCAAGAACCGAGGTCAATAAGCTCAAGACAGAACTTAGAGGGTTACGAACCCAAGGATTTGATATTACCACGTACGAAAGACGATTCACAGAATTGTGCCTATTGTGTCCGGGAGCATTCGAAGATGAGGAAGAGAAGATCGACGCATTTGTGAAAGGATTACCGGAAAGAATCCAAGAAGATATAAGTTCACACGAGCCCGCCTCCATACAACAGGCATGTAGAATGGCTCACAAACTAGTGAACCAGATTGAAGAAAGAATTAAAGAACAGACTGCTGAAGAGGCCAATGTGAAGCAAGTCAAAAGAAAGTGGGAGGAAAACGGTGATAAGAATCACCAATACAACAACAACAGCAATTACAACAATAATCGCAACAATTATCCCAACAATCGCAACATCAATCGCAACTACAACAAATGGCCCAACAACAACAACAATAACAACAACAACAACAACAACAACAACAACTACTACAACAATCATCCCAACAACAATAATAACCGCAACAACAACAACAATCAGAAGCAGCTATGCCAAAGGTGTGAAAAGAATCACTCGGGGTTCTGCACCAAATTTTGCAACAAGTGTAAAAGAAATGGTCATAGCGCGGCGAAGTGTGAGGTCTACGGACCAGGGGTTAACAGAACGAAAGGAACAAATGGTGTCGGAACGAGTAATGGCAGAGAAAGTAGTGTCGGAGCAAGTTATGCCAATGTAGTTTGTTATAAATGTGGAAAACCGGGCCACATTATTAGAAATTGCCCAAACCAGGAGAACACGAATGGACAAGGCCACAGAAGAGTTTTCAATATTAATGCGGCAGAGGCACAGGAAGACACGGAGCTTGTTACGGGTACGTTTCTTATTGACAATAAATCTACTTACGTTTTATTTGATTCGGGTGCGGATAGAAGCTATATGAGTAGAGATTTTTGTGCTAAATTAAGTTATCCATTGACGCCTTTGGATAGTAAATTTTTACTCGAATTATCAAATGGTAAATTAATTTCAGCAGATAATATATGTCGGAATCGAGAAATTAAACTGGTTAGCGAAACATTTAAGATTGACTTGATACCAGTAGAGTTAGGGAGTTTTGATGTGATAATCGGTATGGACTGGTTGAAAGAAGTGAAAGCAGAGATCGTTTGTTACAAAAATGCAATTCGCATTATACGAGAAAAAGGAAAACCCTTAATGGTGTACGGAGAAAAGGGCAACACGAAGCTACATCTTATTAGTAATTTGAAGGCACAAAAAATAATAAGAAAAGGTTGCTATGCTGTTCTAGCACACGTCGAGAAAGTACAAACTGAAGAAAAGAGCATCAATGATGTTCCCGTCGCAAAAGAATTTCCCAATGTATTTCCGAAAGAATTACCCGGATTACCCCCACATCGATCCGTTGAATTTCAAATAGATCTTGTACCAGGAGCTGCACCAATAGCTCGTGCTCCTTACAGACTCGCACCCAGCGAGATGAAAGAACTACAAAGCCAATTACAAGAACTTTTAGAGCGTGGTTTCATTCGACCAAGCACATCACCGTGGGGAGCTCCTGTTTTGTTTGTCAAGAAGAAAGATGGTACATTCAGGTTGTGTATCGACTACTGAGAGTTGAACAAACTTACCATCAAAAACCGCTACCCACTACCGAGAATCGATGACTTATTTGATCAACTACAAGGCTCGTCTGTTTATTCAAAGATTGACTTACGTTCCGGGTATCATCAAATGCGGGTGAAAGAAGATGATATTCCAAAGACTGCTTTCAGAACACGTTACGGTCATTACGAGTTTATGGTCATGCCGTTTGGTTTAACTAATGCACCAGCTGTGTTCATGGACCTTATGAACCGAGTGTGTGGACCATACCTTGACAAGTTTGTCATTGTTTTCATTGATGACATACTTATTTACTCAAAGAATGACCAAGAACACGGTGAACATTTGAGAAAGGTGTTAGAAGTATTGAGGAAGGAAGAATTGTACGCTAAGTTTTCAAAGTGTGCATTTTGGTTGGAAGAAGTTCAATTCCTCGGTCACATAGTGAACAAAGAAGGTATTAAGGTGGATCCGGCAAAGATAGAAACTGTTGAAAAGTGGGAAACCCCGAAAACTCCGAAACACATACGCCAGTTTTTAGGACTAGCTGGTTACTACAGAAGGTTCATCCAAGACTTTTCCAGAATAGCAAAACCCTTGACTGCATTAACGCATAAAAGGAAGAAATTTGAATGGAATGATGAACAAGAGAAAGCGTTTCAGTTATTGAAGAAAAAGCTAACTACGGCACCTATATTGTCATTGCCTGAAGGGAATGATGATTTTGTGATTTATTGTGATGCATCAAAGCAAGGTCTCGGTTGTGTATTAATGCAACGAACGAAGGTGATTGCTTATGCGTCTAGACAATTGAAGATTCACGAACAAAATTATACGACGCATGATTTGGAATTAGGCGCGGTTGTTTTTGCAATAAAGACTTGGAGGCACTACTTATATGGGGTCAAAAGTATTATATATACCGACCACAAAAGTCTTCAACACATATTTAATCAGAAACAACTGAATATGAGGCAGCGTAGGTGGATTGAATTATTGAATGATTACGACTTTGAGATTCGTTACCACCTGGGGAAGGCAAATGTGGTAGCCGATGCCTTGAGCAGGAAGGACAGAGAACCCATTCAAGTAAAATCTATGAATATAATGATTCATAATAACATTACTACTCAAATAAAGGAGGTGCAACAAGGAGTTTTAAAAGAGGGAAATTTAAAGGATGAAATACCCAAAGGATCGGAGAAGCATCTTAATATTCGGGAAGACGAAACCCGGTATAGGGCTGAAAGGATTTTGGTACCAAAATTTGGAGATATGAGAGAAATGGTACTTAGAGAAGCTCATAAAACCGGATACTCAATACATCCTGGAATGGGGAAGATGTACAAGGATCTCAAGAAACATTTTTGGTGGCCGGGTATGAAAGCCGATGTTGCTAAATACGTAGGAGAATGTTTGACGTGTTCTAAGGTCAAAGCTGAGCATCAGAAACCATAAGGTCTACTTCAACAACCCGAAATCCCGGAATGGAAATGGGAAAACATTACCATGGATTTCATCACTAAATTGCCAAGGATTGCAAGTGGTTTTGATACTATTTGGGTAATAGTTGATCGTCTCACCAAATCAGCACACTTCCTGCCAATAAGAGAAGATGACAAGATGGAGAAGTTAGCACGACTGTATTTGAAGGAAGTCGTCTCCAGACATGGAATACCAATCTCTATTATCTCTGATAGGGATGGTAGATTTATTTCAAGATTCTGGCAGACATTACAGCAAGCATTAGGAACTCGTCTAGACATGAGTACTGCCTATCATCCACAAACTGATGGGCAGAGCGAAAGGACGATACAAACGCTTGAAGACATGCTACGAGCATGTGTTATTGATTTCGGAAACAGTTGGGATCGACATCTACCGTTAGCAGAATTTTCCTACAACAACAGCTACCATTCAAGCATTGAGATGGCGCCGTTTGAAGCACTTTATGGTAGAAAGTGCAGGTCTCCGATTTGTTGGAGTGAAGTGGGGGATAGACAGATTACGGGTCCGGAGATTATACAAGAAACTACCGAGAAGATCATCCAAATTCAACAACGGTTGAAAACCGCCCAAAGTCAACAAAAGAGCTACGCTGACATTAAAACTTCAAATCAACGTAAAACTTCAATTCATCGAAGAACCCGTCGAAATAATAGATCGTGAGGTTAAAAGACTTAAGCAAAATAAGATACCAATTGTTAAGGTTCAATGGAATGCTCGTAGAGGACCCGAGTTCACCTGGGAACGAGAAGATCAGATGAAAAAAAAATACCCGCATTTATTTCCAGAAGATACGTCAACACCTCCAACTGCTTAAAATTTCGGGACGAAATTTATTTAACTGGTAGGTACTGTAGTGACACGAACTTTTCCATGTTTATATATATATATATTAAATGAAATTGTTATTTACATGATTAAGTGTTTCCAACATATTAAGCAATTAAACTTGTTAAGACTTTATTAATTGAAATAGGTTTCATATAGACAATTGACCACCCAAATTGACCGGTGATTCACGAACGTTAAAACTTGTAAAAACTATATGATGACATATATATGGTTATATATTTAGTTAACATGATATTATGATAAGTAAACATATCATTAAGTATATTAATAATGAAATACATATGTAAAAACAAGACTACTAACTTAATGATTTTGAAACGAGACATATATGTAATGATTATCGTTGTAACGACATTTAATGTATATATATCATATTAAGAGATATTCGTACATCATAATATCATGATAATATAATAATTTAAAATCTCATTTGATATTATAAACATTGGGTTAACAACATTTAACAAGATCGTTAACGTAAATGTTTCAAAACAACACTTACATGTAACGACTAGCGATGACTTAACGACTCAGTTAAAATGTATATACATGTAGTGTTTTAATATGTATTCATACACTTTTGAAAGACTTCAAGACACTTATCAAAATACTTCTACTTAACAAAAATGCTTACAATTACATCCTCGTTCAGTTTCATCAACAATTCTACTCGTATGCACCCGTATTCGTACTCGTACAATACACAGCTTTTAGATGTATCTACTATTGGTATATACACTCCAATGATCAGCTCTTAGCAGCCCATGTGAGTCACCTAACACATGTGGGAACCATCATTTGGCAACTAGTATGAAATATCTCATAAAATTACAAAAATATGAGTAATCATTCATGACTTATTTACATGAAAACAAAATTACATATCCTTTATATCTAATCCATACACCAACGACCAAAAATGTAGTGACCCGAACTTTTCCATGTTTATATATATTAATTGAGATTGATATTTACATGATTAAATGTTTCCAACATGTTAAGCA
Source organism: Rutidosis leptorrhynchoides (assembly GCF_046630445.1). NCBI lineage: Eukaryota > Viridiplantae > Streptophyta > Magnoliopsida > Asterales > Asteraceae > Rutidosis > Rutidosis leptorrhynchoides. Next base: position 253,594,037 of record NC_092333.1, read on the forward strand.
ATCAAACTTGTTAAGACTTGATTAATTGAAATATGTTTCATATAGACAATTGACCTCCCAAGTTGACCGGTGATTCACGAACGTTAAAACTTGTAAAAACTATACGATGACATATATATGGTTATATATATAGTTAACATGTTTTTATTATAAGTATGTATCTCATTAGGTATTTTAACAATGAGTTATATACATAAAAATGAGACTATTAATTTAAGAAACTCGAAAACGATATATATAACGATTATCGTTATAACAACGTCTTACTAGGTACATATGAATCATATTAAGATATTGATACACTTGGTTAATTATGTTAAATGATAAGTAAATATATTATTAAGTGTATTAACAATGAAATACATATGTAAAAATAAGACTACTAACTTAATGATTTCGAAACGAGACATATATGTAACGATTATCGTTGTAACGACATTTAACTGTATATACATCATACTGAGATATATTATATATCATAATATCATGATAATATAACAATTTAACATCTCATTTGTTATAATAAACAATGGGTTAACAACATTCAACAAGATCATTAACCTAAAGGTTTCAAAACAACATTTACATGTAACGACTAACGATGACTTAACGACTCAGTTAAAATGTATATACATGTATTTTAATATGTATTCATACACTTTTGAAATACTTCAAGACACTTATCAAAATACTTCTACTTAACAAAAATGCTTACAATTACATCCTCGTTCAGTTTCCTCAACAATTCTACTCGTATGCACCCGTATTTGTACTCGTACAATACACAGCTTTTAGATGTATGTACTATTGGTATATACACTCCAATGATCAGCTCTTAGCAGCCCATGTGAGTCACCTAACACATGTGGGAACCATCATTTGGCAACTAGCATGAAATATCTCATAAAATTACAAAAATATGAGTAATCATTCATGACTTATTTACATGAAAACAAAATTATATATCCTTTATATCTAATCCATACACCAACGACCAAAAACACCTATGAACACTTTCATTCTTCAATTTTCTTCATCTAATTGATCTCTCTCAAGTTCTATCTTCAAGTTCTAAGTGTTCTTCATAAATTCCAAAAGTTCTAGTTTCATAAAATCAAGAATACTTTCAAGTTTGCTAGCTCACTTCCAATCTTGTAAGGTGATCATCCAACCTCAAGAAATCTTTGTTTCTTACAGTAGGTTATCATTCTAATACAAGGTAATAATCATATTCAAACTTTGGTTCAATTTCTATAACTATAACAATCTTATTTCAAGTGATGATCTTACTTGAACTTGTTTTCGTGTCATGATTCTGCTTCAAGAACTTCGAGCCATCCAAGGATCCATTGAAGCTAGATCCATTTTTCTCTTTTCCAGTAGGTTTATCCAAGGAACTTAAGGTAGTAATGATGTTCATAACATCATTCGATTCATACATATAAAGCTATCTTATTCGAAGGTTTAAACTTGTAATCACTAGAACATAGTTTAGTTAATTCTAAACTTGTTCGCAAACAAAAGTTAATCCTTCTAACTTGACTTTTAAAATCAACTAAACACATGTTCTATATCTATATGATATGCTAACTTAATGATTTAAAACCTGGAAACACGAAAAACACCGTAAAACCGGATTTACGCCGTCGTAGTAACACCGCGGGCTGTTTTGGGTTAGTTAATTAAAAACTATGATAAACTTTGATTTAAAAGTTGTTATTCTGAGAAAATGATTTTTATTATGAACATGAAACTATATCCAAAAATTATGGTTAAACTCAAAGTGGAAGTATGTTTTCTAAAATGGTCATCTAGACGTCGTTCTTTCGACTAAAATGACTACCTTTACAAAAACGACTTGTAACTTATTTTTCCGACTATAAACCTATACTTTTTCTGTTTAGATTCATAAAATAGAGTTCAATATGAAACCATAGCAATTTGATTCACTCAAAACGGATTTAAAATGAAGAAGTTATGGGTAAAACAAGATTGGATAATTTTTCTCATTTTAGCTACGTGAAAATTGGTAACAAATCTATTCCAACCATAACTTAATCAACTTGTATTGTATATTATGTAATCTTGAGATACCATAGACACGTATACAATGTTTCGACCTATCATGTCGACACATCTATATATATTTCGGAACAACCATAGACACTCTATATGTGAATGTTGGAGTTAGCTTTACAGGGTTGAGGTTGATTCCAAAATATATATAGTTTGAGTTGTGATCAATACTGAGATACGTATACACTGGGTCGTGGATTGATTCAAGATAATATTTATCGATTTATTTCTGTACATCTAACTGTGGACAACTAGTTGTAGGTTACTAACGAGGACAGCTGACTTAATAAACTTAAAACATCAAAATATATTAAAGGTGTTGTAAATATATTTTGAACATACTTTGATATATATGTATATATTGTTATAGGTTCGTGAATCAACCAGTGGCCAAGTCTTACTTCCCGACGAAGTAAAAATCTGTGAAAGTGAGTTATAGTCCCACTTTTAAAATCTAATATTTTTGGGATGAGAATACATGCAGGTTTTATAAATGATTTACAAAATAGACACAAGTACGTGAAACTACATTCTATGGTTGAATTATCGAAATTGAATATGCCCCTTTTTATTAAGTCTGGTAATCTAAGAATTAGGGAACAGACACCCTAATTGACGCGAATCCTAAAGATAGATCTATTGGGCCTAACAAACCCCATCCAAAGTATCGGATGCTTTAGTACTTCGAAATTTATATCATATCCGAAGGGTGTCCCGGAATGATGGGGATATTCTTATATATGCATCTTGTTAATGTCGGTTACCAGGTGTTCACCATATGAATGATTTTTATCTCTATGTATGGGATGTGTATTGAAATATGAAATCTTGTGGTCTATTATTATGATTTGATATATATAGGTTAAACCTATAACTCACCAACATTTTTGTTGACGTTTTAAGCATGTTTATTCTCAGGTGATTATTAAGAGCTTCCGTTGTCGCATACTTAAATAAGGACGAGATTTGGAGTCCATGATTGTATGATATTGTGTAAAAACTGCATTCAAGAAACTTATTTTGTTGTAACATATTTGTATTGTAAACCATTATGTAATGGTCATGTGTAAACAGGATATTTTAGATTATCATTATTTGATAATCTACGTAAAGCTTTTTAAAACCTTTATCTATGAAATAAATGTTATGGTTTGTTTTAAAAATGAATGCAGTCTTTGAAAAACGTCTCATATAGAGGTCAAAACCTCGCAACGAAATCAATTAATATGGAACGTTTTTAATCTATAAGAACGGGACATTTCAAAAAACACCTACAAACACTTTCATTCTTCAATTTTCTTCATCTAATTGATCTCTCTCAAGTTCTATCTTTAAGTTCTAAGTGTTCTTTATAAATTCTACAAGTTCTAGTTTCATAAAATCAAGAATACTTCCAAGTTTGCTAGCTTACTTCCAATCTTGTAGAGTGATCATCCAACCTCAAGAAATCTTTCTTATTTACAGTAAGATATCTTTCTAATACAAGTTAATACTCATATTCAAACTTTGATTCAATTTCTATAACTATAACAATCTTATTTCGAGTGAAAATCTTACTTGAACTGTTTTCGTGTCATGATTCTGCTTCAAGAACTTTCAAGCCATCCAAGGATCCTTTGAAGCTAGATCCATTTTTTTCATTTCCAGTAGCTTTATCCAGAAAACTTGAGGTAGTAATGATGTTCATAACATCATTCGATTCATACATATAAAGCTATCTTATTCGAAGGTTTAAACTTGTAATCACTAGAACATAGTTTAGTTAATTCTAAACTTGTTCGCAAACAAAAGTTAATCCTTCTAACTTGACTTTTAAAATCAACTAAACACATGTTCTATATCTATATGATATTCTAACTTAATGATTTAAAACCTGGAAACATGAAAAACACCGTAAAACCGGATTTACGCCGTCGTAGTAACACCGCGGGCTGTTTTGGGTTAGTTAATTAAAAACTATGATAAACTTTGATTTAAAAGTTGTTCTTCTGGGAAAATGATTTTTCTTATGAACATGAAACTGTATCCAAAAATCATGGTTAAACTCAAAGTGGAAGTATGTTTTCTAAAATGGTCATCTAGACGTCGTTCTTTCGACTGAAATGACTACCTTTACAAAAATGACTTGTAACTTATATTTCTGACTATAAACCTATACTTTTTATGTTTATATTCATAAAATAGAGTTCAATATGAAACCATAGAAATTTGATTCACTCAAAACGGATTTAAAATGAAGAAGTTATGGGTAAAACAACATTGGATAATTTTTCTTGTTATAGCAACGTGAAAATTGGTAACAAATCTATATTAATCTTATCCTAGCTAACTTATATTGTATTATACATGTATTCTAATATATTATGTAATCTTGGGATACCATAGACACGTATGCAAATGTTTTGACATATCATATCGACCCATGTGTATATATTATTTGGAACAACCATAGACACACTATATTCAGTAATGTGGGAGTTAGCTATACAGGGTTGAGGTTGATTCCAAAAATATATATACTTTGAGTTGTGATCTAGCCTGAGACGTGTATAAACTGGGTCGTGGATTGATTCAAGATAATATATATCAATTTTTTTCTGTACATCTAACGTTGGACAACTAGTTGTAGGTTACTAACGAGGACAGCTGACTTAATAAACTTAAAATATCAAAATGTATTAAAAGTGTTGTAAATATATTTTGAATATACTTTGATATATATGTACATATTTGTTATAGGTTCGTGAATCTACCAGTGGCCAAGTCTTACTTCCTGACGAAGTAAAAATCTGTGAAAGTGAGTTATAGTCCCACTTTTAAAATCTAATATTTTTGGGATGAGAATACATGCAGGTTTTATAAATGATTTACAAAATAGACACAAGTACGTGAAACTACATTCTATGGTTGAATTATCGAAATCGAATTTGCCCCTTTTTATTAAGTTTGGTAATCTAAGAATTAGGGAACAGACACCCTAATTGACGTGAATCCTAAAGATAGATCTATTGGGCCTACCAAACCCCATCCAAAGTACCGGATGCTTTAGTACTTCGAAATTTATATCATATCCGAAGGGTGTCCCGGAATGATGGGGATATTCTTATATATGCATCTTGTTAATGTCGGTTACCAGGTGTTCACCAGATGAATGATTTTTATCTCTATGTATGGGATGTATATTGAAATATGAAATCTTGTGGTCTATTGTTACGATTTGATATATATAGGTTAAACCTATAACTCACCAACATTTTTTTTGATGTTTAAAGCATGTTTATTCTCAGGTGAATATTAAGAGCTTCCGCTGTTGCATGCTAAAATAAGGACAAGATTTGGAGTCCATGTTTGTATGATATTATGTAAAAACTGCATTCAAGAAACATATGTCGATGTAATATATTTCTATTGTAAACCATTATGTAATGGTCTTGTGTAAACAGTATATTTTAGATTATCATTATTTGATAATCTACGTAATGCTTTTGAAACCTTTATTGATAAAATAAAGGTTATGGTTGTTTTAAAAATGAATGCAGTCTTTGAAAAACGTCTCATATAGAGGTCAAAACCTCGCAACGAAATCAATTAATATGGAACGTTTATAATCAATATGAACGGGACATTTCAGATTAGATATAAAGGATGTGTAATTTTGTTTACATGTAAATAAGTCATGAATGATTACTAATATTTTTGTAATTTTATGAGATATTTCATGCTAGTTGCCAAATGATGGTTCCCACATGTGTTAGGTGACTCACATGGGCTGCTAAGAGCTAATCATTGGAGTATATATACCAATAGTACATACATCTAAAAGCTGTGTATTGTACGAGTACGAATACGGGTGCATACGAGTAGAATTGTTGATGAAACTGAACGAGGATGTTGTTGTAAGCATTTTTGTTAAGTAGAAGTACTTTGATAAGTGTCTTGAAGTCTTTCAAAAGTGTATGAATACATATTAAAACACTACATGTAAATACATTTTAATTGAGTCGTTAAGTCATCGTTAGTCGTTACATGTATATGTTGTTTTGAAACCTTTAGGTTAACGGTCTTGTTAAATGTTGTTACCCCATTGTTTATTATATCTAAAGAGATGTTAAATTGTTACATTATCATGATATTATGATATATAATGCATCTTAGTATGAAATATATACAGTTAAATGTCGTTACAACGATAATCGTTGCATATATGTCTCGTTTCGAAATCATTAAGTTAGTAGTCTTATTTTTACATATGTAGTTCATTGTTAATACAATTAATGATATATTTACTTATAATTTAACATAAATAACCAAATGTATCAATATCTTAATATGATTCATATATACTTAGTAAGACGTTGTTATAACGATAATCGTTATATATATCATTTTCGAGTTTCTTAATTTAATAGTCTCATTTTTATGTATATAACACATTGTTAAAATACCTAATGAGATATTTACTTGTCATAATATCATGTTAACTATATATATAACCATATATATGTCATCATATAGTTTTTACAAGTTTTAACGTTCGTAAATCACAGGTCAACTTTGGTGGTCAATTGTCCATATGAAACCTATTTCAATTAATCAAGTCTTAACAAGTTTGATTGCTTAACATGTTGGAAACACTTAATCATGTAAATAACAATTTCATTTAATATATATAAACATGGAAAAGTTCGGGTCACTACAAAAAGTATTATATATACCTATCACAAAAGTCTCCAACATATATTTAATCAGAAACAACTGAACATGAGGCAGAGTAATTGGATTTAGCTATTGAATGATTACGATTTCGAGATTCGTTACCACCCGGGAAAGGCGAATGTGGTAGCCGACACTTTGAGTAGAAAGGACAGAGAACCTATACGAGTAAAAGCTATGAATATAATTATTCGTACCAACCTTACTACTCAAATAAAGGAGGTGCAACAGGGAGTTATAAAAGAAGGGAATTTGAAGAATGAAATACCCAAAGGATCGGAGAAACACCTTAATATTCGAGAAGATGGAACCTGGTATAGAGCTGAAAGAATTTGGGTACCAAAGTTTAATGATGTGAGAGAAATAGTACTTGGGGAAGCACATAAAACCAGATGCTCAATACATCACGGAGCGGGAAAGGTGTACAAGGACCTCAAGATACATTTTTGGAGGCCGGGTATGAAAGCCGATATTGCGAGATATGTAGGAGAATGTTTGACGTGTTCTAAGGTCAAAGCTGAACATCAGAAAGCATCAGGTCTACTTTAACAACCTGAAATCCGAGAATGGAAATGGGAAAACATTACCATGGATTTCATTACTAAATTGCCAAGGACTGCAAATGGTTATGATACTATTTGGGTAATAGTCGATCGTCTCACCAAATCAGCACACTTTCTGCCAATGAGAGAAGATGATAAAATGGATAAGTTGGCACGATTATATTTGAAGGAAGTTGTCTCCAGACATGGAATACCAACCTCTATTATCTCTGATAGGGATGGCAGATTTGTTTCAAGGTTTTGGCAGACATTACAGCAAGCATTGGGAACTCGTATAGATATGAGTACTGCCTATCATCCACAAACTGATGGGTAGAGTGAAAGGACGATACAAACGCTTGACAACATGCTACGATCATGTGTTATTGATTTTGGAAACAGTTGGGATAGACATCTACCATTAGCAGAGTTTTCCTACAACAACAGTTACCACTCGAGTATTGAGATGGCACCATTTGAGGCACTTTATGGTAGAAAGTGCAGGTCTACAATTTTTTGGAGTGAAGTTGGGGATAGACAAATTACGGGTCCGGAGATAATTCAAGAAACTACAGAGAAGATCATTCAAATTCAACAACGGTTGAAAACCGCCCAAAGTCGACAAAAGAGCTACGCGGACATTAAAAGAAAAGATATAGAATTTGAAATTGGAGAGATGGTCATGCTTAAGGTTTTACCTTGGAAAGGTTCTATTTGATTTGGTAAACGGGGGAAACTAAATCCAAGATACATCGGGCCATTCAAGATTATAAATCGTGTCGGACCAGTAGCTTACCGACTTGAGTTACCTCAACAACTCGCGGCTGTACATAACACTTTCCACGTCTCGAATTTGAAGAAATGTTTTGCTAAAGAAGATCTCACTATTCCTCTAGACAAAATTCAAATCAATGAAAAACTTCAATTCATCGAAGAACCCGTCGAAATAATGGATCATGAGGTTAAAAGATTTAAGCAAAATAAAATACCAATTGTTAAGGTTCGATGGAATGCTCGTAGAGGACCCGAGTTCACCTGGGAACATGAAGATCATATCAAGAAGAAATACCCACACCTATTTCCAGAAGATGCATCAACACTTCCAACAGCTTGAAATTTCGGGACGAAATTTATTTAACGGGAAGGCACTGTAGTGATCCGAACTTTTCCATGATTATTCCATGATTATATATTAAATGAAAACTATATTTGCATGATTAAATATTTCCAACATGTTAAGCAATCAAACTTGTTAAGACTTGATTATTTGAAATGAGTTTCATGTAGACAATTGACCACCCAAATTGACCGGCGATTCACGAACGTTAAAACTTGTAAAAACGACATGATGATATTTATATGGAAATATATATGGTTAACTTGAGATTATGATAATTAAGTATCTCAATAAGTATATTAACAATGTGTGATATACAAAAAAATGAGAATATTGAATTATGAAGCTCGAAACGATATACATAACGATTATTTTTATAACAACATCTTACTAAATACATATGTATTGTATTAAGATATTGATATACTATATTTAACATGATAAAATGATAATTAAGTAAATCATTGAGTGTATTAACAATGAACTATACAAGTAAGATGAGACTACTAACTTAAGAATTTCGAAACGAGACATATATGTAACAATTATCGTTGTAACGACATTTTAAAGTATATATATCATATCAAGATATATTCATTTTTGGTGATTTGTGTCACCAATATGATTTAAGTGTAATCGAATTAATTTGTTAACAAAAATAACCTTGATAAATATCGAACAAGTTTGGGAAAGTGTGGAGTGCACAATTGTTTGAACTTATCTTGATTATGATGGGGGTTCGGGGGCAGCGCCCCCGATAGCGGGGTCCAAGGGGTGGCAACCCCTGGCGGGGTCCAAGGGGCAGAGCCCCTGGCTGGGTTAATATCGCTTTATTAAAAATGTGTTAAAATTTGATTTTAAGATTTCAACAACATTAAATAAGATCGTTAACTAAGACACATATCAAAGTACTTCTACTTAACAAAAATACTTACAATTTCATTCTCATTCATTTTCATCAACAATTTTACTCGTATGCACCCGTATTCGTACTCGTACAATACACAGCTTCTAGATGTATTTACTATTGGTATATACCAATAGGAAACCATCATGATCAGCCATAATTGATTGGAATTTGGAGTCCATGTTTGTATAATATTGTTTAAAAACTGCATTCGAAGACATATATTGTTGTGTATTATTATTGTAAACCATTATGTAATAATCGTGTGAAAACGTTATATTTTAGATTATCATTATTTGATAATCTTCGTAGTATTTTAAACCTTTATCGATAAAATAAAGGTTATGATTTGTTTTAAAATTGAATGCAGTCATTGAAAAACGTGTCATATAGAGGTCAAACTTCGCAACGAAATCAATTAATATGGAACGTTTATAATCAATATGAAAGGGATATTTCAACTATCGTCGAAATCAATAACACACGCCCTTAACATATCCTCCAACGTTTGATTTGTACGCTCGGTTTGACCGTCCGTTTGAGGATGATACGTCGTGCTCATCTTCAATTGAGTACCCATATCTTCATGAAACTTATTCCAAAACCGAGACGTGAAACGAGTATCTCGATCCGAAACAATAGATATAAGAACCCCATGCCTTGATATCACCCACTTGATAAATAACTTGGACAAAGCCTCCGACGATATCGTTTCCCGAATGGGAAGAAACAAAGCACTCTTCGTCAATCGATCAACTATCACCCAAATCGTATCAAATTGGGTCCTCGCCGTCTTTGGTAACTTGGTAATGAAGTCCATGGTAATGTGCTCCCATTTCCATTTCGGGACTTTCAATGGTTGTAGCTTACCGTACGGCTTTTGGTGTTCGGCTTTAACTTGCAAACACGTAACGCATTGTTCAACATACTTAACAACATCATGTTTCATGCAGGGTGATGTGTGCGAGGGGTAGTACGAAATACTATTATTGTTTACTACGAAATACGACAAAATTACACAAGTTTTATTTATTTATTTATATAGAATGGGATATACCTAAACCTTGCTACAACACTTATAGGCAGTGTACCTAATCGTAGAGTAGTGTAGTTTTTAGTAAGTCCGGTTCGTTCCACAGGGAGCTAGCGATTACGTACTATATTTTTAAACAATTATATTTGTATATATATATATATATATATATATATATATATATATATATATATATATATATATTAGTAATATAGTTGATAATGCTAAAAACGAACATATATTTCATAGCATTATCCCTCAAGAAAGACAAGCTTTTGGTTGCAATTGTTCTATTTACAAGTGATATTCGTTTAAATAATAAAAGGTGAAGACAAAAGACAGATTCGACAAATTGAAGACGCAAACGACCAAAAAGCTCAAAAGTACAAAGTACAATCAAAGTGGTTCAAATTATTGATGAGAAACGTCTCAAAATTACAAGAGTACAAGACGCGAAATGCAAAGTACAAGATATTAAATTGTACACAAGGACGTTCGAAAATCTGAAACCGGGACCAGAGTCAACTCTCAACGCTCGACGCAACGGACTAAAAATTACAAGTCAACTATGCACATAAATATAATATAATATATAAATAATTCTTAAAAATTATATATATATGATATATATTTATAAAACCGTCGGCAAGAAGCAAACAATAAAATGTGAGCTGGAAAAGCAGGCCATGCAATCGCATGGCGAGGAAGTGAAAATTCCATGCGATCGCATGGCCCCAATATGCTGGCCACATCTATAAATTTCGTAGTTTTGGTCGAACAAAAACACAACTTTTTCTTTCCTTTCTCTCAACGTATAAATAAATATATATATTATAATTTTAATTTTAATTTTAATAATAAGGGTATGTTAGCGAATGTTGTAAGGGTGTAACTCAAAATTCTGTCCGTGTAACGCTACGCTATTATTAATCATTGTAAGTTATGTTCAACCTTTTTAAATTAATGTTTCGTAGCTAAGTTATTATTATGCATATTTAAGCTGAAGTAATCGTGATGTTGGGCTAAAATATTAAGACGGGGTAATTGGGCTTTGTACCATAATTGGGGTTTGGACAAAAGAACGACACTTGTGGAAATTAGACTATGGGCTATTAATGGGCTTTATATTTGTTTAATTAAATGATAGTTTGTTAATTTAATATAAAGATTTACAATTGGACGTACCTATAAATAACCATATACACTCGATCGGATACGATGGGCGGGATATTTATAAGTACTAATAATCGTTCATTTAACCGGTCACAGGAATGGATTAATAGTCAATGGACTTATTAAAACAGGGGTGAATTATATACAAGGACACTTGGTGTAATTATAGTTTAAGTCCCCAATTAGTTGGAATATTTGACTTCAGATATAAGGATAATTTGACGAGGACACTCGCACTTTATATTTATGATTGATGGACTGTTATGGACAAAAACCAAACGGACATATTGAATAATCCAGGACAAAGGACAATTAACCCATGGTAATAAAACTAAAATCAACATGTCAACCATCATGATTACGGAAGTTTAAATAAGCATAATTCCTTTATTTCATATTTAATTGCACTTTTAATTATCGCAATTTTATTTATCGTCATTTTATTTATCGCACTTTTATTTACTGCAATTTCATTATCGTTATTTACTTTACACTTTAAATTAAGTTATATTTATTTTTAATATTTTACATTAGGTTTTAACTGCGATTTAAGTTTTAAAATCGACAAATCGGTCATTAAACGGTAACAACCCCCTTTTATAATAATACTACTTATATATATTTATATTTATACAAATATAGTTTTAAAAATATAGCGTTAAACTTGTCTAAGATCCCTGTGGAATGAACCGGACTTACTAAAATCTACACTACTGTACGATTAGGTAGACTGCCTATAAGTGTTGTAGCAAAATTTAGGTATATCCACTCTATAAATAAATAAATAACTTGTGTAAAATTGTATCGTATTTAATAGTATTTTGTAGTAAAAATATAACTATTTTGTACCCCTTCGCTTTAACATCAAGTATTTTTGGCGCCGCTGCCGGGGATTGCTTAAACGCCGGAAGCGAAATGCTATATAAAAAAAAAAAAAAATATTCTTAGTTTACTTTTGTAAAAATACGTTTTAATTATTAAAAATACAAAAATATAAAAAGAAAAATAAAATTTATATATTTTTAAGAGTTTGTTAAATATATATATAAAATATTAAAGTTTCTTTATTTTAGTTTTTTTTAAAATATAAGTTTTTATTTATTTATGTAAATATTTTATTTAATATTAAAAACAGAAAAAAATAAATATAAGTACACGGCCCGAACTGTAGCAACCCATATCCAGGCCTGGTACCCTAATCCAGGCGATCGCATGGAAAACCAACTAACACCTCATGCGATCGCATGAGGTGATTTGACAAGCCTGGTAACCTCAGCCGACAGTTTAGGGTTTAATTTAATTATAATTATTATTATTAACCCTAATTAGGGTTTATTAATTAATTAATTTCTAATATTAGTTTTAGTTTAGTTTTATTTAATTTGTATTATTTAGTTTAATTAGTTGTATATATATATATAAACTTATTACTTTTATAAATAAATAATATAAAAATAATATTTTTATAAAAATTGTACTTTTTACAACTTTAAATTTATTTTTATATTTTGTATCTTTTTATTTGTTTTAGCGTAATATTTGTGTTTTTTCGTTAGGATTTAGTTTTAAGTCATAGTTTTTGTCATAGTTATTTTTATTTCTAGATTCTTAGGCTTTGCCGTAAAATCCCTTAAGTACTTTTTCTATAGACTAAGATTTAAGTGCTTTAGAATTTTGCGACGCCATTTTTTAGATTTTAGTACTTTTAAGTTATTGCCGTTTTGGATTTAGAATTCCTTTAAGCTTTAATATTTTTAGACGCAACTTTTAATTTTAAAATTTTTAGAATTTTAAGTTTCGACACGCTACGTTCTAAATATTATTTTTCGACCTTTTATTTTTCGACGTTTTTCGACGCGCTCTTTTTCTTCCTTATTTCTTGCCGCTCTAATTTTTAGGACTTAGAATATTTTTCTATTTCTTCTATAAAATTTCTTTAAATTTCAACGAAAAATTATTTTAAGTGGTTAAATTGATAGACATCCAATATTTTCCGGTTCGTAGTAATAGTTGGATTTGTTAGTGGCGAGTTGTGGGCTTCCGATTTAAAGGGTCCTGGCTACCTGTTGCATCTATTGGCTATTCGAAACGTGGGCAAAATCAAAAAAGTCTATTAATTTGATAACTTATATAATTTTTATCTTTTATAACTAATAGGATATTCAGTGAATGCACCGAGCAAAACGTTCACCACCTTTTATACGTTCACCACCTGTAACTCGATCAAGACATCTAACCAATATTGTCGCCGTTGATTTTTCTTTAGAATCGTCATCCAGTCGACCAAGTACTCCAATTCAAATTTCCGATAATCAATTTTTTGAACCCGACCTCACAATTGAGAATTCGGAGGATATTCAGGGACAATTCAGAGATCCTGAACCACTAATCTTTCCTCCAGAACCACCAATCATTCAAATAGAGATTGTAGAGGAACAACCCATTAAATCAGAATCCTCTAGTGATTCAGACTCAACAAATTCAATCATGGAAAATCTGGAACCTCTAAGCATGGAAGACCGAATGAGAGCTAAACGCACTGGCCAAGGTCACGCAATTACTCAACCTGACATTAATGCGCCAGATTATGAAATCAAAGGACAAATTCTACACATGGTGACCAATCAATGCCAATTTAGTGGTGCGCCGAAGGAAGATCTAAACGAACATCTTCGTACCTTTAATAGGATCTGTACTCTATTTAAAATAAGAGAAATGGAAGATGAACAGATATATCTCATGTTATTTCCCTGGACTTTAAAGGGAGAAGCCAAAGATTGGTTAGAATCGTTACCTGAAGGGGCGATTGATACATGAGATGTTTTAGTTGAAAAATTTCTTAAACAATTTTTTCCGGCATCTAAAGCCGTTAGACTTCAAGGAGAAATTGTTACGTTCACGCAAAAGCTAAACGAAACTCTATATGAGGCATGGACAAGATTTGCAAAGTTGTTAAGAGGATGTCCGCAATATGGTTTAGACACTTATCAAATAGTACAAATATTCTACCAAGGATGCGACATCACTACACGAAAAGACATCGATATAGCAGCTGGTGGTTCCATTATGAAGAAAACCGCAACTGACGCTTACAAAATTATTGATAACACTGCTTCCCACTCACATGAGTGGCATCAAGAAAAAGATATCGTTAGATCATCTAAAGCAGCTAGAGCCGATTCTAGCCATGACTTTGATTCCATTTCTGCAAAGATAGATGCTGTCGAGAGACGAATGGAAAAGATGACTAAAGATATCCACTCAATAAGAATTAGTTGTGAGCAGTGTGGAGGACCACATTTGACAAAAGATTGTCTCAGTATTGAACAAATAATGGAACAAAGATAGAATGTTTCATATATGAACCAAAGGCCTGAAAATAATTATCAGAATAATTATCAACCGCCAAGACCAATCTATAATCAAAACCAGAATTATAACCGAAATGTTCCATACAACAACCAACAAGGTCCTAGCAATCAACAAGTATCCAATAATACTTACAATCAGCAAAGACCTATTTTTCAAAACAAACCTCCACAAACCGATGATAAAAAGCCAAATTCATAAGAAATGATGTCGAAGCAAGTTGAATCTCAAACGCAATTTTTCACATCCTAGAAACAAACTAATGAACAAAATACTCAAGCATTTAGAAATCAACAAGCTTCTATTCAAAATTTGGAACAAGAAGTAAGCAACCTAGCAAGGTTAATAGGTGAAAGAAAACTGGGAAGTCTACCTAGCGATACAAATGCTAACCCCCGGAATGAAACAGCTAAAGCCATCACCACAAGAAGTGGTATTACACTTAAACCACCTGAAATACCTGTAATTTCTGATGACGATATTCCTACTCCACAAGAACCACAATCTAAACAAGAGAAGGAAACAGAACCGGTAGTTGAAAAGGTTAATGAAGATAACACAGTTAAGGCTAAACCTGATGTTAAACCATACCAATCACCACTTCCTTACCTGAGTAAAATGAGAAAAGAAAGACTTGAAGCCGAGCAATCCAAATTCTTGGATATGTTTAAATAGATAAATGTAAATCTTCCTTTCATTGATGTAATTTCAGGAATGCCAAGGTATGCTAAATTCTTGAAAGATCTAATCACAAATAGAAAGTAAATGGAAGAACTATTGGCTGTTACTATGAATGCTAATTGTTCTGCAGTATTGTTGAATACGATACCAGAAAAACTTTCAGATCCAAGAAGTTTCACAATTCCATGTTTTCTGGGTAGTCTTAGTTCAATAGAAGCATTGGCAGACTTAGGTGCTAATATAAATCTAATTCCGTATTCACTATACGCTAAACTAGACCTTGGAGAATTGAAACCAACAAGAATAAGTATACAACTAGCCAATCGATCAATAAAATATCCTAGAGGGATAATGGAAAACATGCTAGTTAAAGTTGGTACTTTAGTATTTCCAGTAGATTTTGTTATTCTGGACATGGAAGAATATTCTCGAGTTCCTCTCATATTAGGAAGACCATTCTTAAACACGGCTAAAGCAATAATAGATGTGTTCGGTAAGAAACTGACCCTAAGTATAGAGGATGAGAGTGTTACCTTTTCTGTTGATAGAGCCATGCAACAACCGCAATCTGCAGATGATATATGTTATTATATTCAAACTATAGATTCACATGCAGAATTGTTAGAAGAATTTCCAGAATTACAAGGAACAGGAGAATGTTCTTTAGGAGAAGGAACTGAACCAATTGATGAAGCTGAAATGTTAGCTACACTAATAGCTAATGGATATGAACCAACAACAGAAGAAATTCAAATGCTAAAAGAAGAAGACATATATCGATACAAATCATCGATAGAAGAACCTCCGACATTAGAGTTAAAGCCACTTCCAAACCATTTGGAATATGCTTATATACATGGTGAATCTGAATTACCTGTAATAATATCGTCTTGTCTTACTGAAAATGAAAAATCTCAACTCATTTCTGTGCTAAAAGCTCATAAACCAGCTATTGCATGGAAGATTCATGATATTAAAGGCATAAGTCCTTCGTATTGTACACATAAAATCCTTATGGAAGAAGGTCATAAAACTTATGTGTAACGCCGACGAAGACTAAATCCTAATATGCAAGATGTTGTTAAGAAAAAATAATTAAACTGCTAGATGCGGGTTTAATTTATCCAATCTCTGATAGTCCATGGGTAAGCCCAGTTCAATCCGTACCTAAGAAGGGTGGCATGACTGTCATCACAAATGAAAAAAATGAGCTTATTCCTACTAGGACTGTAACAGGATAGCGTGTTTGTATTGATTATAGAAAATTAAATGACGCCACCAGAAAAGATCACTTTCCCTTACCTTTCATAGATCAAATGTTGGAAAGATTAGCCGGAAATAGTTACTATTGTTGGAAAGATTAGCCGGAAAAGATCACGGTTTTTTCGGATATTTTCAAATCCCAATCGCACCCGAGGATCAAGAGAAAACCACATTCACATGCCCTTATGGTACTTTGGCTTACAAACGCATGCCATTTGGACTTTGCAACGCCCCTGCAACCTTTCAAAAGTGCATGATGGCAATTTTTCACGACATGATAGAAGAATGCATGGAAGTTTTCATGGATGACTTTTCAGTCTTCGGTGATACTTTTGAATCATGTCTAGTTACTCTTGAACGAATGCTTATTAGATGCGAACAATCAAATCTAGTACTTAATTGGGAGAAATGCCATTTCATGGTTAAAGAAGGCATCGTTCTTGGTCATAAAATTTCACAGGAAGGAATTGAAGTGGATAGAGCTAAAGTAGATGCAATTGCTAAACTTCCACATCCCACCAATGTTAGAAGAGTTAGGAGTTTTCTAGGGCATGCCGGTTTTTACCGACATTTCATAAAAGATTTTTCTAAAATTGCCACTCCTATGAATAAACTCCTAGAAAAGGATGCTCCATTCATCTTTTCGGATGAATGCATCAAATCTTTTAATATTCTTAAAGAAAAACTCACTAATGCGCCGATCATGATAACTCCAAATTGGAATCTACCATTTGAACTAATGTGCGATGCAAGTGATTTTGCAATGGGAGCCGTTTTAGGACAAAGGATTGAAAAACGATTTCAACCTATTTATTATGCTAGTAAGACGTTACAAGGAGCATGATAATGCTAAAAACGAACATATATTTCATAGCATTATTCCTCAAGAAAGACAAGCTTTTAGTTGCAATTGTTCTATTTACAAGTGATATTCGTTTAAATAATAAAAGGTGAAGACAAAAGACATATTCGACGAATTGAAGACGCAAACGATCAAAAAGCTCAAAAGTACAAAATACAATCAAAGAGGTTCCAATTATTGATAAGAAACGTCTCAAAATTATAAGAGTACATGATTCAAAACGCAAAGTACAATATATTAAATTGTACGCAAGGACGTTCGAAAATTCGGAACCGGGACCAGAGTCAACTCTCAACGCTCGATGCAACGGGCAAAAAATTACAAGTTAACTATGTATATAAATATAATATAATATATAATTAATTATATAAATTATATATATATTATATTTATATATTAAAATCGTCGGCAAAGAAGATCCAAACTTGTGTGAGCTGTAAAAACAAACTCCGCGACTTGGGGAGTTTGAAGGGTTAGAATGCCGCGAGTCGCGGAGCCTCCCTAGACAAAAATGCCTATAAAAGCCAGCGCAATTCGACGTTTTATATATCCAAAATATCTATCTCTCTATACGTAAATATATATATATAATTTATATTTTAATTTTAATTTTAATTTTAATTTCTAATAATAAGGGTATGTTAGCGAATGTTGTAAGGGTGTAAGTTGAAATTCTGTCCGTGTAATGCTACGCTATTTTTAATCATTGTAAGTTATGTTCAACCTTTTTACATTAATGTCTCGTAGCTAAATTATTATTATGCTTATTTAAAAAATAGTAATCATGATGTTTGGCTAATTACTAAAATAGGGTAATTGGGCTTTGTACCATAATTGGGGTTTGAACAAAAGAACGACACTTGTGGAAATTAGACTATGGGCTATTAATTGGCTTTATATTTGTTTAACTAAATGATAGTTTGTTAATTTTAATATAAAGATTTACAATTGGATGTACCTATAAATAACCATATACACTGGATCGGACACGATGGGCGGGGTATTTATATGTACGAATAATCGTTCATTTAACCAGATATGGAAATGGATTAATAGTCTATGGAATTATTAAAACAGGGGTAAAATTATGTACAAGGACACTTGGCATAATTGATAACAAAGTATTAAAACATTGGGTTACGCGCAGTCGATATCCTGTTGTAATTATTAAACAAAGTAATAAAACCTTGTTACAGTTTAAGTCTCCAATTAGTTGGAATATTTGACTTCGGGTATAAGGATAATTTGACGAGGATACTCGCACTTTATATTTATGACTGATGGACTGTTATGGACAAAAACTAGACGGACATATTAAATAATCCAGGACAAAGGACAATTAACCCATGGGCATAAAACTAAAATCAACACGTCAAACATCATGATTACGGAAGTTTAAATAAGCATAATTCTTTTATTTCATATTTAATTTCCTTTATTTTATATTTAATTGCACTTTTAATTATTGCACTTTTATTTATTGTTATTGTATTTAATTGCACTTTTAATTATCGTACTTTTTAATTATCGCAATTTTATTTTATCGCACTTTTATTTATCGCAATTTCATTATCGTTATTTACTTTACGCTTTAAATTAAGTCTTTTATTTATTTAATATTTTACATTAGGTTTTAACTGCAACTAAAGTTTTAAAAATCGACAAACCGGTCATTAAACGATAAAAACCCCCCTTTAAAATAATAATATTACTTATATATATATTTGTAAACTAATATAGCGTTAAGCTTTGTTTAAAGATTTTTCCCTGTGGAACGAACCGGACTTACTAAAAACTACACTACTGTACGATTAGGTACACTGCCTATAAGTGTTGTAGCAAGGTTTAAGTATATCCATTCTATAAATAAATAAATATCTTGTGTAAAATTGTATCATATTTAATAGTATTTAGTTGTAAAAATAAAGCTATTTCATATACACCTCGCATAACATCAAGTATTTTTGGCGCCGCTGCCGGGGAACAAAATCTAGCTTAAAAGCCGGAAGCGCAACGCTAATATATATAAAAAAAGATTTTTATTTTTAGTTTACTTTTATAAAAATACGTTTTTGTAAAAATACGTTTTAAATATTCGAAAATATAAAAAGAAAAACAAAAATATAAATATTTTTAAGAGTTTGTTAAATATTTAAGTTTTATAAAGTTTCTTTATTTTTATTTTATAAAAATATAAGTTTTATTTAAATATTTTGTGTTTATTTAAAAAAAAATAAACCAAAAAAAAAATTATATATATAAATTTATTTATTTTTAGATTTCTATTTATAAAATTATAAAGTATTTCTATTTTTATTTTAGTTTTTAAAACACAAGTTTTTATTTAATTTATATAAATATTTTATTTAATTATTAAAACAGAAAAATATAAAAAACAAATAAATAAAAAAACTGACCTGTCGAAAACTTGACCTACCACTTTTGGACCTGCAACCTCCGCGACTTGCGGAGGTATTGAACTGGTTCAACCGCGACTCGCGGAGCCGTCTGACACAGGTCACACAGAAGCCCTGAATCAGCATTAATTACGGGTTTTTATTATTATTATTTAAATTAAACCCTAATTAGGGTTATATTTTTATAATAATTAGTTTAGTTTTATTATTTATTTTGTATTTTTAGTTTATAAGTTTAATTAAATTATAAAAGTAATAGTTTTATTAAATAAATAATATAAAAATAATATTTTTATAAAAATTGTAATTTTTACAACTTTTAGTGTATTTTTATATTTTGTCCCTTTTTATTCGTTTTTAGCGTAATTTTTGTATTTTCGCTCATTTTTAGTTTTAAGATATAGTTTTTTCCATAGTTATTTTTATTTCTAGATTTTTAGGCTTTGCCGTAAAACCCCTTAAGTGCTTTTTCTTTAGACTAAGATTTAGGTGCTATAGAATTTTGCGACGCCTTTTTAAGTTTTAGTACCTTTTTAAGATATTGCCATTTGGGATATAGTTTTACTTGTAAGCTTTAATATTTTTAGACGCAACTTTTAATTTTTAATTTTTAGTTTCTTTTTAAATTTAACGCGCTACTTTCTTATTTTTATTTTTCGACGCCTTTTACCTATGTATCAATTATCACTCCAGTTAGTAATCTCAATTTGCAATTTTAATTTTAAGTTAGTGATAGTAATAAGATTGGGTTAGTCGAGTGTTTTAAAGTTTTATAAGTCACTCTTTTTCTTTCTTACTTTTCGACGCCTTTTATTTTTCAACCCTTTTATTTTTTGACCTTTTTCGACGCGCTCTTTTTTTTTTCTTATTTCTCGCAATTCTAGTTTTAGGACATAGATTTTTATTCTACTTCTTCTCTAAATTTCTTAAAATTACGAAAATTTATTTTAAGTGGTTAAATTGATAGACATCAACATTTTCTGGTTCGTAGTAATAGTTGGATTTGTACGTAGACCGGGTTATTGGAGCCAAACAGTACTCAATTATATTGAGACCAAACGAATCCTGCCCCTCTGCTGCATCTTTTGGCTATTCAAAACGTGGGCAAAATCAGAAAAGTCTATTAATTGGATAGCTTATATAATTTTTCTTTCCTTTTAAAAACTAATAGGATATTCAGTGAATGCACCGAGCAAGACGTTCACCACCTTTTGTACGTTCACCACCTGTAACTCGATCAAGACATCTAGCTAATATTACCGCCGTTGATTTTTCTTTAGAACCGTCATCCAGTCGACCAAGTACTCCAATTCAAATTTCCGATAATCCATTTTTTGAACCCGACCTCACAATTGAGAATCCGGAGAATATTCAGGGACAATTCATAGATCCTGAACCATTAATTTTTCCTCCAGAACCACCAATCATTCAAACAGAGATTGTTGAGGAACGAACCATTAAATCAGAATCCTCTAGTGATTCAGATTCACCAAATTCAATTATGGAAAATCTGGAACGTCTAAGTATGGAAGACCGAATGAGAGCTAAACGCACTGGCCAAGGTCACGCAATTACTCATACTGACATTAATGCGCCAGATTATGAAATCAAAGGACAAATTCTACATATGGTGACTAATCAATGCCAATTTAGTGGTGTGCCGAAGGAAGATCCAAATGAACATCTTCGTACCTTTAATAGGATCTGCACACTATTTAAAATCCGAGAAGTTGAGGATGAACAGATATATCTCATGTTATTTCCCTGAACTTTAAAGGGAGAAGCCAAAGATGGGTTGGAATCGTTACCTGAAGGGGCGATTGATACATGGGATGTTTTAGTTGAAAATTTTCTTAAACAATTCTTTCCGGCATCTAAAGCCGTAAGACGTCAAGGAGAAATTGTTATGTTCACACAGAAACCAAATGAAACTCTATATGAGGCATGGACCAGATTTGGAAAGTTATTAAGAGGATGTCCGCAACATGGTTTAGACACTTGTCAAATAGTACAAATATTCTACCAAGGATGCGATATCACTACAAGGAAAGACATCGATATAGCAGCTGGTGGTTCTATTATGAAGAAAACCGAAACTGATGCTTACAAAATTATTGATAACACTGCTTCCCACTCACATGAGTGGCACCAAGAAAAAGATATCGTTAGATCATCTAAAGCAGCTAGAGCCGATTCTAGCCATGACTTAGATTCCATTTCCGTATAGATAGATGCTGTCGAGAGACGAATGGAAAAGATGACTAAGGATATTCACTCAATACGAATTAGTTGTGAGCAGTGTGGAGGACCACATTTGACAAAAGATTGTCTCAGTATTGAACTAACAATGGAACAAAGAGAGAATATTTCATACATAAACCAAAGGCCTGGAAATAATTATCAGAATAATTATCAACCACCAAGACCAATTTACAATCAAAACCAGAATTATAACCAAAATATTACATACAACAACCAACAAGGTCCTAGCAATCAACAAGTATCCAATAATACTTACAACCAGCAAAGACCTAATTTTCAAAACAAACCACCACAAACCGATGATAAAAAGCCGAATTTAGAAGATATGATGACGAAGCTAGTTGAAACTCAAACACAGTTTTTCACGTCTCAGAAACAAACTAATGAACAAAATGCTCAAGCATTTAGAAATCAACAAGCTTCTATTCAAAATTTGGAACAAGAAGTAAGTAACCTAGCAAGGTTAATAGGTGAAAGAAAACCGGGAACTTTACCTAGTGATACAAATGCTAACTCCCGGAATGAAACAGCTAAAGCCATTACCACAAGAAGTGGTATTACACTTAAACCACCTGAAATACCTGTAATTTCAGATGAAGCTATTCCTACTCCATAAGAACCACAACCTGAACAAGATAAGGAAAAAGAACCGGTAGTTGAAAAGGTTAATGAAGATAACACAGTTAAAGCTAAACCTTATGTTAAACCATACCAACCACCACTTCCTTACCCGAGTAAAATGAAAAAAGAGAAACTTGAAGCCGAGCAATCCAAATTCTTGGATATGTTTAAACAAATAAATGTAAATCTTCCTTTCATTGATGTGATTTCAGGAATGCCTAGATATGCTAAATTTCTGAAAGATCTAATCACAAATAGAAAGAAAATGGAAGAACTCTCGGCCGTTACTATGAATGCTAATTGTTCAGCAGTGCTGTTGAATAAGATACCAGAAAAATTATCTGATCCAGGAAGTTTCACAATTCCATGTTTTCTGGGTAGTCTTAGTTTAATAGAAGCATTGGCAGACTTAGGTGCTAGTATAAATTTAATGCCGTATTTACTATACACTAAACTAGGCCTTGGAGAATTAAAACCAACACGAATAAGCATACAACTAGCCGATCGATCAATAAAATATCCTAGTGGGATAATGGAGAACATGCTAGTTAAAGTTGGTACTTTAGTATTTCTAGTAGATTTTGTTGTTCTGGACATGGAAGAAGATTCTCAAGTTCCTCTCATATTAGGAAGACCATTCTTAAACACGACTAAAGCAATGATAGACGTGTTTGGTAAGAAATTGACCCTAAGTATAGAGGACGAGAGTGTTACCTTTTCAGTTGATAGAGCAATGCAACAACCGCAATCTGCAGATGATACATGCTATTATATTCAAACTATAGATTCACATGCAGAATTGTTAGAAGAATTTCCAGAATTACAAGGAACAGGAGAATGTTCTTTAGGAGAAGGAACTGAACCAATTGATGAAGCTGAAATGTTAGCTACACTAATAGCTAATGGATATGAACCAACAACAGAAGAAATTCAAATGCTAAAAGAAGAAGACAGATTTCGATACAAATCATCGATAGAAGAACCTCCGACATTAGAGTTAAAGCCACTTCCAAACCATTTGGAATACGCTTATTTACATGGTGAATCTGAATTACCTGTAATAATATCGTCTTCTCTTACTGAAAATGAAAAATCACAACTCATATCTGTGTTGAAAGCTCATAAACCAGCCATTGCATGGAAGATTCATGATATTAAAGGAATAAGTCCTTCGTATTGCACACATAAAATCCTTATGGAAGAAGGTCATAAAACGTATGTGCAACGCCAACGGAGACTAAATCCTAATATGCAAGATGTTGTTAAGAAAGAAATTATTAAACTGCTAGATGCAGGTTTAATTTATCCAATCTCTGATAGTCCATGGGTAAGCCCAGTTCAATGCGTGCCTAAGAAGGGTGGCACGACTGTCATTACAAATGAAAAAAATGAGCTTATTCCTACTAGGACTGTTACAGGATGGCGTGTGTGTATTGATTATAGAAAATTGAATGACGCCACCAGAAAAGATCACTTTCCCTTACCTTTTATTGATCAAATGTTGGAAAGATTAGCCGAAAATAGTTACTATTGTTTTCTTGATGGTTTTTCCGGATATTTTCAAATTCCAATAGCACCCGAGGACCAAGAGAAAACCACATTCACGTGCCCTTATGGTACTTTTGCTTACAAACGCATGCCATTTGGACTTTGCAACGCCCCGGCAACCTTTCAAAGGTGCATGATGGCGATTTTTCACGACATGATAGAAGAATGCATGGAAGTTTTCATGGATGACTTTTCAGTCTTCGGTGATACATTTGAATCATGTTTAGTTAATCTTGAACGAATGCTTATTAGATGCGAACAGTCAAATCTAGTTCTTAATTGGGAGAAATGCCATTTCATCGTTAAAGAAGGCATCGTTCTTGGACATAGAATTTCAAAGGAAGTAATTGAAGTGGATAGAGCTAAAGTAGATGTAATTGCTAAACTTCCACATCCCACCAATGTTAGAGGAGTTAGGAGTTTTCTAGGGCATGCCGGTTTTTACCGACGTTTCATAAAAGATTTCTCTAAAATTGCCACTCCTATGAATAAACTCCTAGAAAAGGATGCTCCATTCATCTTTTCAGAGGAATGCATCAAATCTTTTAATATTCTTAAAGAAAAACTCACTAATGCGCCGATCATGATAACTCCAAATTGGAATCTACCGTTTGAACTTATGTGCGATGCAAGTGATTTTGCAATGGGAGCCGTTTTAGGACAAATGATTGAAAAAAGATTTCAACCTATATATTATGCTAGTAAGACGTTACAAGGAGCATAAACGAACTATACAACTACTGAAAAAGAACTCCTTGCTATTGTCTTTGCTTTTGACAAATTTCGTTCATATCTCGTTCTAGCTAAAACAGTGGTCTATACCGACCATTCTGCTCTTAGATACCTATTTTCGAAACAAGATGCCAAACCAAGATTAATCCGTTGGATCTTACTCTTACATGAGTTCGATATTGAAATCCGAGATAAAAGAGGAGCAGAAAATCTCGCCGCTGATCATCTTTCTCGTCTTGAAAATCCCTAATTAGAAGTTCTAAATGAATCGGCCATACAAGACAACTTTCCTGATGAATATCTATTGAAGATAGATTATAATGAAATACCATGGTTTGCAGACTATGCAAACTACTTAGTATGTGGATTCCTTAAAAAGGGATTATCATACCAAAAATGAAAGAAATTCTTTAGTGATATAAAACACTATTTCTGGGAAGATCCACATCTGTTTAAAAGTTGTCCAGATGGAATAATACGCCGATGTGTATTCGGAGATGAAGCTAGTAAAATCTTAAACCATTGTCACACAGGACCAACAGGAGGGCATTATGGGCCACAACTAACAGCAAGAAAAGTTTATGATGCTGAATTCTATTGGCCTATAAATTACAAAGACGCACACCTTCTTTGCAAATCCTGTGATGCTTGTCAAAGGGCTGGAAAAATAAGTCAACGTGATGAAATGCCACAAAATGTCATTCAAGTATGTGAAGTATTTGACATTTGGGGTATTGACTTTATGGGTCCATTTCCAAAATCTCATAATAATCTCTACATTCTCGTTGCCATTGATTATGTATCTAAATGGGCGGAAGCACAAGCTCTCCCAACTAATGATGCACGAGTTGTAGTCAACTTTTTAAAACATCTTTTTGCAAGGTTTGGAACACCGAAAGCTTTAATAAGTGATCGGGGAACTCATTTCTGTAATAATCAACTTGAGAAAGTTCTCAAAAGATATGGAGTAACTCATAAAATCTCCACTGCATATCATCCACAAACAAGTGGACAAGTTGAAAATATCAACCGAGCTTTAAAACGTATTCTAGAGAAAATCGTAGGATCAAATCCGAAGAAATGGTCCATTAAATTGGAGGATGCACTCTGGGCTTTTAGAACAGCCTACAAAACTCCAATTGAAACCACACCTTTTAGACTCGTTTACGGAAAAGCATGTCATCTTCCAGTAGAAATTGAACACAAAGCATTTTGGGCTTTGAAGACATGTAATCTTGATTTACATGAAGCTGGACGTCTACGGTTAAGTCAATTAAATGAATTAGAAGAATTAAGACTAGAAGCATACGAAAATTCGTTAATCTATAAGGAAAGAACGAAGAAATGGCATGATAAAAGAATCAGAAGTTCAAAAGAATTTAAAGAAGGAGACAGAGTTCTTCTTTTCAATTCACGATTCAAGCTATTTCCTGGAAAATTGAAATCAAGATGGTCTGGACCATTCATAGTCAAAAGAGTTTTCCCATACGAAACAGTAGAATTAATAAATTCAAATGGGATTGAATTTAAGGTTAATGGTCACAGAGTTAAACACTACATAGATAGTTCGATGGAAGTTGACAACGAAGTTAATCACAATTTCGATACCACAACTAACTAAGTGTGGGGAGAATCAAGTCTTTAAAGGATAATATGTATTTCTGTTAGAGTTAGATTTTCTGTTTTCGTGTAGTTCTCGAAAATGGAACCCGAATGGTCTTTCCCTAGCAGACCCTAAAGAACTAGTCTTCTCCCCCCATTCTGAATTTTTATTTTTTTTAGGTTTTTACGAAATGAAGACTTCCTATGAACTAAACCATGGTCTAATGCTACACGCTTTGATCACTAAACGTAATAATGACACACTTCCAAGTGAAATAGTATCATTAATCAGAGGTAAATTGGACGGAGTAAGAAAAGAATCCAGATGCGAAGATAATAAGTTACAATTTGGTTAAGGAAAATCAAAATCCGCAGCGAAAAGAAGAGTACGACCCCTTGAAAAATGTTCAAATGCGGAAAATGGTCACACGAAGGTAAATGTTCAAATAATCATACCTATTCAAATATCGAATTTGTTACTTTATGCAGAGATGGACCGTTCATATGTTTAGAAGAAAAAACATTAAATGCTCGAGGTTACGCCTATGTAGCCATGAAAAACTAATTAGTCCGACTATCTTATGAGTGGGCTAGAGCATATCACTAAGAAATATATTTCACAGGTAAGTTTGTACAGTTTTCATTTTTATTTTTATTTTTATTTTTAACCTTTTGATAATAAACGCTAATTTGTTCACTATAAAGTATTAAATTGGTATTCAATAAAATTAGGTCTTGCGACCGAAATTATTGATATCATACAAAAATTTATTACATCACTGCGAAATTTAACGTTTATTCTTAAGGTATAAATATCTTTAATCAATCAATACAAAATATTTCAAAAATTCGTCATGAGTTAAATTAGGTCATGGAACCGAAATTACTTTACCGAAAAGAGGGGCGTATATTTTTGATAATATTTGATTGATTAAAGTGGGATAAAAGCCAAAAAGATTTTTAATTTTATTTTTACCATGTTTTAAAATTAATAAATTAATATTAAATAAATATTGTAAACTTTTAAAATTGTAAATATTTGGAAAATTAATATTTTTAATATAAGTTTGTATGTATAAAAACAAAAATATAATTTAAGTTTGGTGTGAATTTATAATATGAATTTTTAATTAAGTTTGGTG
Source organism: Rutidosis leptorrhynchoides (assembly GCF_046630445.1). Classification (NCBI taxonomy): domain Eukaryota; kingdom Viridiplantae; phylum Streptophyta; class Magnoliopsida; order Asterales; family Asteraceae; genus Rutidosis; species Rutidosis leptorrhynchoides. The sequence goes on from NC_092333.1 coordinate 253,622,097, forward strand.
TGAATTTTTAATTTTATGCATTTTAAATTTAAGTTTGGTGTGAATTTAAAAACAAAAATTTACTTTATTTCGCTAAGTTAAAAATATGATTTTTAAAATTCATCGTGAGTTGAAGACTAGGTCGGTGAACCGAAATTGCTTTACCCGAGGGAGGGACGAGAACTTTTATTATCATTATTGAATTAAAGTATGCCAAAAACATTAAAAAAAACCCAAAAATCTTTGCTTTTAAAACAATCGTTAAAAAAAGACAAATTTTAAAATTTTATCGAGGGACGGACTAGGACATCGTTCTGAAACGACCTCGTCCTATATAACAAGGGAAACAAAATTTTAAAATTAATTAATTAATTGTTTTATAAGTTAAGTTATTATAAAAAAATAAAAAAATAAAAAAAAAATAAAATACAAACTCCGCGACTCGCGGAGTTTGAAGAGGAAATTCACCGTGACTCGCGGAGGATGCAAAATACAGAAAAAAATAAAACGCATGAATCAGACAGTCCCCAACACAACCACACCCCATTTTACTGCGAAAAATACCCGAAAAAACACACACAAATCCGCAATTTTTGGCCATTTTTCATCAAATCTTTCACAAAATCATGTTGAGAAGAATGCTATCAAGGAATTACTCAAGGAAAACGGTAAATTTCTACACCTAAACACCATTTAATTCGAAAATTAGTGTTCTTGAACAAATTTATACCCAATTCGATTTTGATGTTTTTAGTGTAATTATGCTTAAATTGCTTATGTATTATGCTTGTATAACCTAGAGTGATGCTATTTAACATGATTAGAAGCCTTAAACTTCAAATTTTGAGTAATCTAGGGTTTGTGTTCTTGAGCAATTTGGGACTTTTTGATATAAATAGGTTATGGCCGATTTTTGTTCATGTATTATTGCTAAATTAAGTAGTGTAACATGTTTAGGTAGTTAAATGATCCAAACTTTGAGCCTAAACATGATTTTTAAGAATTAAAGTGGACTTTTTCAAGTCTAAAATTCATGAACTTGATTTTTGAGAGATAATGCCATTTGAAACTTGTTTAATTACTAATAATGATTATTTTGACATGTTATTTGAGTTGAATGCTTATGAACTTGGCGAACATTTTCGTATATGCTTATTTGAAAAAATGTAGATTTGATAAAAATATGAAAATGAGCATAAGTTTGATATAAATTGAACATGTCATTGTAATTATTTTGATTGATGATTTTGCTGACACTAATGCATATTTGGGTGCATAAAAATTGTGTTTGATGTGTTTTGCAGACTGAAAGGGGTGAATCTTCATCCCAAGCTCGCATTGCTCCTCCTGAGAATGCGGAACAACAGGATATTGATAACTATTACAAACAAGATATACCTCATCCAGTTATGACATTTTCAGATATGCACGTGGAAAATTTGCACCCGAACTTGAGATTAGACAGACGTTGGATAGATTATCCAAAATACCAAAGGGGCTTGCATACTCTTCATTCTAAAGCTGTTGAAGTACCTAGGGTAATAGAATGGGAACCGTTAGAAGCTGTAGAATTGGCCGAGCCAATTAGAGAATTACTTACACATAGGTATGGTAATTCTACTTTTAATGATTGGGCACGATTATTCAACATGCTTAGACCTGTATATAAAGTATGGTGTGGAGAATTATTGTGTAGTATAGAAATAAATGATCGGGTAACTAGTTTAACCGATCGAACTTTTATTAGATTTTTGTTAGGAGGTTCGATGCGCCACATGTCTCTACTAGACATGGCTCAGGCCTTACGTATATATACGCCTGAGGAGCTAGCATCTGCCGATTGTCGAGGGTTGATATTAAATGGTAGGAAGATTGATGAAAATTTTGATACGCATGGTGTATGGAGTCAAATGACTAGCCATCACCGATTTAAAGGGGGAAATTACTCTTATCTTGATATTGATAGAGCTGAATTAAGAGTAATCCATAGGTTTCTAGCGAACTCGATTACACAGCGAGGTAAAAATAAGGAAAAGGTAAATGAGCAAGATTTATTTTACCACATGTGTATTTGTAAACGATAAAAACCCCCCTTTAAAATAATAATATTACTTATATATATATATTTGTAAACTAATATAGCGTTATGCTTTGTTTAAAGATTTTTCCCCGTGGAACGAACCGGACTTACTAAAAACTACACTACTGTACGATTAGGTACACTGCCTATAAGTGTTGTAGCAAGGTTTAAGTATATCCATTCTATAAATAAATAAATATCTTGTGTAAAATTGTATCATATTTAATAGTATTTAGTTGTAAAAATAAAGCTATTTCATATACACCTCGCATAACATCAGAGCACAAACGAATTATACAACTACTGAAAAAGAACTCCTTGCCATTATCTTTGCTTTTGACAAATTTTGTTCATATCTCGTTCTAGCAAAAACGGTGGTCTATACCGACCATTCTGCTCTTAGATACCTATTTTCAAAACAAGATGCTAAATCAAGATTAATTCGTTGGATCTCACTCTTACAAGAGTTTGATATTGAGTTCCGAGACAAAAAGGCAGCAGAAAATCTCGCAGCTGATCATCTTGCTCGTCTTGAAAATCCTGAATTAGAAGTTCTAAATGAATCGGCCATACAAGATAACTTTCCTGATGAATATCTATTGAAGATAGATTATAGTGAAATTCCATGGTTTGCAGACTATGCAAACTACTTAGTATGTGGATTCCTTGAAAAAGGGTTGTCGTACCAAAAATGAAAGAAATTCTTTAGTAATATATATAACACTATTTCTGGGAAGATCCACATTTGTTTAAAAGTAGTCCCGATGGAATAATACGCCGATGTGTATTCGGAGATGAAGCTAGTCAAATCTTAAACTATTGTCACATAGGACCAACAGGAGGACATTATGGGCCTCAACTCACAGCAAGAAAAGTTTACGATGCTGGATTCTATTGGCCTACAATTTTCAAAGACACACACCTTCTTTGTAAATCCTGCGATGCATGTCAAAGGGCTGGAAAAATAAGTCAACGTGATGAAATGCCACAAAATGTCATTCAAGTATGTGAAGTATTTGACATTTGGGGTATTGACTTTATGGGTCCATTTCCAAAATCTCATAATAATCTCTACATTCTCGTTGCCATTGATTATGTATCTAAATGGGCGGAAGCACAAGCTCTCCCAACTAACGATGCACGAGTTGTAGTCAACTTTTTAAAACGTCTTTTTACAAGTTTTGGAACACCGAAAGCTTTAATAAGTGATCGGGGTACTCATTTTTGTAATAATCAACTTGAGAAAGTTCTCAAAAGATATGGAGTAACTCATAAAATCTCAACCGCGTATCATCCACAAACAAGTGGACAAGTTGAAAATACCAACCGAGCTTTAAAACGTATTCTAGAGAAAACCGTAGGATCAAATCCGAAGGAATGGTCCATGAAATTGGAGGATGCACTCTGGGCTTTTAGAACAGCCTACAAAACTCCAATTGGAACCACACCTTTTAAACTCGTTTACGGAAAAGCATGTCATCTTCCAGTAGAAATTGAACATAAATCATTTTGGGCTTTGAAGACATGTAATCTTGATTTACATGAAGCTGGACGTCTACGGTTAAGCCAATTAAACGAATTAGAAGAATTAAGACATGAAGCATACGAAAATTCGTTAATCTATAAGGAAAGAACAAAGAAATGGCATGATAAAAGAATCAGAAGTTCAAAAGAATTTAAAGAAGGAGACAGAGTTCTTCTTTTCAATTCACAATTCAAGCTATTTCCTGGAAAATTGAAATCAAGATGGTCTGGACCATTCATAGTCAAAAGAGTTTTCCCGTACGAAACAGTAGAATTAATAAATTCAAATGGGATTGAATTTAAAGTTAATGGTCACAGAGTTAAACATTACATAGATAATCCAATGGAAGTTGAAGATGAAGTTAATCACAATTTCGACACCACAGCTAACTAAGTGAGGGAAAGTTCGAATCTTTTTAGGGAAATATATATTTCTGTTAGAGTTAGATATTCTGTTTTCGTGTAGTTTCCGAGAATGGAATCCGAATGGTCTTTCCCTAGCAAACCCTAAAGAACTAGTCTTCTCCCCCATTCTGAATTTTTATTTTTTTAGGTTTTACGAGATGAAGAATTCCTTTGATCTGAACCATGGTCTAATGCTACATGCTATGATTACTAAATGTAATAATGATACACTCTCGAGTGAACTGGTATCATTCATAAGAAGCAAAATGGATGAAGTAAGAAAAGAACTCAGAAAAGATCATCATAAGATACATTTTGGTAAAAGAAAATCAAAATTGGCAACAAAAAGAAGAGCACGACACCTTGAAAGATGTTATAAATGCAGAAAATGGTCACACGAAGGTAAATGTTCAAATAATCAAACAAATTCAAATACCGAATTTGTTACTCTATACAGAGAAGGACCGTTTATATGTTTAGAAGAAAAGATATTGAAGAATCGAGGTTATGCTTATGTAGTTATGGAGAACCAAATCACACGAATCTCCTATGAGTCGGCTAAAGCAGGTCTCTGAGAATTTTATCTCACAGGTAAGTATGTACAGTTTTTATTTTTATTTTTATTTTTGCTTTTAACCTTTTGATAATAAACGCTGAATCGTTCGCTATAAAGTATTAAATTGGTATTCAATAAAATTAGGTATGCGTAACCGAAATTATTGATATCATACAAAAATTTATTACATCACTGCGAAATTTACCGTTTATTCTTAAGGTATAAATATCTTTAATCAATCAACCCAAAATATTTCAAAAATTCGTCAGGAGTAAAACTAGGTCGTTGAACCGAAATTACTTTACCGAAAAGAGGGGCGTATATTTTTGATAATATTTGATTGATTAAAGTGGGATAAAAGACCAAAAAGATTTTGAATTTTAATTTTTACCATGTTTTTAAAATTAATATTAAATTAATATTGTAAACTTTTTAAAATCAATATATTTAAGTTTGTAAATATTTGAAAAATTAATATTTTTAATATAAATTTGTATGTATAAAAACAAGAATATAATATAAATTTGGTGAGAATTTTTAATTTTAATAATATGAATTTTTAATTTTATGCATTTTAAATTTAAGTTTAGTGTGAATTTAAAAACAAAAATTTACTTTATTTCATTAAGTTAAAAATTTGATATTTGAAATTCATCGTGAGTTGAAAACTAGGTCGTTGAACCGAAATTGCTTTACCCGAGGGCGGGACGAGAACTTTTATTATCTTTATTTTTAATCTTATTAAATTAAAGTATGCCAAAAACATTTAAAAAATCCAAAAATCTTTACTTTTAAAACGACGCTTAAAAAGTAACAAATTTTAAAACTTTGTTGAGAGACGGACTAGGACAACGATCCGAAACGCCCTCACTCCTAAAAAGAAACAAATTTTTAAAATTTTATTAATTTATGTTTCAAAAGTATAAGGTTTTTTTTTTTAAATACCAGGACCCCATGCGATCGCATGGGGTTTGGCCTGTATATCCATGCGATTGCATGGGAGGAAAAAACTGGGCAGGTAACAAATATCAGTCGAACTGCTCTGTATCACCATAAACACACACACATACTCGAACACACACCCAAAACACCCCTAAAATCTTAATTTTTTCACCAAAATCAACCAAATTTCTTGCTATAATCCGCTATAATCATGAATTTGATAAGAAGTTTATCAAGAAGGGTAACAATTACGCCCCTAAACCTCTTTAAATTTGATTTTTATTGTTCTTGAGCTATAATTTACCTAATTTGATTTTGTTAATTTCTAGTGTAATTAAAGTTAAATTATTAGTATATTATGCATGTATAACCTAGATTGATGCTATTTAACATGATTTGAAGCCAAAAACTTCAAAATTTTTAAGAATCTAGGGTTTGTGTTCTTGAGCAATTTGGGGCTTTTTGATATAAACAGGTTATGGCCGATTTTTTCATGAATTATTGCTAAATTAAGTAGTGTAACATGTTTAGGTAGCTAAATGATCCAAACTTTGATCCTAAACATAATTTTTGAGAAATAAAGTAGACTTTTTAGGTCTAAAATTAATGAACTTGATTAAATTGATGTAAATGCCATTTGAAACTTGTTTAATTGCTAGTAATGGTTGTTTTAACATGTTATTTGAGTTGAATTCTTATGAACTTTGTAAACATTTTCATATATGCTTATTTGAAAAAGTGTAGAATTGTTAAAATTGTGAAAATGTGTATAAGTTTAATTTTGATTAAACATGTTATTTTAATTGTTTCAAGTTGTTATTTTGCTAACACTAATGCATATTTGGATGCACAAAATTTGTGTTTAATGTGTTTTGCAGAGATTTACTAATACTGATGGTGCATCATCATCATCATCTAGACAACCTACTCCAGAACCTGAACCTGAAATGCAATATGAACCTGAACAGGGGCAACAACAGGAACAACAACAACAACCTGATCAACACGTACCTTATTATGATCCGCAACAAGAATATGTTGATGCCTACATAGTATTTCCGATGCATCCGATAGTACAACACCCAACGATTCATGAAGAACAGTTACATCCCAATTTGAGATTTGATCGGAGTTGGAGAGATTACCCGACATATCAAAGTAACAAATTCAAACTGGTAACGAAAAATGTAGAACTTCTAAGGGTAATCGATTGGGGGCCTTTGGAAAGGGTCCAACTAGCTAACTCAGTTAGACAGCATTTGATCCAAAGGTATGGCAGCTCTCTTCTTTTCCCGATTGGGAACATTTATTCACCATTTGTAGGCATGTATATAAAGAATGGTGCGTTGAGCTTATGAGTACTATTTCACTTAATGCGGATGTAGTTAGGTTAGATGATAGAAGTTTTCTTAGATTTATACTTGGACATAGGATGTACAGGATGTACATGCTGGACATGGCCAGGGCTTTACAGATATATACGCCCGCTGAATTACTATTACCCAATTGTACAAATTTGATTTATCATGGTGAAAGGGTAGATAGGAATTTTGATGCTAACGCCTTCTGGAGGCGTATGTTAGATTATAATGTTTTTGGGCGGGCAGGAACACACTCCTACTTACATATTCACAGAGCCGAGTTTCATATAATTCATAGATTTCTGGCTAATTCGATTACACAGAGAGGTCACAACAAGTAGAAAATGACCTTACATGATTTATTTTACCTTAAGTGTATTCGAGACCCAAGAGGCTTTGTTAATATCCCCTACTGTGTTGGTTTTTATTTGTCTAAGATAGTGGAAGGAATACAGGAAGGGGGGATAATAGGAGGAGGTATTTTTGTTACTCTCATTGGAGAGTATTTGGGTGTAGATAGGGATTAAGGGGGTCCATTTATGGTATGTAGGGAACAGGATGATACCTTAGGATTAAAGGTCTATCAGGGTGCTAAGGTATTGAAGAGCAGACGCAATCAGGCAGTACCATATGTTGGTCATCATCCACAGGTAGAGAGAGGTTTAGATGAGGAAATGGAGGAAGCGAATGACATTAGGGATGTCATTAGGGAGGCTATGACTGACGTCTACCAGCGTATAGATGAGTTAGAAATGACAAACTAGGATAGACATAATCGATACGAGCAGTGGTAAGCCCGGAATGAGTACGAGCATTCCAGGCAACGACAGCATGATAGATGGCACTATCATCAGCATCAGATCATGAGCCGGCTATCACCTAAGGCTCACTACGTACCGACCCGGCCTGCTTACTATCCTCCACACCAGCCCGATATGAGACCACCATTTACTCTCTACGACCCTAACCAGGCCTATCAGTACACCTATCACCAACCACGGAACCCGACCGACGACATGAACTGGAACCCCTATCCAGATTGATATAGTTCCCGTTGGTGATTTCTATGATTTTTATCTTTTTATTATTTCTATTTATTTATGTTTAAACACATTATATTTTGATACTTTTATGTAAGTTTATTATTTTTATTATGTTGTACTAATATTTCATATTACCATGCATGTTTATATTTGTATGTATGTATATTGTCAATTGTATACAACAGGGTAAAACAGCGCATTTTCAAAGACTGGCATTAAGTTCAGCAAAAGCTACTAATTTTGACGACAAAACGAAAAACAAATGTGACGTAACAACAAGACGGAATGAACAAATGATGTGCACCATTTATCATTCAACAAACAAACGCCAATATGTTTGGAAACGTTGGTAAAATTTAATCATTTTTCTACGCTAATCACCCTCAATAATTTAAATAGTTACCGATTTCTTGCAAATGAGGGCATTGCAAGATCTTAAGTATGGGAAGGGATTAAATTCTTTCGGATTTTTAAAATTTTAACTTATACACTTGGTTACCATTAAAAATACTAGTAACGCAGTAGTTGTATTAGAATCTAGTGCTCTCTGATAATAAAGAACAGCCCTAGTCTTATATACTGACTACCCAATTCTAGTAAAAATTTTCAAAATTTTCAAATAAATGAATTCAAAATCATGTTTATACATATTTATGAACGGTAAAAGTAGGTGTTAACACCGAAATTATTGTTACCTCGAAAAAGACATAAATTGAGAAACAACCCAAAATGTTAGAATTCATTTAAAATGGAATAGAGGACAATAAAAGCCAAGTGTGGGAAAATTTACCAAGTTATTTAAAACATATATCACATATTTTTGTACAAATAACTGAAGATACTTTTGTTTTGGACAAATTTTATCAGTTTTACCCAATTTGTTATAATATATTTGAAAGAAAAGATGGATCTACATGATGAATCAATTCCATCATTAAAAGGAAGTAAAGTCTTCCGAAAAAGAAACGCGCTTCTTGATTTAGGTCAGGAAGTTGTCGTCCAGACCAGTTGTAGAGTCTACGAAAAACCTTGAAAAGTTTTCTCGAAAATCAGCTGGAAATTCACGGACCTCAGCATAAAACAGGGTCGCCAAGTGGTCAGACTTATCCTAACCATGAGAGGATCTGTCTTGTAAAATGGGGAGGGCGCCGTGCAAATTAGCTTGATAAGACTAATGAATCAGATCCCCAGAAAGGATAATCTCCTTAAAGATCAAAAATCAGCTTTTAAGCCTGATATTACTCAATCCTTGAGATTGACTTTTAAAGATTGAGAATTACAAACTCATGGAAGTCTATGATATCTAAACTCGAGCTTGAACGAGAAAATATTTTGATCAAAATTAAAACCGATTTGTTTTTTGAAAACCCTATTTTCAATGCGTTCATTACCATTGAACGTAAAATCCTAGGAATTCACCTAGAATTCATTAGGTCACCTGAACCAAATCGGGTGTCAACCGTAAGAACGGTGGTTGCATAGCATGGTCGAAGACAGGACCTTGTGCCAGAATGAAAAACTATAGGGTGATCTTTACTATTGCTCCTACCAAGGATAGTAATTGCATTCGACACGTTATAGACCATAATCAAAAGCATGTAACGGGACATTGCCTTAACAGTTACTTATTCAACGCTTTCCTTTACAACCGGACGGTAGTTTACCGAAAGGTAATATACGGAGCAAGTATACTGGACGTATTGCTTTCCTAATACACGATTAGCAAGTGGGTGATACAAAACCGCAAGTTTTGAGCTAAAATTTTCAAATCTGAAACCCACAAATCCCACAAAAACAATTTTGCAAACACCGGTGAAGGATTATTCCGGAAAACTTATCTAGGGAAAAAGCTAGATTGAATTTACAAAAGATCAAATGTTTTCATAAAGATCCAATTTCCTAAAGGATCTAAATTTTCATAGTGATGTGGGACTGTAAACCACAACGTTACTATCATTGTTTATACCGCCGTATAGAAATCACTGATGTACAAAGTGTGAAGAATAAAGAAGTGATTCTAGTATTTTTATTTCAAGACTATATTGCTTGAGGACAAGCAACGCTCAAGTGTGGGAATATTTGATAATGCTAAAAATGAACATATATTTCATAGCATTATCCCTCAAGAAAGACAAGCTTTTGGTTTCAATTGTTCTATTTACAAGTGATATTCGTTTAAATAATAAAAGGTGAAGACAAAAGACAGATTCGACAAATTGAAGACGCAAACGACCAAAAAGCTCAAAATTACAAAGTACAATCAAAGTGGTTCAAATTATTGATGAGAAACGTCTCAAAATTACAAGAGTACAAGACGTGAAACGCAAAGTACAAGATATTAAATTGTACGCAAGGACATTCGAAAATCCGGAAACGGGACCAGAGTCAACTCTCAATGCTCGACACAACGGACTAAAAATTACAAGTCCACTATGCACATAAATATAATATAATATATAAATAATTCTTAAAAATTATATATATATTATATATTTATAAAACCGTCGGCAAGAAGCAAACAACAAAATGTGAGCTGGAAAAGCAGGCTATGCGATCGCATGGCCTGGAAGTGAAAATTCCATGCGATCGCATGGCCCCAATATGCTGGCCACATCTATAAATTTCACAGTTTTGGTCGAACAAAAACACATCTTTTTCTTTCCTTTCTCTCAACGTATAAATAAATATATATATTATAATTTTAATATTAAAAATAAGGGTATGTTAGCGAATGTTGTAAGGGTGTAAGTCAAAATTCTTTCTGTGTAACGCTACGCTATTATTAATCATTGTAAGTTATGTTCAACTTTTTTAAATTAATGTTTCGTAGCTAAGTTATTATTATGCTTATTTAAGCCGAAGTAATCGTGATGTTGGGCTAAAATATTAAGACGGGGTAATTGGGCTTTGTACCATAATTGAGGTTTGGACAAAAGAACGACACTTGTGGAAATTAGACTATGGGCTATTAATGAGCTTTATATTTGTTTAATTAAATGATAGTTTGTTAATTTAATATAAAGATTTACAATTGGACGTACCTATAAATAACCATATACACTCGATCGGATATGATGGGCGGGATATTTATAAGTACTAATAATCGTTCATTTAACCGGACACGGGAATGGATTAATAGTCAATGGACTTATTAAAACAGGGGTGAATTATATACAAGGACACTTGGTGTAATTATAGTTTAAGTCCCCAATTAGTTGGAATATTTGACTTCGGATATAAGGATAATTTGACGAGGACACTCGCACTTTATATTTATGACTGATGGACTGTTATGGACAAAACCCAGACGGACATATTGAATAATCCAGGACAAAGGACAATTAACCCATGGTAATAAAACTAAAATCAACATGTCAAACATCATGATTACGGAAGTTTAAATAAGCATAATTCCTTTATTTCGTATTTAATTGCACTTTTAATTATCGCAATTTTATTTATCGTCATTTTATTTATCGCACTTTTATTTATCGCAATTTCATTGTCGTTATTTACTTTACGCTTTAAATTAAGTTATATTTATTTTTAATATTTTACATTAGGTTTTAACCGCGATTTAAGTTTTAAAATCGACAAACTGGTCATTAAACGGTAAAAACCCCCTTTTATAATAATACTACTTATATATATTTATATTTATACAAATATAGTTTTAAAAATATAGCGTTAAACTTGGCTAAGATCCCTGTGGAACGAACCGGACTTACTAAAAACTACACTATTGTACGATTAGGTACACTGCCTATAAGTGTTGTAGCAAGGTTTAGGTATATCCACTCTATAAATAAATAAACAACTTGTGTAAAATTGTATCGTATTTAATAGTATTTTGTAGTAAAAATATAACTATTTTGTACCCCTTCGCTTTAACATCAATAGTAGTATTATTATTATTATAAAAGGGGGTTTTTACCGTTTAATGACCGGTTTGTCGATTTTAAATAAAGCGTAAAGATAAATGACGATAATATAAATGACAGAATTTAAATTGCAATAAAGTAAATTGTAGTAGTTAAAATGACAGTAAATAAAGGTACGATGAAATATGAAATAAAAGTATTATGCTTATTTAAACTTCCATAATCATGATGTTTGACGTTTTGATTTTAATTTATGACTCTGGGTTAATTGTCCTTTGTCATGATTTATTTGATACCTGTCTGATTTTTATCCATAATAGTCCATCGGTCATAATTATAAAATACTCGTCAAATTAACCTTATTCCCGAAGTCAAATATTCCAACTATTTAGGGATTCGAACTGTAACAAGATTTTAATACTTTGTTAATAATTACACCAGGTTATCGACTGCGTGTAATCTACGGTTTTAATACTTTGTTAACAATTACACCAATTATCCTTGTATGTAATCCACCCCTGTTTTAATTAGTCCATGATACATTAATTTATTCACCTTGGCCATAATGAATAATCAATTACCCAATCCAATTGATTAATTAAATGATTGTAAATGATGTCGTATAAACGTCACTAAATAGGACATTCGTAATCATTTTAATAATTATTAGATTAACTAATTTGAAGATAGGTTCGACAGGTTCCAATGAATTATCATTCAATTAGACAATACCCCCACCTATTAATAATCATAGTCCAATGTCCACAAGTGTCGCTCTTTTGTCCAAACCCGAATTATGGTACAAAATCCAATAACCCCCGTCTTAATATTTAGACCAACATCACAATTACTTTGGCTCAAATAAGCATAATAATAACTTAGTTACGAGACATTAATTTAAAAAGGAAGAACATAGCTTACAGTGGTTATTAATCGCGTAGCGTTACACGGACAGAACTCTGACTTTAAAACCTGTAAAACATTTCTTACAATAACCCAACTAAACTATAACTTTATTATTAAAATTAACTTAAATCAAAATTAAAATTAAAATTATAAATATTTAATTCTTACATAAGGAAAGAAAGAAGAGAAAAGGTATATCATTCGAGCAGAATTCGCTGGCTTTTATAGATGTGCACTGATCCTGAGGGCCATGCGATCGCATGGCTTTTTAGTGTTATTTCCATGCGATCGCATGGCCAGGCTAGCATGCTCCCATCAGTTTGTTTTCTAGTTTGCCGACGTTTTATTTAATAATATAATATAATATATATAATTTTATATAATTATATATATATTATATTATATTCATGTGCATAGTATACTTGTAATTTTAGCTCCGTTGTCTCGTACGTTTATGCCCGGTTTATGTCTCGATTTCGGATTTTCGAACGTCCTTTCGTACGCGTAGATATCTTGTACTTTACGTTTCGCGACTTGTACTCTTGTAATTTTTAGACGTTTCTCATCAATAAATTGAACCACTTGAATTATATCTTGTACATTTGAGCTTTTTGGTCATTTGCGTCTTCAAATCATCGTTTTCTTCTTATGTCTTCACACTTATTTATTTAAACAATTATTACATAAAAATAGAACAATAGTAACTAAAAGCTTTACATTTTGGAAGGATATTGTGCCTAAATATATGTTCATTTGGAGCACTATCAAATATCCCCACACTTGAACGTTGCTTGTCCTCAAGCAATACAGAACTTGAAATTAAATCACACTTCACTCGAATAACTTTTTTATTCTCACACTTTATACATCAGTGATTTTGATACGGCGGTATAAACAATGATAGTAACGAAGTGGTTTACAGTCCCACATGACTTATAAAATTTAGATCCTTAAGGAAATTGGATCTTTATGAAAACATTTGATCTTTTGAAAATTCATTCTAGCTTTTACCCTAGATAAGTTTTCCGGAATAACCCTTCACCAGTGTTGCAAAATATTTTTGTGGGTTTCAGATTTTTTAAAATTTTAGCTCAAAACTTGCGGTTTTATGTCACCCACTTGCTAAACTTGTATTAGGAAAGCAACACGTCCAGTATACTTGTTCCGTATATTACCTTTCGGTAAACTACCGTCCGGTTGTAAAGGAAAGTGATGAACAAGCAACTGTTAAGGCAATTTCTAATGACATGCATATGTTCATGGTCTAAAAACATGTCGGATGCAGTTACTATCCTTTGTAGGATAAATAGTAAAGATCACCCTATAATTTTTCGGTCTGGCACAAGGCCCTGTCTTCGACCATGCTATGCAACCACCGTTCTTACGGTTGACACCTGATTTGGTTCAGGTGACCTATGAATTCCGGTGTATTCTTAGGATTTTACGTTCAATGGTAATGAACGCATTGAAAATAGGTTTTCAGAAAACAAATCGGTTTTAATTTTGATCAAAAAATTTTCTCGTTCAAGCTCGAGTTTAGATATCATTGAATTCCATGAGTTTGTATTTCTCAATCTTTAAAGTCAATCTCAAGGATTGAGTAATATCAGGCTTAAAAGCTGATTTTTAATCTTTTAAGGAGATTATCCTTTCTGGGGGTCTGATTCATTAGTCTTATCAAGCTAATTTGCACGGCGCCCTCCCCATTATACGAGACAGATCCTTTCATGGTTAGGATAAGTCTGACCACTTGGCGACCCTGTTTGATGCTGAGGTCCGTGGATTTCCTGCTGATTTTAGAGGATGACTTTTCTAGATTTTTCGTCAACCTACAGCTGGTCTGGACGACAGCTTCCTGACCTAAATCAAGAAGCGTGTGTCTTTTTCGGAAGGCTTTACTTCCTTTTAATGATGGAACTGATTCATCGTGTAGATCTATCTTTCTTTCAAATATATTACAGTAAATCGGGTAAAACTGATTAGTTTAGTCCAAAACAAAAGTACCTGCGGTAATCTTTGTAAAAAAATATGTGATATGTGTTTTAAAGAACTTGGTAAATTCTTCCCACACTTAGCTTTTATATTTCTTTCTTTCCCTTTTTATTCTCTTCTATTCCATTTTAAATGAATTCAATCATTTTGGGTTGTTTCTCCATTTATGTTCTCTCCGAGGTAACAATAATTTCGGTATTAACACCTAGTTTTATCGTTCATAAATATGTATAAACATGATTTTGAATTCATTTAGTTGAAAATTTTTCAAATTTTCACAAAATTTGGAAATTAAACTAAGTGTAAACCCGAGAGAATTTAAAACCCTTCCCCACACTTGAGATCTTGCAATGCCCTAATTTGCAAGAAATCAGTAAAAATTTAAATTCATGAGGGTGATTAGTGTAGAAAAGTGATTAAAAATACTGAGTTTGCAAACATATTATTTTATATCACATTTGATATTTTGCGTCTTGTCGTCAAAATTAGTAGCTTTTGCTGAACTTTAATGCCAGTCTTTGAAAGTGCGCTGTTTTACCCTGTTTTGTACATAAGATAAACTACAAACATACATAATATTTTTATTATTATATATATATATATATATATATATATATATATATATATATAGATTTATAAAACCTTTATTTATTAAAATAATTTAAATGAATAATTTTTTAAAATTTTCTTTCCTTTTACTTTAGGTAGTTTCGGTATGTTTACCTAGTACGTCCCTCGACAAAATTTAAAATTTGTCGTTTTTAAAGCGATTGTTTTAAAAGCAAAGATTTTTTTGAGTTTTTTAATTTTATTGGTATACTTTAGATCATTAAAATTAAAAATAATGATAACAAAATTTTTCGCCCCGCCCTCAGGTAAAGCAATTTCGGTTCCATGACCTAGTATTCAACTTACGATGAATTTTAGAAATCATTTTTTAAACTTAATGAAATAAAGTAAATTTTGTTTTTAAATTCATACAAAACTTAAATTTAAAAATTCATATTAATTTCATACAAAACCTACAAAACAAAAATTCAGAATGGGGGGAGAAAACTAGTTCTTTAGTGTCTGCTAGTGGAAAAGACCAATCGGATTCTATTCTCGGAACTACACGAGAACAGAACAACTAACTCTAGACAGCTTTTTCTTTTTAGAACATTTGAATCTCCCCACACTTAGGTAGTTGTGGTGTCAAAATTGTGATTAACTTCATCGTCAATTTCTTTTGGACCATAATCAACTTGCATATCTGTGACTTTTACTTTAAGCCATTGGTCGAATTCCTGTGTAACATCCACAAATTCAACTAGTTTCGCCTTTTCTTTAGGCAAAATATTTGATACTAACTGGTTATATAACTTAAAGTTCCCCTTGGTTCTAGCATCGCGAATCCGTTTAATAAGTTTCTTCATTGAACTGTTAATAACGGGGTCATTTAATTTCGTATCAACAACAGGGTTCTTTGTTATCCGGTCATCATTAGGTGTTACTTCATCTTCCCCACACTTAGGGATTTTATTATTGTTAAGCACTACCGTTGGAGTTGGTAAAACAACATGGTTCTTACCAATCATTTTTGTTGGTTCAACGGTTTTGGTTGGTGGAGATTTATTCTTTCGAATCACAAAGGTGACCGATTTGTCACCATCACTAAGTGTCATTCTACCCTCTCTTACATCAAATAACGCTCTGGTGGATGCTAAAAATGGTCGACCTAAAATTAGAGGAATGTTTGGGTCATCTTCTATGTCAATGACAATAAATTCGACTAGAAAGGTTAAATTACCTACTTGAATGGGTAGGTTGTCAGCAATTCCAACTGGGTGCCTAATGGTTTGATCAAAGAGTCGAACACTCATCTATGTTGGACTTAACTCACGTACTCCTAATCTCTTATATAATGAAAGAGACATAACACTCACACTCGCACCTAAATTTGCTAGTGCATCATACATGACACAATCACTAAGTAGACAAGGAACAATAAATTCACCCAGATCACCTAACCTGGGTGGAGGTTTTGGTAGACCTGTCTTCTTCGGATTTATTTTTACGGTTGTTGTTTGTTGCACTTTCTTATTCTTCTTCTTTTTTCCTAAGGTATCACAAATTTTATTACCTATCATTTTCTCATACTCAACTCCTTTTCTTGGAAACGTGATGGGTGGTTTGTATGGTGCCACCACTGGCTTTACATACACGGGTGGTGGTGGTGTTGTAACTTCTTCATTGTTACTCACATCTAAAACCTTCCCATCTTTTGGTGCTGGTTTTTCAGAATTCATTGAAACCATATTAACATTCTCATTCCGAGGATTTACTTCAGTATTACTCAGTAGCTTTCCTTGTTCCCTCTCACTCATCATGCTAGCAAGAGTACCTACATGTTTTTCTAGATTCAAAATGAAAGCTTGTTGAGTTCTTAATGACTGATCAAACCTCTCATTTGTTTGGGTTTGAGATGTAATAAATTGTGTTTGAGATTCCATTAGCTTTGCCATCATTTCTTCCAGATTTGGCTTTTTCTCTTCTGTTTATTGTGGTGGTTTATACAAGCCAGGTCTTTGTTGATTGAAAGTGTTGTTTAGAGTTGGTTGGTTATTTGGACCTTGTTGGTTGTACGAGTTGTTGTTGGGTCCATTTGGATTGTAAAGAATGTTTTGATTTCGATTGAAGTTTGGCCTTGGCGGTTGATAATTATTTTGATAATTATTTCCCGACCTTTGATTCATGTAGGAAACATTCTCACGTTGTTCCATCGTTTGCTCAATGTGACAATCTTTCGTTAAGTGTGGTCCACCGCATTGCTCACAACTGATTCGTATTGCGTGAATATCTTTAGTCATCTTTTCCATTCGTCTCTCAAAAGCATCTATTTTTGCGGAAACGGAATCAAAGTCATGGCTAGAATCGGCTCTAGCTGCTTTAAATGAACGAAAGATATCTTTTTCCTGATGCCACTCATGTGAGTGGGAGGCTGTGTTATCAATAATTTTGTAAGCTTCAGTTGTGGTTTTCTTCATAATGGAACCACCAACTGCTGTGTCAATGTCTTTTCGTGTAGCAACGTCGCATCCTTGGTAGAATATTTGTACTATTTGATAAGTATCTAAACCGTGTTGAGGACATCCTCTCAACAATTTTTCGAATCTTGTCCACGCCTCATATAATGTTTCATTTGGCTTTTGTGTGAACGTAACTATTTCTCCTTGAAGTCTCACAGCTTTAGATGCCGGAACGAATCTTTTAAGAAATTTCTCAACTAAAACATCCCATGTATCAATCGCCCCTTCAGGTAACGATTCTAATCTATCTTTGGCTTCTCCCTTTAAAGTCCAGGGAAATAATTTGAGATAGATCTGTTCATCCTCAACTTCTCTGATTTTGAATAGAATACAGATCCTACTAAAGGTTCGAAGATGTTCGTTTGGATCTTCTTTTGGCGTACCACTATATTGGCATTGATTAGTTACCATGTGTAGGAATTGTCCTTTGATTTCATAATTTGGCGCATTAATGTCTGGCTTAATAATGGCGTGACCTTGGCCACTGCCTGTGGCTCTCATTCGATCTTCCATACTTAGAGGTTCCGTTACTTCCATAATTGAATTTGTTGAATACGAATCACTAGAGGATTCTGATTTAATGGTTTCTTCCTCGACAATCTCTGGTTGAATGATTTGTGGTTCCGGAGGAAATATTAGTGGTTCAGGATCTCTGAATTGTCCTTGAATATCCTCCGGGTTCTTAATTGTGAGGTCGGGTTCAAAAAATGGATTATCGGAAATTTGAATTGGAGTACTTGTTCGACTTGATGGCGATTCTAAAGAAAAATCAACGGTGACAATATTGGCTAGATGTCTTGATCGAGTTACATGTGGTGAACGTATGAAAGGTGGTGAACGTTTTGCTCAGTGCATTCATTGAATATCCTATTAGGTATAAAAATAAAAAAAATTATATAAGTTATCAAATTAATAGACTTTTCTGATTTTGCCCACGTTTCGAATAGCCAATAGATGCAGCAGGTAGCTAGGACACTTTAAATCAGAAGCCCACAACTCGCCACTAACAAATCCAACTATTACTACGAACCAGAAAATTTTGGATGTCTATCAATTTAACCGCTTAAAATAATTTTTCCGTCGAAGTTTAAAGAAAATAAAGAAAATTCTATTTCCTAAAAACTAGAGTGTAGAAATGAGAAAGAAAAAGAGTGCGTCGAAAAACGTCAAAAAATAAAAATAAGAAAGAAAAACGTCGAAACTTAAAAGTCTAAAAACTAAATCTAAAAAGTTGTGACTAAAAGTATTAAAGCTTAAAAGAAATTCTAAACGAAAAACGGCAATTACTTAATTAGGCACTAAAATCTAAAGACTGCATCGCAAAATTCTAAAGCACCTAAATCTTAATCTAAAGAAAAAGCACTTAAGGGATTTTACGGCAAAGCCTAAAAATCTTGGAATATAAAATAACTACGGCAAAAACTAAGTTTAAACTAATTACGAATGATAAATATACAAATTACGAAATAAACGAATAAAAAGATACAATTAATAAAAAGATATAAAAGAAAAATGATAAAAAAATTATATATAAAAATATTATTTTTATATTATTATTAATTAATACAAATTTAATTAAAACTTAAAAACTAATTAAAATAACTAAAATAATTAAAACTAATTAATAATAATAATATATAAACCTAACCCTAATTAGATTAAATTATAATAATAAAAATTAAACCCTAATTCAGCATTAAATACGTAGTAGGTTTCCTGTCAGACACAACCATGCGACCACATGGAGATAAAGCATACGGCTCATGCGATCGCATGGGCCTGGATTCCAAAAATGGTTTTGGGCTTCGACGGGTTCGGCCAAATTTTTAGTCTTAATTATTATATAATTTTTTTTATTACAAAATATTTATAGAATATTTATATAAAATATAATAAACTTATATTTTAAAATCTTAAAAATAAAAGTACTTATTAATTTTGTAAATAAAGTTCTTAAAAATATATATATATATAAATATTTTTTTATATTTTTTAACACATAAACAAAATATTTTTACGAAATAAGAAATAAAATATTTTTACAAAAGTATAGTTTTAATAAATATAGCATTTTTCACCGAGTCCCCGGCAGCGGCGCCAAAAACTTGATGTGTACGAGGGGTAGTACGAAATACTATTATTGTTTACTACGAAATATGACAAAATTACACAAGTTTTGTTTATTTATTTATATAGATTGGGATATACCTAAACCTTGCTACAACACTTATAGGTAGTGTACCTAATCGTAGAGTAGTGTAGTTTTTAGTAAGTCCGGTTCGTTCCACAGGGAGCTAGCGATTACGTACTATATTTTTAAACAATTATATTTATATATATATATATATATATATATATATATATATATATATATATATATATATATATATATATATTAGTAATAGAGTATTATTAGTATTATTATAAAAGGGGGTTTTTACCATTTAATGACCGGTTTATCGATTTTATATAAAGCGTAAAGATAAATGACGATAATATAAATGACAGAATTTAAATTGCGATAAAGTAAATTGCAGTAATTAAAATGACAGTAAATAAATGTACGATGAAATATGAAATAAAAGTATTATGCTTATTTAAACTTCCGTAATCATGATGTTTGACGTTTTGATTTTAATTTATTACTCTGGGTTGATTGTCCTTTGTCCTGATTTATTTGATACCTATCTGATTTTTGTCCATAATAGTCCATCGGTCATAATTATAAAATGCTCGTCAAATTAACCTTATTCCCGAAGTCAAATATTCCAACTAATTAGGGATTCGAACTGAAATGTCCCGTTCATATTGATTATAAACGTTCCATATTAATTGATTTCGTTGCGAGGTTTTGACCTCTATATGAGACGTTTTTCAAAGACTGCATTCATTTTTAAAACAACCATAACCTTTATTTTATCAATAAAGGTTTCAAAAGCATTACGTAGATTATCAAATAATGATAATCTAAACTATACTGTTTACACACGACCATTACATAATGGTTTACAATAGAAATATATTACATCGACATATGTTTCTTGAATGCAGTTTTTACATAATATCATACAAACATGGACTCCAAATCTTGTCCTTATTTTAGTATGCAACAGCGGAAGCTCTTAATATTCACCTGAGAATAAACATGCTTTAAACGTCAACAAAAATGTTGGTGAGTTATAGGTTTAACCTATATTTATCAAATCGTAACAATAGACCACAAGATTTCATATTTCAATATACATCCCATACATAGAGATAAAAATCATTCATATAGTAAACACCTGGTAACCGACATTTACAAGATGCATATATAAGAATATCCCCATCATTCCGGGACCCCCTTCGAATATGATATAAATTTCGAAGTACTAAAGCATCCGGTAATTTGGATGGGGTTTGTTAGGCCCAATAGATCTATCTTTAGGATTCGCGTCAATTAGGGTGTCTGTTCCCTAATTCTTAGATTACCAGACTTTATAAAAGGGGCATATTCGATTTCGATAATTCAACCATAGAATGTAGTTTCACGTACTTGTGTCTATTTTGTAAATCATTTATAAAACCTGCATGTATTCTCATCCCAAAAATATTAGATTTTAAAAGTGGGACTATAACTCACTTTCACATATTTTTACTTCATCGGGAAGTAAGACTTGGCCACTGGTCGATTCACGGACCTATAACAAATATGTACATATATATCAAAGTATATTCAAAATATATTTACAACACTTTTAATACATTTTGACGTTTTAAGTTTATTAAGTCAGCTGTCCTCGTTAGTAACCTACAACTAGTTGTCCAACGTTAGATGTACAGAAAAAAATTGATATATATTATCTTGAATCAATCCACGACTCAGTGTATACAAGTCTCAGGCTAGATCACAACTCAAAGTATATATATTTTTGGAATCAACCTCAACCCTGTATAGCTAACTCCCATATTACTGCATATAGAGTGTCTATGGTTGTTCCAAATAATATATACACATGGGTCGATATGATATGTCAAAACATTTGCATATGTAGTGACCCGAACTTTTCCATGTTTATATATATTAATTGAGATTGATGTTTACATGATTAAATGTTTCCAACATGTTAAGCAATCAAACTTGTTAAGACTTGATTAATTGAAATAGGTTTCATATAGACAATTGACCACCCAAGTTGACCGGTGATTCACGAACGTTAAAACTTGTAAAAAAACTATATGATGACATATATATGGTTATATATATAGTTAACATGATATTATGATAAGTAAACATATCATTAATTATATTAACAATGAACTACATATGTAAAAACAAGACTACTAACTTAATGATTTTGAAACGAGACATATATGTAACGTTTATCGTTGTAACGACATTTAATGTATATATATCATATTAAGAGATATTCGTACATCATAATATCATGATAATATAATAATTTAAAATCTCTTTTGTTATTATAAACATTGGGTTAACAACATTTAACAAGATCGTTAACCTAAAAGTTTCAAAACAACACTTACATGTAACGACTAACGATGACTTAACGACTCAGTTAAAATGTATATACATGTAGTGTTTTAATATGTATTTATACACTTTTGAAAGACTTCAATACACTTATCAAAATACTTCTACTTAACAAAAATGCTTACAATTACATTCTCGTTCAGTTTCATCAACAATTCTACTCGTATGCACCCGTATTCGTACTCGTACAATACACAGCTTTTAGATGTATGTACTATTGGTATATACACTCCAATGATCAGCTCTTAGCAGCCCATGTGAGTCACCTAACACATGTGGGAACCATCATTTGGCAACTAGCATGAAATATCTCATAAGATTACAAAAATATGAGTAATCATTCATGACTTATTTACATGAAAACAAAATTACATATCCTTTATATCTAATCCATACACCAACGACCAAAAACACCTACAAACACTTTCATTCTTCAATTTTCTTCATCTAATTGAACTCTCTCAAGTTCTATCTTCAAGTTCTAAGTGTTCTTCATAAATTCCAAAAGTTCTAGTTTCATAAAATCAAGAATACTTTCAAGTTTGCTAGCTCACTTCCAATCTTGTAAGGTGATCATCCAACCTCAAGAAATCTTTGTTTCTTACAGTAGGTTATCATTCTAATACAAGGTAATAATCATATTCAAACTTTGGTTCAATTTCTATAACTATAACAATCTTATTTCAAGTGATGATCTTACTTGAACTTGTTTTCGTGTCATGATTTTGCTTCAAGAACTTTGAGCCATCCAAGGATCCATTGAAGCTAGATCCATTTTTCTCTTTTCCAGTAGGTTCATCCAAGGAACTTAAGGTAGTAATGATGTTCATAACATCATTCGATTCATACATATAAAGCTATCTTATTCGAAGGTTTAAACTTGTAATCACTAGAACATAGTTTAGTTAATTCTAAACTTGTTCGCAAACAAAAGTTAATCCTTCTAACTTGACTTTTAAAATCAACTAAACACATGTTCTATATCTATATGATATGCTAACTTAATGATTTAAAACCTGGAAACACGAAAAACACCGTAAAACCGGATTTACGCCGTCGTAGTAACACCGCGGACTGTTTTGGGTTAGTTAATTAAAAACTATGATAAACTTTGATTTAAAAGTTGTTATTCTGAGAAAATGATTTTTATTATGAACATGAAACTATATCCAAAAATTATGGTTAAACTCAAAGTGGAAGTATGTTTTCTAAAATGGTCATCTAGACGTCGTTCTTTCGACTGAAATGACTACCTTTACAAAAACGACTTGTAACTTATTTTTCCGACTAGAAACCTATACTTTTTTTGTTTAGATTCATAAAATAGAGTTCAATATGAAACCATAGCAATTTGAATCACTCAAAACGGATTTAAAATGAAGAAGTTATGGGTAAAACAAGATTGGATAATTTTTCTCATTTTAGCTACGTGAAAATTGGTAACAAATCTATTCCAACCATAACTTAATCAACTTGTATTATATATTATGTAATCTTGAGATACCATAGACACGTATACAATGTTTCGACCTATCATGTCGACACATCTATATATATTTCGGAACAACCATAGACACTCTATATGTGAATGTTGGAGTTAGCTATACAGGGTTGAGGTTGATTCCAAAATATATATAGTTTGAGTTGTGATCAATACTGAGATACGTATACACTGGGTCGTGGATTGATTCAAGATAATATTTATTGATTTATTTCTGTACATCTAACTGTGGACAACTAGTTGTAGGTTACTAACGAGGACAGCTGACTTAATAAACTTAAAACATCAAAATATATTAAAAGTGTTGTAAATATATTTTGAACATACTTTGATATATATGTATATATTGTTATAGGTTCGTGAATCAACCAGTGGCCAAGTCTTACTTCCCGACGAAGTAAAAATCTGTGAAAGTGAGTTATAGTCCCACTTTTAAAATCTAATATTTTTGGGATGAGAATACATGCAGGTTTTATAAATGATTTACAAAATAGACACAAGTACGTGAAACTACATTCTATGGTTGAATTATCGAAATCGAATATGCCCCTTTTTATTAAGTCTGGTAATCTAAGAATTAGGGAACAGACACCCTAATTGACGCGAATCCTAAAGATAGATCTATTGGGCCTAACAAACCCCATCCAAAGTACCGGATGCTTTAGTACTTCGAAATTTATATCATATCCGAAGGGTGTCCCGGAATGATGGGGATATTCTTATATATGCATCTTGTTATTGTCGGTTACCAGGTGTTCACCATATGAATGATTTTTATCTCTATGTATGGGATGTGTATTGAAATATGAAATCTTGTGGTCTATTGTTACGATTTGATATATATAGGTTAAACCTATAACTCACCAACATTTTTGTTGACGTTTTAAGCATGTTTATTCTCAGGTGATTATTAAGAGCTTCCGCTGTCGCATACTTAAATAAGGACAAGATTTGGAGTCCATGCTTGTATGATATTGTGTAAAAACTGCATTCAAGAAACTTATTTTGTTGTAACATATTTGTATTGTAAACCATTATGTAATGGTCGTGTGTAAACAGGATATTTTAGATTATCATTATTTGATAATCTACGTAAAGCTTTTTAAACCTTTATTGATGAAATAAAGGTTATGGTTTGTTTAAAAATGAATGCAGTCTTTGAAAAACGTCTCATATAGAGGTCAAAACCTCGCAACGAAATCAATTAATATGGAACGTTTTTAATCAATAAGAACGGGACATTTCAGTTGGTATCCGAGCGTTGGTCTTAGAGAACCAGAAAATTTGCATTAGTGTGTCTTATCGAGTTTGTTAGGATGCATTAGTGAGTCTGGACTTCGACCGTGTTTTCTTTAAAAATGATTGCTTAACATTTTTGTTGGAAACTATATATTTTTAACATATGAATATTATGTGATATATTAATCTCTTAACGTGTTTGATATTATGTGATAGATGTCTACCTCTAGAACAAGTCCCATTGACTCACCTAATAATAATGAAGAGTCAAATGTAAATTGGAATGATTTGTGGACTGATTCACAAGTTCCCGAAGAGGAACCGGAAGAAGAGTCGGAACCAGAAGAAGAATCGGAACCGGAAGAAGAATCGGAACCGGATGAAGAAATAGAACCGGTGGGGGAAATAATAAAACGGTTAAGTAAAAGAAAATCCTCAACCAACCGACCAAAGTTAATTATGGTCAATGGTGTTTCCGCCAAGGAAGCAAAATATTGGGAGGATTACCAATTCTCCGATGAATCGGATTCCGACGAGAATTCCGATGATGTTATAGAAATTACCCCAACTGAATTTAAAAAGGCAAAAGAAAATAATAAGGGAAAGGGCATAAAAATAGAGAAATCTAATTCCAACCCCGATGAACTTTATATGTATCGTCAACCCCCGAAGTCCTTAAGTTGTAACAATGACCCGGGAACCTCTAAACCACCAGGTTTTTCTAAACCAATGTGGACAACGACGGCTCGTATTAGGGGAACATCATATATCCCTAGAAACTTGGCAAAACGAACCAAAACCGAAGAAGAAGAAACGAGCGAGTCGGAATAAGATAGTTGTATTCGTGTGGTGTAATATATGGAATATAGTGTTCTTATGCTTTATGATATATGTAAAAATTGCTTGTATTAATAAGTATTTTTTTTTATGAATCTAACTCTTGTCTATTTTACAGTTTAAAAACACAAAATGGATAGACAACCCAATATTTTAAGAGACCTACCCGGAGACATGATTGATGAAATCTTGTCTAGAGTCGGCCAGAATTCTTCGGCACAACTATTTAAGGCGAGATCAGTTTGTAAGACATTCGAAGAACGTTCCAAGAATGTCTTGGTTTATAAGAGACTTTCGTTTGAAAGATGGGGGATATCACATTGGGAAACCCATAAGTTACGATGTGTTTACTTTGACGCATATATTGCGGGGAACCCAAATGCTATTTTACGCAACGGGTTAAGAAATTATTTTGACTCAATATATCCGAATATTGGACTTCGTGATTTAGAAAAAGCGGCTAACATGCAACATAAAGAAGCATGTTATGCTTACGGATTAGTAATGTTCGCTTCTCACCAAAGTGAGAACAAGAACATCGGGCTACAACTATTAAACAAAACGTTTCCACAAGTGACGGAGTCGGTAATTGGGGTAAGAAATGAGGTTTTTAGATTATTACGGGACTGTTGGACATTACGTAACCCTCATCCCTTTGATGACGTTACAACACGCTGTCTTATCAACGGCCATAACGGTTATGTTGCACAAGACCAAGGATGGGAAGTAGTCCTAGTAAAACCAGAATGCATGACTTGTTTCTGGACGTATGAATTACGTGTCTTTATTGCCTTTGCTGAACGACTTGTGTACTAGCTAGAATTGTCTTCACAACTATCTTGTATCAAAGTTATTGTGTGCTATATTTCATGCTTTATGTAAAATATGCGGTATTGTAAGTTTGTAAAATATTGTATAAAAGTTTGAACGCGAAATATTATTATAATCAGTTTTTCATATAGAATTGTAGTAGTTGAATTGTATATTAGCTACTAAGTATGAACTTAACGGGTAGGTACTACCCGAATTTAAACTTATAAAACGCTAATATGAAGAAAAAGCTTTTATAAATGAGTTCATATTATGCTACGAAATACTATTAACTACTCTTAATATTCTGTATGATTAACTTGTTCCATTTAACTATTTTGAAGGAAATGGCACCGACTACTCGACACACAGTGAATATGAATGAAGAGGAATTCCGTACTTTTCTAGCTTCAAACATAGCCGCAGTACAGGCTGCGCTACATACCAACAATAACCTTGGATCTAGCAGTACAGGAAATCGTGTAGGATGCACCTACAAAGAATTCACTGCCTGCAAACCTTTGGAATTTGATGGAACCGAAGGACCGATCGGATTGAAACGGTGGACCGAGAAGGTTGAATCGGTGTTTGCCATAAGTAAGTGTACTGAAGAGGACAAAGTGAAGTACGCTACGCATACCTTCACAGGTTCTGCGTTAACATGGTGGAATACCTATCTAGAGCAAGTGGGACAAGATGATGCGTACGCACTACCGTGGTCAGCATTCAAGCACTTGATGAACGAGAAGTACCGTCCCAGAACCGAGGTCAATAAGCTCAAGACAGAACTTAGAGGGTTACGAACCCAAGGATTTGATATTACCACGTACGAAAGACGATTCACAGAATTGTGCCTATTGTGTCCGGGAGCATTCGAAGATGAGGAAGAGAAGATCGACGCGTTTGTGAAAGGATTACCGGAAAGAATCCAAGAAGATATAAGTTCACACGAGCCCGCCTCCATACAACAGGCATGTAGAATGGCTCACAAACTAGTGAACCAGATTGAAGAAAGAATTAAAGAACAGACTGCTGAAGAGGCCAATGTGAAGCAAGTCAAAAGAAAGTGGGAGGAAAACGGTGATAAGAATCACCAATACAATAACAACAGCAATTACAACAATAATCGCAACAATTATCCCAACAATCGAAACATCAATCGCAACTACAACAAACGGCCCAACAACAACAACAACAACAACAACAACAACAACAACAGCAACTACAACAATCATCCCAACAACAATAATAACCGCAACAACAACAACAATCAGAAGCAGCTATGCCAAAGGTGTGAAAAGAATCACTCGGGGTTCTGCACCAAATTTTGCAACAAGTGTAAAAGAAATGGTCATAGCGCGGCGAAGTGTGAGGTCTACGGACCAGGGGTTAATAGAACGAAAGGAACAAATGGTGTCGGAACGAGTAATGGCGGAGCAAGTAGTGTCGGAGCAAGTTTTGCCAATGTAGTTTGTTATAAATGTGGAAAACCTGGCCACATTATTAGAAATTGCCCGAACCAGGAGAACACGAATGGACAAGGCCGTGGAAGAGTTTTCAATATTAATGCGGTAGAGGCACAGGAAGACCCGGAGCTTGTTACGGGTACGTTTCTTATTGACAATAAATCTGCTTACGTTTTATTTGATTCGGGTGCGGATAGAAGCTATATGAGTAGAGATTTTTGTGCTAAATTAAGTTGTCCATTGACGCCTTTGGATAGTAAATTTTTACTCGAATTAGCAAATGGTAAATTAATTTCAGCAGATAATATATGTCGGAATCGAGAAATTAAACTGGTTAGCGAAACATTTAAGATTGATTTGATACCAGTAGAGTTAGGAAGTTTTGATGTGATAATCGGTATGGACTGGTTGAAAGAAGTGAAAGCGGAGATCGTTTGTTACAAAAATGCAATTCGCATTATACGAGAAAAAGGAAAACCCTTAATGGTGTACGGAGAAAAGGGCAACACGAAGCTACATCTTATTAGTAATTTGAAGGCACAAAAACTAATAAGAAAAGGTTGCTATGCTGTTCTAGCACACGTCGAGAAAGTACAAACTGAAGAAAAGAGCATCAATGATGTTCCCATTGCAAAAGAATTTCCCGATGTATTTCCGAAAGAATTACCGGGATTACCCCCACATCGATCCGTTGAATTTCAAATAGATCTTGTACCAGGAGCTGCACCAATAGCTCGTGCTCCTTACAGACTCGCACCCAGCGAGATGAAAGAACTGCAAAGCCAATTACAAGAACTTTTAGAGCGTGGTTTCATTCGACCAAGCACATCACCGTGGGGAGCTCCTGTTTTGTTTGTCAAGAAGAAAGATGGTACATTCAGGTTGTGTATCGACTACCGAGAGTTGAACAAACTTACCATCAAGAACCGCTACCCACTACCGAGAATCGACGACTTATTTGATCAACTACAAGGCTCGTCTGTTTATTCAAAGATTGACTTACGTTCCGGGTATCATCAAATGCGGGTGAAAGAAGATGATATTCCAAAGACTGCTTTCAGAACACGTTACGGTCATTACGAGTTTATGGTCATGCCGTTTGGTTTAACTAATGCACCAGCTGTGTTCATGGACCTTATGAACCGAGTGTGTGGACCATACCTTGACAAGTTTGTCATTGTTTTCATTGATGACATACTTATTTACTCAAAGAATGACCAAGAACACGGTGAACATTTGAGAAAGGTGTTAGAAGTATTGAGGAAGGAAGAATTGTACGCTAAGTTTTCAAAGTGTGCATTTTGGTTGGAAGAAGTTCAATTCCTCGGTCACATAGTGAACAAAGAAGGTATTAAGGTGGATCCGGCAAAGATAGAAACTGTTGAAAAGTGGGAAACCCCGAAAACTCCGAAACACATACGCCAGTTTTTAGGACTAGCTGGTTACTACAGAAGGTTCATCCAAGACTTTTCCAGAATAGCAAAACCCTTGACTGCATTAACGCATAAAGGGAAGAAATTTGAATGGAATGATGAACAAGAGAAAGCGTTTCAGTTATTGAAGAAAAAGCTAACTACGGCACCTATATTGTCATTGCCTGAAGGGAATGATGATTTTGTGATTTATTGTGACGCATCAAAGCAAGGTCTCGGTTGTGTATTAATGCAACGAACGAAGGTGATTGCTTATGCGTCTAGACAATTGAAGATTCACGAACAAAATTATACGACGCATGATTTGGAATTAGGCGCGGTTGTTTTTGCATTAAAGACTTGGAGGCACTACTTATATGGGGTCAAAAGTATTATATATACCGACCACAAAAGTCTTCAACACATATTTAATCAGAAACAACTGAATATGAGGCAGCGTAGGTGGATTGAATTATTGAATGATTACGATTTTGAGATTCGTTACCACCCGGGGAAGGCAAATGTGGTAGCCGATGCCTTGAGCAGGAAGGATAGAGAACCCATTCGAGTAAAATCTATGAATATAATGATTCATAATAACATTACTACTCAAATAAAGGAGGCGCAACAAGGAGTTTTAAAAGAGGGAAATTTAAAGGATGAAATACCCAAAGGATCGGAGAAGCATCTTAATATTCGGGAAGACGGAACCCGGTATAGGGCTGAAAGGATTTGGGTACCAAAATTTGGAGATATGAGAGAAATGGTACTTAGAGAAGCTCATAAAACCAGATACTCAATACATCCTGGAACGGGGAAGATGTACAAGGATCTCAAGAAACATTTTTGGTGGCCGGGTATGAAAGCCGATGTTGCTAAATACGTAGGAGAATGTTTGACGTGTTCTAAGGTCAAAGCTGAGCATCAGAAACCATCAGGTCTACTTCAACAACCCGAAATCCCGGAATGGAAATGGGAAAACATTACCATGGATTTCATCACTAAATTGCCAAGGACTGCAAGTGGTTTTGATACTATTTGGGTAATAGTTGATCGTCTCACCAAATCAGCACACTTCCTACCAATAAGAGAAGATGACAAGATGGAGAAGTTAGCACGACTGTATTTGAAGGAAGTCGTCTCCAGACATGGAATACCAATCTCTATTATCTCTGATAGGGATGGCAGATTTATTTCAAGATTCTGGCAGACATTACAGCAAGCATTAGGAACTCGTCTAGACATGAGTACTGCCTATCATCCACAAACTGATGGGCAGAGCGAAAGGACGATACAAACGCTTGAAGACATGCTACGAGCATGTGTTATTGATTTCGGCAACAGTTGGGATCGACATCTACCGTTAGCAGAATTTTCCTACAACAACAGCTACCATTCAAGCATTGAGATGGCGCCGTTTGAAGCACTTTATGGTAGAAAGTGCAGGTCTCCGATTTGTTGGAGTGAGGTGGGGGATAGACAGATTACGGGTCCGGAGATTATACAAGAAACTACCGAGAAGATCATCCAAATTCAACAACGGTTGAAAACCGCCCAAAGTCGACAAAAGAGCTACGCTGACATTAAAAGAAAAGATATAGAATTTGAAATTGGAGAGATGGTCATGCTTAAAGTTTCACCTTGGAAAGGCGTTGTTCGATTTGGTAAACGAGGGAAATTAAATCCAAGGTATATTGGACCATTCAAGATTATTGATCGTGTCGGACCAGTAGCTTACCGACTTGAGTTACCTCAACAACTCGCGGCTGTACATAACACTTTCCACGTCTCGAATTTGAAGAAATGTTTTGCTAAAGAAGATCTCACTATTCCATTAGATGAAATCCAAATCAACGAAAAACTCCAATTCATCGAAGAACCCGTCGAAATAATGGATCGTGAGGTTAAAAGACTTAAGCAAAACAAGATACCAATTGTTAAGGTTCGATGGAATGCTCGTAGAGGACCCGAGTTCACCTGGGAGCGTGAAGATCAGATGAAGAAGAAATACCCGCATCTATTTCCAGAAGATTCGTCAACACCTTCAACAGCTTAAAATTTCGGGACGAAATTTATTTAACGGGTAGGTACTGTAGTGACCCGAACTTTTCCATGTTTATATATATTAATTGAGATTGATGTTTACATGATTAAATGTTTCCAACATGTTAAGCAATCAAACTTGTTAAGACTTGATTAATTGAAATAGGTTTCATATAGACAATTGACCACCCAAGTTGACCGGTGATTCACGAACGTTAAAAC
The DNA here is from genome assembly GCF_046630445.1 of Rutidosis leptorrhynchoides. NCBI lineage: Eukaryota > Viridiplantae > Streptophyta > Magnoliopsida > Asterales > Asteraceae > Rutidosis > Rutidosis leptorrhynchoides. Next base: position 253,653,898 of record NC_092333.1, read on the forward strand.
TTGTAAAAAAACTATATGATGACATATATATGGTTATATATATAGTTAACATGATATTATGATAAGTAAACATATCATTAATTATATTAACAATGAACTACATATGTAAAAACAAGACTACTAACTTAATGATTTTGAAACGAGACATATATGTAACGTTTATCGTTGTAACGACATTTAATGTATATATATCATATTAAGAGATATTCGTACATCATAATATCATGATAATATAATAATTTAAAATCTCTTTTGTTATTATAAACATTGGGTTAACAACATTTAACAAGATCGTTAACCTAAAAGTTTCAAAACAACACTTACATGTAACGACTAACGATGACTTAACGACTCAGTTAAAATGTATATACATGTAGTGTTTTAATATGTATTTATACACTTTTGAAAGACTTCAATACACTTATCAAAATACTTCTACTTAACAAAAATGCTTACAATTACATTCTCGTTCAGTTTCATCAACAATTCTACTCGTATGCACCCGTATTCGTACTCGTACAATACACAGCTTTTAGATGTATGTACTATTGGTATATACACTCCAATGATCAGCTCTTAGCAGCCCATGTGAGTCACCTAACACATGTGGGAACCATCATTTGGCAACTAGCATGAAATATCTCATAAGATTACAAAAATATGAGTAATCATTCATGACTTATTTACATGAAAACAAAATTACATATCCTTTATATCTAATCCATACACCAACGACCAAAAACACCTACAAACACTTTCATTCTTCAATTTTCTTCATCTAATTGAACTCTCTCAAGTTCTATCTTCAAGTTCTAAGTGTTCTTCATAAATTCCAAAAGTTCTAGTTTCATAAAATCAAGAATACTTTCAAGTTTGCTAGCTCACTTCCAATCTTGTAAGGTGATCATCCAACCTCAAGAAATCTTTGTTTCTTACAGTAGGTTATCATTCTAATACAAGGTAATAATCATATTCAAACTTTGGTTCAATTTCTATAACTATAACAATCTTATTTCAAGTGATGATCTTACTTGAACTTGTTTTCGTGTCATGATTTTGCTTCAGGAACTTTGAGCCATCCAAGGATCCATTGAAGCTAGATCCATTTTTCTCTTTTCCAGTAGGTTCATCCAAGGAACTTAAGGTAGTAATGATGTTCATAACATCATTCGATTCATACATATAAAGCTATCTTATTCGAAGGTTTAAACTTGTAATCACTAGAACATAGTTTAGTTAATTCTAAACTTGTTCGCAAACAAAAGTTAATCCTTCTAACTTGACTTTTAAAATCAACTAAACACATGTTCTATATCTATATGATATGCTAACTTAATGATTTAAAACCTGGAAACACGAAAAACACCGTAAAACCGGATTTACGCCGTCGTAGTAACACCGCGGACTGTTTTGGGTTAGTTAATTAAAAACTATGATAAACTTTGATTTAAAAGTTGTTATTCTGAGAAAATGATTTTTATTATGAACATGAAACTATATCCAAAAATTATGGTTAAACTCAAAGTGGAAGTATGTTTTCTAAAATGGTCATCTAGACGTCATTCTTTCGACTGAAATGACTACCTTTACAAAAACGACTTGTAACTTATTTTTCCGACTAGAAACCTATACTTTTTTTGTTTAGATTCATAAAATAGAGTTCAATATGAAACCATAGCAATTTGAATCACTCAAAACGGATTTAAAATGAAGAAGTTATGGGTAAAACAAGATTGGATAATTTTTCTCATTTTAGCTACGTGAAAATTGGTAACAAATCTATTCCAACCATAACTTAATCAACTTGTATTATATATTATGTAATCTTGAGATACCATAGACACGTATACAATGTTTCGACCTATCATGTCGACACATCTATATATATTTCGGAACAACCATAGACACTCTATATGTGAATGTTGGAGTTAGCTATACAGGGTTGAGGTTGATTCCAAAATATATATAGTTTGAGTTGTGATCAATACTGAGATACGTATACACTGGGTCGTGGATTGATTCAAGATAATATTTATTGATTTATTTCTGTACATCTAACTGTGGACAACTAGTTGTAGGTTACTAACGAGGACAGCTGACTTAATAAACTTAAAACATCAAAATATATTAAAAGTGTTGTAAATATATTTTGAACATACTTTGATATATATGTATATATTGTTATAGGTTCGTGAATCAACCAGTGGCCAAGTCTTACTTCCCGACGAAGTAAAAATCTGTGAAAGTGAGTTATAGTCCCACTTTTAAAATCTAATATTTTTGGGATGAGAATACATGCAGGTTTTATAAATGATTTACAAAATAGACACAAGTACGTGAAACTACATTCTATGGTTGAATTATCGAAATCGAATATGCCCCTTTTTATTAAGTCTGGTAATCTAAGAATTAGGGAACAGACACCCTAATTGACGCGAATCCTAAAGATAGATCTATTGGGCCTAACAAACCCCATCCAAAGTACCGGATGCTTTAGTACTTCGAAATTTATATCATATCCGAAGGGTGTCCCGGAATGATGGGGATATTCTTATATATGCATCTTGTTATTGTCGGTTACCAGGTGTTCACCATATGAATGATTTTTATCTCTATGTATGGGATGTGTATTGAAATATGAAATCTTGTGGTCTATTGTTACGATTTGATATATATAGGTTAAACCTATAACTCACCAACATTTTTGTTGACGTTTTAAGCATGTTTATTCTCAGGTGATTATTAAGAGCTTCCGCTGTCGCATACTTAAATAAGGACAAGATTTGGAGTCCATGCTTGTATGATATTGTGTAAAAACTGCATTCAAGAAACTTATTTTGTTGTAACATATTTGTATTGTAAACCATTATGTAATGGTCGTGTGTAAACAGGATATTTTAGATTATCATTATTTGATAATCTACGTAAAGCTTTTTAAACCTTTATTGATGAAATAAAGGTTATGGTTTGTTTAAAAATGAATGCAGTCTTTGAAAAACGTCTCATATAGAGGTCAAAACCTCGCAACGAAATCAATTAATATGGAACGTTTTTAATCAATAAGAACGGGACATTTCAGCATATGCGTCTATGGTATCCCAAGATTACATAATATATTAGAATACATATATAATACAATATAAGTTAGCTAGGATATGATTAATATAGATTTGTTACCAATTTTCAAGTTGCTACAACAAGAAAAATTATCCAATCTTGTTTTACCCATAACTTCTTCGTTTTAAATCCGTTTTGAGTGAATCAAATTGCTATGGTTTCATATTGAACTCTATTTTATGAATATAATTATAAAAAGTATAGGTTTATAGTTGGAAATATAAGTTACAAGTCATTTTTGTAAAGGTAGTCATTTCAGTCGAAAGAACGACGTCTAGATAACCATTTTAGAAAACATACTTCCACTTTGAGTTTAACCATGATTTTTGGATATAGTTTCATGTTCATAAGAAAAATCATTTTCCCAGAAGAACAACTTTTAAATCAAAGTTTATCATAGTTTTTAATTAACTAACCCAAAACAGCCCGCGGTGTTACTACGACGATGTATGTCCGGTTTTACAGTGTTCTTCGTGTTTCCCGGTTTTAAATCATTAAGTTAGCATATCATATAGATATAGAAAATGTGTTTAGTTGATTTTAAAAGTCAAGTTAGAAGAATTAACTTTTGTTTGCGAACAAGTTTAGAATTAACTAAACTATGTTCTAGTGATTACAAGTTTAAACCTTCGAATAAGATAGCTTTATATGCATGAATTGAATGATGTTATGAACATCATTACTACCTCAAGTTTTCTAGATAAAGCTACTGGAAATGAGAAAATGGATCTAGCTTCAAAGGATCCTTGGATGGCTTGAAAGTTCTTGAAGCAGAATCATGACACGTAAACAATTTCAAGTAAGATTTCCACTCGAAATAAGATTGTTATAGTTATAGAAATTGAATCAAAGTTTGAATATGAGTATTACCTTGTATTAGAAAGATATCTTACTGTAAATAATAAAGATTTCTTGAGGTTGGATGATCACTTTACAAGATTGGAAGTAAGCTAGCAAACTTGGAAGTATTCTTGATTTTATGAAACTAGAACTTGTAGAATTTATGAAGAACACTTAGAACTTGAAGATAGAACTTGAGAGAGATTAATTAGATGAAGAAAATTGAAGAATGAAAGTGTTTGTAGGTGTTTTTTGTCGTTGGTATATGGATTAGATATAAAGGATGTGTAATTTTGTTTACATGTAAATAAGTCATGAATGATTACTCATATTTTTGTAATTTTATGAGATATTTCATGCTAGTTGCCAAATGATGGTTCCCACATGTGTTAGATAACTCACATGGGCTGCTAAGAGTTGATCATTGGAGTGTATATACCAATAGCACATACATCTAAAAGCTGTGTATTGTACGAGTACGAATACGGGTGCATACGAGTAGAATTGTTGATGAAACTGAACGAGGATGTAATTGTAAGCATTTTTGTTAAGTAGAATTATTTTGATAAGTGTCTTGAAGTCTTTCAAAAGTGTATGAAAACATATTAAAAAACTACATGTATATACATTTTAACTGAGTCGTTAAGTCATCGTTAGTCGTTACATGTAAGTGTTGTTTTGAAACCTTTAGATTAACGATCTTGTTAAATGTTGTTAACCCATTGTTTATTAAATCAAATGAGATGTTAAATTATTACATTATCATGATATCATGATGTATTTATATATCTTAATATGATATATATATACATTAAATGTCGTTACAACGATAATCGTTACATATATGTCTTGTTTCAAAATCATTAAGTTAGTAGTCTTGTTTTTACATATGTAGTTCATTGTTAATATACTTAATGATATGTTTACTTATCATAATATCATGTTAACTATATATATATATCCATATATATGTCATCATATAGTTTTTACAAGTTTTAACGTTCGTGAATCGCCGGTCAACTTGGGTGGTCAATTGTCTATATGAAACCTATTTCAATTAATTAAGTCTTAACAAGTTTGATTGCTTAACATGTTGGAAACATTTAATCATGTAAATATCAATTTCATTTAATATATAAAAACATGGAAAAGTTCGGGTCACTACAGTACCTACCCGTTAAATAAATTTCGTCCCGAAATTTTAAGCTGTTGAAAGTGTTGACGAATCTTCTGGAAATAGATGCGGGTATTTCTTCTTCATCTGATCTTCAAGCTCCCAGGTGAACTCGGGTCCTCTACGAGCATTCCATCAAACCTTAACAATCGGTATTTTGTTTTGTTTAAGTCTCTTAACCTCACGATCAATTATTTCGACGAGTTCTTCAATGAATTGAAGTTTTTCATTGATTTGGATTTCGTCCAACAGAATAGTGAGATCTTCTTTAACAAAACATTTCTTCAAATTCGAGACGTGGAAAGTGTTATATACATTCGTAAGTTGTTGAGGTAACTCAAGTCGGTAAGCTACTGGTCCGACACGATCAATAATCTTGAATGGTCCAATATACCTTGGATTTAATTTCCCCCGTTTACCAAATCGAACAACACCTTTCCAAGGTGCAGCCTTAAGCATGACCATTTCTCCAATTTCAAATTCTATGTCTTTTCTTTTAATGTCGGCGTAGCTCTTTTGTAGACTTTGGGCGGTTTTCAACCGTTGTTGAATTTGGATGATCTTCTCGGTAGTTTCTTTTATTATCTCCAGACCCGTAATCTGTCTATCCCCCACTTCACTCCAACAAATCGGAGACCTGCACTTTTTACCATAAAGTGCTTCAAACGGCGCCATCTCAATGCTTGAATGATAGCTGTTGTTGTAGGAAAATTCTGCTAACGGTAGATGTCGATCCCAACTGTTTCTGAAATCAATAACACATGCTCGTAGAATGTCTTCAAGCATTTGTATTGTCCTTTCACTCTGTCCATCAGTTTGTGAATGATAGGCAGTACTCATGTCTAGACGAGTTCCTAATGCTTGCTGTAATGTCTGCCAGAATCTTGAAATAAATCTGCCATCCCTATCAGAGATAATAGAGATTGGTATTCCATGTCTGGAGACGACTTCCTTCAAATACAGTCGTGCTAACTTCTCCATCTTGTCATCTTCTCTTATTGGCAGAAATTGTGCTGACTTGGTGAGACGATCAACTATTACCCAAATAGTATCATAACCACTTGCAGTCCTTGGCAAATTAGTAATGAAATAAATGGTAATGTTTTCCCATTTCCATTCCGGGATTTCAGGTTGTTGTAGTAGACCTGATGGTTTCTGATGTTCAGCTTTGACCTTAGAACACGTCAAACATTCTCCTACATATTTAGCAATATCGGCTTTCATACCTGGCCACCAAAAATGTTTCTTAAGATCTTTGTACATCTTCCCCGTTCCAGGATGTATTGAGTATCTAGTTTTATGAGCTTCTCTAAGTACCATTTCTCTCATATCTCCAAATTTTGGTACCCAAATTCTTTCAGCCCTATACCGGGTTCCGTCTTCCCGAATATTAACATGCTTCTCCGATCCTTTGGGTATTTCATCCTTTAAATTTCCCTCTTTTAAAACTCCTTGTTGCGCCTCCTTTATTTGAGTAGTAAGGTTAGTGTGAATCATTATATTCATAGATTTTACTCGAATGGGTTCTCTGTCCTTTCTGCTCAAGGCGTCGGCTACCACATTTGCCTTCCCCGGGTGGTAACGAATCTCAAAGTAGTAATCATTCAACAATTCAATCCACTTACGCTGCCTCATATTCAGTTGTTTCTGATTAAATATGTGTTGAAGACTTTTGTGGTCGGTATATATAATACTTTTGACCCCATATAAGTAGTGCCTCCAAGTCTTTAATGCAAAAACAACCGCGCCTAATTCCAAATCATGCGTCATATAATTTGCTCGTGAATCTTCAATTGTCTAGACGCATAAGCAATCACCTTCGTCCGTTGCATTAATACACAACCGATACCTTGCTTTGATGTGTCACAATAAATCACAAAATCATCATTCCCTTCAGGCAATGACAATATAGGTGTCATAGTTAGCTTTTTATTCAATAATTGAAACGCCTTCTCTTGTTCATCCTTCCATTCAAATTTCTTCCCTTTATGCATTAATGCAGTCAAGGGTTTTGCTATTTTGGAGAAATCTTGGATGAATCTTCTGTAGTAACCAGCCAATCCTAAAAATTGACATATATGCTTCAGAGTTTTTGGGGTTTCCCACTTTTCAACAGTTTCGATCTTTGCCGGGTCCACCTGGATACCTTCTTTATTCACTATGTGACCGAGGAATTGAACTTCTTCCAACCAAAATGCACACTTTGAAAACTTAGCGTACAGTTTTTCTTTCCTCAATACTTCTAGCACTTTTACAAATGTTCTTCGTGCTCTTGATCATTCTTTGAGTAAATAAGTATGTCATCAATGAAAACAATGACAAACTTGTCAAGATATGGCCCACACACTCGGTTCATAAGGTCCATGACAGCTGGTGCGTTAGTCAATCCAAATGACATAACCATAAACTCGTAATGACCATAACGCTTCCTAAAAGCAGTTTTTGGAATATCATCCTCCTTTACTCGCATTTGATGATATCCAGAACGTAAATCGATCTTCGAATAAACTGAAGAGCCTTGTAGTTGATCAAATAAGTCATAAATTCTCGGCAGTGTATAACGGTTTTTGATGGTAAGTTTGTTCAACTTTCTGTAGTCAATACACAACCTAAATGTACCATCCTTCTTCTTGACAAACAAAATAGGAGCTCCCCATGGTGATGTGCTTGGTTGAATGAAACCACGTTCTAATAGTTCTTGCAGTGGGCTTTGTAGTTCTTTCATCTTGCTGGGTGCGAGTTTATAAGGAGCACGAGCTATTGGTGCAGCTCCTGGTACAAGATCTATTTGAAATTCAACAGATCGATGTGGAGGTAGTCCCGGTAATTCTTTCGAAAATACATCGGGAAATTCTTTTGCGACGGGAACATCATTGATGCTCTTTTCTTCAGTTTGTACTTTCTCGACGTGTGCTACAACAGCATAGCAACCTTTTCTTATTAGTTTTTGTGCCTTCAAATTACTAATAAGATGTAGCTTCGTGTTGCCCTTTTCTTCGTACACCATTAAGGGTTCTCCTTCTTCTCGTACAATGCGAATTGCATTTTTATAACATACGATCTCTGCTTTCACCTTCTTCAGCCAGTCCATGCCAACTATTACATCAAAACTCCCTAACTCTACGGGTATCAAATCAATCTTGAATATTTCGCTACCCAGTTTAATTTCTCGATGCCGGCATATATAATCTGCTGAAATTAATTTACCGTTTGCTAATTCGAGTAAAAATTTACTATCCAACGGTGTCAATGGATAACTTAATTTAGCACAAAAATCTCTACTCATATAGCTTCTATCCGCACCCGAATCAAATAAAACGTAAGCAGATTTATTGTCAATAAGAAACGTGCTCGTAACAAGCTCCGGGTCTTCCTGTGCCTCTGCCGCATTAATATTGAAAACTCTTCCACGGCCTTGTCCATTCGTGTTCTCCAGGTTTGGGTAATTTCTAATAATGTGGCCCAGTTTTCCACATTTATAACAAACTACATTGGCATAACTTGCTCTGACACTACTTGCTCCGCCATTACTAGTTCCGACACCATTTGTTCGTTTCGTTCTGTTAACCCCTGGTCCGTAGACCTCACACTTCGCCGCGCTATGACCATTTCTTTTACACTTGTTGCAAAATTTAGTGCAGAACCCCGAGTGATACTTTTCACACCTTTGGCATAGCTGCTACTGATTGTTGTTGTTGCGATTGTTATTGTTGTTGGGATGATTGTTGTAGTTGTTGTTGTTATTGTTGTTGTTGTTGTTGTTGTTTTTGTTGTTGTTGTTGGGCCGGTTGTTGTAGTTGCGATTGATGTTGCGATTGTTGGGATAGTTGTTGCGATTATTGATGTAATTGCTGTTGTTATTGTATTGGTGATTCTTATCACCATTTTCCTCCCACTTTCTTTTGACTTGCTTCACATTGGCCTCTTCAGCTGCCTGTTCTTTAATTCTTTCCTCAATCTGGTTCACTAGTTTGTGAGCCATTCTACATGCCTGTTGTATTGAGGCGGGCTCGTGCGAACTTATATTTTCTTGGATTCTTTCCGGTAATCCTTTCACAAACGCGTCGATCTTCTCTTCCTCATCTTCGAACGCTCTCGGACACAATAGGCACAATTCTGTGAATCGTCTTTTGTACGTGGTAATATCAAATCCTTGGGTTCGTAACCCTCTAAGTTCTGTCTTGAGCTTATTGACCTCGGTTCTGGGATGGTACTTCTCGTTCATCAAGTGCTTGAATGCTGACCACGGTAGTGCGTAAGCATCATCTTGTCCCACTTGCTCTAGATAGGTATTCCACCATGTTAACGCAGTACCTGTGAAGGTATGCGTACCGTATTTCACATTGTCCTCGTCAGTACACTTACTTATGACAAACACTAATTCGACCTTCTCGGTCCACCGTTTCAATCCGATCGGTCCATCGGTTCCATCAAATTCTAAAGGTTTGCAGGCAGTAAATTCTTTGTAGGTGCATCCTACACGATTTCTTGCGCCGTTAGCTGCATTGCTAGATTCGGAGTTATTGTTGGTATGTAGCACAGCCTGTACTGCAGCTATGTTTGAAGCAAGAAAGGCACGAAATTCCTCTTCGCTCATATTCAAGGTGTGTCGAGTAGTCGGTGCCATTTCCTTTAAAATAGTCAAATGAAACGAGTTAATCATATAGAATATCAAGAGTAGTCAATAGTATTTCGTAGCGTAATATGAACTTATTTATAAAAGCTCTTTCTTCATATTAGCGTTTTATACTCTTTAATTCGGGTAGTACATACCCGTTAAGTTCATACTTAGTAGCTAACATACCATTTCAACTACTGCAATTCTATATGAAAAACTAATCACAAAAAAAATATATATCATATTCAAACCTTTATACAATAACTTGCAAATTTACAATACCGCTTTTTTTACATATAGCATGAAATATAGCACATAAAACTTTGATACAAAGTAGTTGCGAAGATAATTCTAGTTAATAAATAAGGCGTTCAGCAAAGGCAATAAAGACACATAATTCATACGTCCAGAAACAAGTCATGCATTCTGGTTTTACTAATACCACTTCCCATCCTTGGTTTTGTGGAACATAACCATTGTGACCGATAGTAAGACAATGTGTTGTAACATCGTCAAAAGGATGAAGGTTACGTAATGACCAACAGTCTCGTAATAACCTAAAAACCTCATTTCTTACCCCAATTACCGACTGGAGTCACTTGTGGGAACGTTTTGTTTAATAGTTGTAGCCCGATGTTCTTGTTCTCACTTTGGTGAGAAGCAAACATTACTAACCCGTAAGCATAACATGCATCTTTATGTTGCATGTTAGCCGCTTTTTCTAAATCACGAAGTCCTATATTCGGATATATTGAGTCAACATAATTTCTTAACCCGTTGCGTAAAATAGCATTTGGTTTCCCCGCAATATATGCGCCAAAGTAAACACATCGTAACTTATGGATTTCCCAATGTGATATCCCCCATCTTTCGAACGAAAGCCTTTTATAAATCAAGGCATTCTTGGAACGTTCTTCGAATGTCTTACAAAGTGATCTCGCCTTAAATAGTTGTGCCGAGGAATTCTGACCGACTCTAGACAAGATTTCATCAATCATGTCTCCGGGTAGGTCTCCTAAAATATTGGGTTGTCTATCCATTTTGTGTTTTTATACTGTAAAATAGACAAGAGATAGATTCATAAAAAAATACTTATTAATACAAGCAATTTTTACATATATCATAAAGCATAAGCACACTATATTGCATATATTACACCACACGAATAGAACTATCTTATTCCGACTCGCTCGTTTCTTCTTCTTCGATTTTGGTTCATTTTGCCAAGTTTCTAGGGATATATGATGTTCCCCTAATACGAGCCGTCGTTTTCCACATTGGTTTAGAAAAACCTGGTGGTTTAGAGGTTCCCGGGTTATTGTCACAACTTAAGAAATACGGGTGTTGACGATACATATAAAGTTCATCGTGTTTGGAATCAAATTTCTCTATTTTTATGCCCTTTCCCTTATTGTTCTCTTTTGCCTTATTAAATTGTGTTGGGGTAATTTCTATAACATCATCAGAATCCTTGTCGGGATCCGATTCATAGGAGAATTGGTAATCCTCCCAATACTTTGCTTCCTTGGCGGAAACACCATTTACCATAATTAACTTTGGTCGGTTGGTTGAGGATTTTCTTCTACCTAACCGTTTTATTATTTCCCCCACTGGTTCTATTTTTTCTTCCGATTTCGATTCTTCTTCCGGTTCCGACTCTTCTTCCGGTTCCTCTTCGGGAACTTGTGAATCAGTCCACGAATCATTCCAATTTACATTTGACTCTTCATTATTATTAGGTGAGTCAATGGGACTTGTTCTAGAGGTAGACATCTATCACATAATATTAAACACGTTAAGAGATTAATATATCACATAATATTCACATGTTAAAAATATATAGTTTCCAACAAAAATGTTAAGCAATCATTTTTAAAGAAAACACGGTCGAAGTCCAGACTCACTAATGCATCCTAACAAACTCGATAAGACACACTAATGCAAATTTTCTGGTTCTCTAAGACCAACGCTCTGATACCAACTGAAATGTCCCGTTCATATTGATTATAAACGTTCCATATTAATTGATTTCGTTGCGAGGTTTTGACCTCTATATGAGACGTTTTTCAAAGACTGCATTCATTTTTAAAACAGCCATAACCTTTATTTTATCAATAAAGGTTTCAAAAGCATTACGTAGATTATCAAATAATGATAATCTAAAATATACTGTTTACACACGACCATTACATAATGGTTTACAATTGAAATATATTACATCGACATATGTTTCTTGAATGCAGTTTTTACATAATATCATACAAACATGGACTCCAAATCTTGTCCTTATTTTAGTATGCAACAACGGAAGCTCTTAATATTCACCTGAGAATAAACATGCTTTAAACGTCAACAAAAATGTGAGTTATAGGTTTAACCTATATATATCAAATCGTAACAATAGACCACAAGATTTCATATTTCAATATACATCCCATACATAGAGATAAAAATCATTCATATGGTGAACACCTGGTAACCGACATTAACAAGATGCATATATAAGAATATCCCCATCATTCCGGGACACCCTTCGGATATGATATAAATTTCGAAGTACTAAAGTATCCGGTACTTTGGATGGGGTTTGTTAGGCCCAATAGATCTATCTTTAGGATTCGCGTCAATTAGGGTGTCCGTTCCCTAATTCTTAGATTACCAGACTTTATAAAAGAGGCATATTCGATTTCGATAATTCAACCATAGAATGTAGTTTCACGTACTTGTGTCTATTTTGTAAATCATTTATAAAACCTGCATGTATTCTCATCCCAAAAATATTAGATTTTAAAAGTGGGACTATAACTCACTTTCACAGATTTTTACTTCGTCGGGAAGTAAGACTTGGCCACTGGTCGATTCACGAACCTATAACAAATACGTACATATATATCAAAGTATATTCAAAATATATTTACAACACTTTTAATACATTTTGATGTTTTAAGTTTATTAAGGCAGCTGTCCTCGTTAGTAACCTACAACTAGTTGTCCAACGTTAGATGTACAGAAAAAAATTGATATATATTATCTTGAATCAATCCACGACCCAGTGTATACACGTCTCAGGCTAGATCACAACTTAAAGTATATATATTTTTGGAATTAACCTCAACCCTGTATAGCTAACTCCCACATTACTGCATATAGAGTGTCTATGGTTGTTCCAAATAATATATACACATGGGTCGATATGATATGTCAAAACATTTGCATACGTGTCTATGGTATCCCAAGATTACATAATATATTAGAATACATATATAATACAATATAAGTTAGCTAGGATATGATTAATATAGGTTTGTTACCAATTTTCACGTTGCTACAACAAGAAAAATTATCCAATCTTGTTTTACCCATAACTTCTTCATTTTAAATCCGTTTTCAGTGAATCAAATTGCTTTGGTTTCATATTGAACTCTATTTTATGAATCTAAACAGAAAAAATATAGGTTTATAGTCGGAAATATAAGTTACAAGTCATTTTTGTAAAGGTAGTCATTTCAGTCGAAAGAACGACGTCTGGATGACCATTTTAGAAAACATACTTCCACTTTGAGTTTAACCATGATTTTTGGATATAGTTTCATGTTCATAAGAAAAATCATTTTCCCAGAAGAACAAATTTTAAATCAAAGTTTATCATAGTTTTTAATTAACTAACCCAAAACAGCCCGCGGTGTTACTACGACGGCGTATGTCCGGGTTTACAGTGTTCTTCGTGTTTCTAGGTTTTAAATCATTAAGTTAGCATATCATATAGATATAAAACATGTGTTTAGTTGATTTTAAAAGTCAAGTTAGAAGGATTAACTTTTGTTTGTGAACAAGTTTAGAATTAACTAAACTATGTTCTAGTGATTACAAGTTTAAACCTTCGAATAAGATAGCTTTATATGTATGAATTGAATGATGTTATGAACATCATTACTACCTCAAGTTTTCTTGATAAAGCTACTGGAAATGAGAAAAATGGATCTAGCTTCAAAGAATCCTTGGATGGCTTGAAAGTTCTTGAAGCAGAATCATGACACAAAAACAATTTCATGTAAGATTTCCACTCGAAATAAGATTGTTATAGTTATAGAAATTGAATCAAAGTTTGAATATGAGTATTACCTTGTATTAGAAAGATATCTTACTATAAATAATAAAGATTTCTTGAGGTTGGATGATCACTCTACAAGATTGGAAGTAAGCTAGCAAACTTGGAAGTATTCTTGATTTTATGAAACTAGAACTTGTAGAATTTATGAAGAACACTTAGAACTTGAAGATAGAACTTGAGAGAGATTAATTAGATGAAGAAAATTGAAGAATGAAAGTGTTTGTAGGTGTTTTTAGTCGTCGGTATATGGATTAGATATAAAGGATGTGTAATTTTGTTTACATGTAAATAAGTCATGAATGATTACTCATATTTTTGTAATTTTATGAGATATTTCATGCTAGTTGCCAAATGATGGTTCCTACATGTGTTAGGTGACTCACATGGGCTGCTAAGAGCTGATCATTGCAGTGTATATACCAATAGTACATACATCTAAAAGCTGTGTATTGTACGAGTACGAATACGGGTGCATACGAGTAGAATTGTTGATGAAACTGAACGAGGATGTAATTGTAAGCATTTTTGTTAAGTAGAAGTATTTTGATAAGTGTCTTGAAGTCTTTCAAAAGTGTATGAATATATATTAAAACACTACATATATATACATTTTAACTGAGTCGTTAAGTCATCGTTAGTCGTTACATGTAAGTGTTGTTTTGAAACCTTTAGGTTAACGATCTTGTTAAATGTTGTTAACCCATTGTTTATTAAATCAAATGAGATGTTAAATTATTACATTATCATGATATCATGATGTATTAATATATCTTAATATGATATATATACACATTAAATGTCATTACAACGATAATCGTTACATATATGTCTCGTTTCAAAATCATTAAGTTAGTAGTCTTGTTTTTACATATGTAGTTCATTGTTAATATACTTAATGATATGTTTACTTATCATAATATCATGTTAACTATATATATATCCATATATATGTCATCATATAGTTTTTACAAGTTTTAACGTTCGTGAATCGCCGGTCAACTTGGGTGGTCAATTGTCTATATGAAACCTATTTCAATTAATCAAGTCTTAACAAGTTTGATTGCTTAACATGTTGGGAACATTTAATCATGTAAATATCAATTTCATTTAATATAGAAAAACATGGAAAAGTTCGGGTCACTACACAAACTGTAACAAGGTTTTAATACTTTGTTAATAATTACACCAGGTTATCGACTGCGTGAAATCCAAGGTTTTAATACTTTGTTAACAATTACACCAATTATCCTTGTATGTAATCCACCCCTATTTTAATTAGTCCATGATACATTAATTTATTCACTTTGGCCATAATGAATAATCAATTACCCAATCCAATTGATTAATTAAACGATTGTAAACGATGTCGTATAAACGTCACTAAATAGGACATTCGTAATCATTTTAATAATTATTAGATTAACTAATTTTAAGATAGGTTCGACAGGTTCAAACGAATTGTCATTCAATTAGACAATACCCCCCACCTATTAATAGTCATTGTCCAATGTCCACAACCGTCGCTCTTTTGTCCAAACCCGAATTATGGTACAAAATCCAATAACCCCATCTTAATATTTAGCCCAACATCACGATTACTTTGGCTCAAATAAGCATAATAATAACTTAGTTACGAGACATTAATTTAAAAAGGAAGAACATAGCTTACAGTGGTTATTAATCGTGTAGCGTTACACGAACAAAACTCTGACTTTAAAACCCGTAAAACATTTCTTACAATAACCCAACTAAACCATAACTTTATTATTAAAATTAACTTAAATTAAAATTATAATTATAAATATATAATTCTTACATAACGAAAGAAAGAAGAGAAAAGGTATATCATTCGAGCAGAATTCGCTGGCTTTTATAGATGTGAACTGATCCCGAGGGCCATGCGATCGCATGGCTTTTCATTGTTATTTCCATGCGATCGCATAGCCAGGCTGGCATGCTCCCATTAGTTTGTTTTCTAGTTTGCCGACGTTTTATTTAATAATATAATGTAATATATATAATTTTATAAAATTATATATGTATATTATATTATATTCATGTGCATAGTAGACTTGTAATTTTAGCTCCGTTGTCTCGTACGTTTACGCCCGGTTTATGTCTTGGTTCCGGATTTTCGAACGTCCTTTCATACGCATAGATATCTTGTACTTTGCATTCTGCGACTTGTACTCTTGTAATTTTTAGACGTTTCTCATCAATAAATTGAACCACTTGAATTATATCTTGTACATTTGAGCTTTTTGGTCATTTGCGTCTTCAAATTGTCGTTTTCTTCTTTTGTCTTATTTATTTAAACGATTATTACATAAAAATAGAACAATAGTAACTAAAAGCTTTACATATTGGAAGGATATTGTGCCTAAATATATGTCCATTTGGAGCACTATCACCGGGCCACCAATACTCTTTCTTCAAATCATAGTACATTTTTGTTGCACCCGGATGAACGGAATACTTTGACTTATGTGCTTCATCGAGTAGCACCTTTCGATAATCGCCCATCTTAGGTACCCACACTCTACCTTGAAAGGACAACAAACCATGCGGGCCTAAGGTAATGGACTCCGTTTTCCCCACGATTTGTTCCTCATGCTTATTATTTACAAAAGCTTCAATTTGAATATCACCGAGCTTCACAAGAAAATCGTTAGTTATAATCATGCGTAACGATCCTACTCGTATTGTCGGATGTTGACTCTTTCGACTGAACGCATTCGCGACCACGTTCGCCTTACCCGGATGATAAAGTATCTCACAATCATAGTCCTTTACCACATCCATCCACCTACGTTGACGACAATTCAAATCTCATTGATTAAAGAGATGTTTCAAACTCTTATGATCCTAATAAATCTTACACTTGACACCATACAAGTAGTGGTGCCAAATTTTAAACGCATGAACCACCGCCGCTAATTCAAGATCATGAGTCGGGTATCTCTTTTCTTATTCCTTTAATTGTCGGGAGGCGTAAGCGATGACTTTACCTCTTTGCATTAGAACACACCCGATTCCATTTAATGAGGCATCATAATAAATCGTCATATTTTTTATTCCTTTTGGTAATACCAACACCGGAGCTTGACACAATTTCTCCTTTAACAATTGGAAAGCAATTTCTTGCTCATTTTCCCAATTAAATCTCACGCTCTTTCTTGTCAACTTCGTTAACAGAGAAGCAATTTTAGAAAAGTCTTGGATAAACCGACGATAATAACCGGCCAATCCGAGAAAACTTCGAATTTCCGTAGTCATAGTCGGTTTTCCCCAATTCTTCACCGTCTCAATCTTCCCCGGGTCTACTTGAATACCTTCTCGATTCACATTATGGCCAAGGAATTGCACTTCCCTTAGCCAAAATTCACATTTGGAGAATTTTGTATACAACTTCTCCTTCCGCAACATCTTCAACACTTCACGCAAATGGTGCTCATGTTCCTTCATACTCTTAGAATAAAAAAGTATGTCGTCAATGAACACAATTACCGACTTGTCTAACATAGGTTGGCACACTCGGTTCATAAGATCCATGAATGCCGCCGGTGCATTCGTAAGACCAAAAGGCATAAACAACAAACTCATAATGCCCGTAACGCGTTCGAAAAGCCGTTTTCTCTATATCTTCCTCACGGACCCGCACTTGGTGATAGCCGGACCATAAGTCAATCTTAGAAAAGTAGGTTGTACCTTGGAGTTGGTCAAACAAATCATCAATCCGAGGCAACGGATAACGATTCTTGATCGTCACTTTGTTCAACTCCCGATAATCGATGCACATCCGCATGCTACCATCTTTCTTTTTCACAAATAAAACTGGAGCACCCCATGGCGAGAAACTCGGTCGAATAAAACCCTTTTTAAGCAACTCTTGGGTTTGATTTAACAACTCTTGCATTTCCATCGGCGCTAAACGATAAGGAGTTTTAGCAATGGGAGTAGCTCCCAGAACCAACTCAATGCGAAATTCGACTTGTCTTTCCACCGGAACACCCGGTAACTCATCCGAAAAAACATATTTGATGTTATGCGAGGTGTTTATGAAATAGTTATATTTTTAAGATGAAATATGGCGAAATATGATACAAGTTTTATTTATTTATATAGAATGGGATATACCTAAACCTTGCTACAACACTTATAGGAAGTGTACCTAATCGTAGAGTAGTGTAGTTTTTAGTAAGTCCGGTTTGTTCCACAGGGAGCTAGTTGAGTTTAACGCTATATTTCTAACAACTATATTTATATAAAATATATATAATTATATATAGTAATATTATTATAAAAGGGGGTTTTTACCGTTTAATGACCGGTTTGTCGATTTTAAATAAAGCGTAAAGATAAATGACGATAATATAAATGATAGAATTTAAATTGCGATTAAGTAAATTGCAGTAATTAAAATGACAGTAAACAAAGGTACGATGAAATATGAAATAAAAGTATTATGCTTATTTAAACTTCCGTAATCATAATGTTTGACGTTTTGATTTTAATTTAATACCCTGGGTTAATTGTCCTTTGTCCTGGATTATTTGATACCTATTTGGTTTTTGTCCATAATAGTCCATCGGTCATAATTATAAAATGCTCGTCAAATTAACCTTATTCCCGAATTCAAATATTCCAACTAATTTGGGATTCGAACTGTAACAAGGTTTTAATACTTTGTTTAATGATTACACTAGGTTATCGACTGCCTGTAATCCAAGGTTTTATTACTTTGTTAATAATTACACCAATTATCCTTGTATGAAATCTACCCCTGTTTTAATAAGATATGAACATTAATTTACCCACTTGATCAGTTTGAATAATCAATTACCCAACTCGAATAATTAATTAAATGATCGTAAAAGATGTCGTATAAACGTCATTAAATAGGACATGCATAATCATTTAATAATTATTAGATTAACTAATTTGAAGATAGGTTCGACAGATTCTAATGAGTTGTCATTCGATTAGACAATACCCCCCATCTATTAATAATTCATAGTCCAATGTCCACAAGTGTCGGTCTTTTATCCAAACCCGAATTATGGTATAAAATCCAATAACCCCGTCTTAAATATTTAGTCCAACATCACGATTACTTCGGCTCAAATAAGCATAATAATAACTTAGTTACGAGACATTAATTTAAAAAGGAAGAACATAGCTTACAGTGGTGATTAATCACGTAGCGTTACACGGACAGAGTTTCGACTTAAAACCCGTAAAACATTTCTTACAATAACTCAACTAAACCATAACTTTATTATTAAAATTAACTTAAATTAAAATTATAATATAAATATATATTACATTGATGAAGGAAAAGAAAAAGATGTGTAGAATTCGAGCAGAATGCGAGAGCTTTTATAGGCCCACTTTGAACTGTACAGCTCCATGAGTGCGGTACTTTTGTGCCTTACAGCTTCGCGAGTGTGAAGCTTCGGATTCCAGCTCACCAAATTGAGTTAAACGTGGGCTGCTGAATATTATAATATATAATATAATAATATATAATTTTATATAATTATATATATATATATATATATATATATATATATATATATATATATTATATTCTTGTGCATAGTTAACTTGTAATTTTAGCTCCGTTGAGTCGTACGTTGATACTCGGTTTATCTCTCGGTTCCGGATTTTCGAACGTCGTTTCGTACGCGTAGATATCTTGTACTTTGTGTACCGCGACTTGAACTCTTGTCAATATTTAGACGTTAATTATAAATAATTGGAACCACTTGGATTGTAACTTGTACATTTGAGCTTTTTGGTCATTTGCGTCTTCAAATCGTCATTTTTGTCTTTTGTCTTCACACTTATTTATTTAAACGAATATTACATAAAAATAGAACAATTTCAACTAAAAGCTTTACATATTGGAAGGATATTGATACTAAATATATGTTCATTTGGAGCACTATCAAATATCCCCACACTTGAACGTTGCTTATCCTCAAGCAATACAAAACTTGAAATTAAAATCACACTTCACTCGAATCACTTTTTTATTTTCACACATTATACATCAGTGATTTTGATACGGCGGTATACACAATGATAGTAACGATGTGGTTTACAGTCCCACATGACTATAAAAATTTAGATCCTTTAAGGAAATTGGATCTTTATGAAAATATTTGATCTTTTGAAAATTCATTCTAGCTTTTACCCTAGATAAGTTGTCCAGAATAACCTTTGACCGGTGTTTGCAAAATGCTTTTGTGGATTTTGTGGGTTTCAGATTTGAAAATTTTAGCTCAAAACTTGCGGTTTTGTGCCACCCACTTGCTAACCTTGTATTAGGAAAGCAACACGTCCAGTATACTTGCTCCGTATATTACCTTTTGATAAACTACCGCCTGTTGTAAAGGAAAGCGATGAACAAGAAACTGTTAAGGCAATGTCTAATGACATGCAGTTAATCATGGTCCACAACGTGTCGGATGCAATTACTATCCTTTGTAGGAGCAATAGTAAAGATCACCCTAAAATTTTTTGGTTTGGCACAAGGTCCTGTCTTCGACCATGCTATGCAACCACCATTCTTACGGTTGACACCCGATTTGGTTCAGGTGACCTAATGAATTTCGGTGAATTCTTAGGATTTTATGTTCAATGTCAATGAACGCATTGAAAATAGGTTTTCAGAAAATAAATCGGTTTTAATTTAGATCAAAATATTTTCTCGTTCAATCTCGAGTTTAGATATCATCGAATTCCATGAGTTTGTAATTCTCAATCTTTAAGGTCAATCTCAAGGATTGAGTAATATCAGGCTTAAAAGCTATTTTTAATCTTTAAGGAGATTATCCTTTCTGCGGGTCTGATTCATTAGTCTTATTAAACTAATTTGCACGGCGCCCTCCCCATTTTACGAGACAGATCCTCTTATGGATAGGATAAGTCTGACCACTTGGCGAGCCTGTTTGATGCTGAGGTCCGTGGATTTCCTGCTGATTTTAGAGATGACTTTTCTAGATTTTTCGTCAACCTACAACTGGTCTGGATGACAACTTCCTGACCGAAATCAAGAAGCGCATTTCTTTTTCGGAAGACTTTACTTCCTTTAATGATGGAATTGATTCATCGTGTAGATCCATCTTTCTTTCAAATATATTATAGTAAATCGGGTAAAACTGATTAGTTTAGTCCAAAACAAAAGTACCTGCAATAATCTTGTACAAAAATATGTGATATCTGTTTTAAAGAACTTGGTGCATTTTTCCCACACTTAGCTTTTATTTATTCTTTTCTTTGCCTTTTTATTCTCTTCTATTCCATTTTAAACGAATTCTAGCATTTTGAGTTGTTTCTCAATTTATGTCCTTTCAGAGGTCACAATAATTTCGGTATTATCACCTAGTTTTATCATTCATAAATATGTATAAACATGATTTTGAATTCATTTAATTGAAATTTTTTTCAAAATTTCACAAAATTTGACAATTAAACTAAGTGTAAACCCGAGAGAATTTATAGCCCTTCCCCACATTTGAGATCATGCAATGCCCTCATTTGCATGAAATCGGACCATAATTATAAATTCATGAGGGTGATTAGTGTAGAAAAGTGATTAAAAATACCCAGTTTGTAATTACTAAGCTCGTCGAATGATAGATGGCGCGCCTCATCGTTCATTCCTTTTGTTGTAATTTCACATATGTTTTGCGTCTTATCGTCAAAATTAGTAGTTTTTGCTGAACTTAATGCCAGTCTTTGAAAGTGCGTTGTTTTACCCTGTTTTACATAAGATAGACTACAAACATATATATATATATATATATATATATATATATATATATATATATATATATATATATATATATATATATATATATATATATATATATATATATATAAACCTTTATTTATTAAAACAATTTAAATGAATAATTTTTTAAAATTTTGTTTCCTTTTACTTTAAGTAGTTTCGGTATGTTTACCTAGTCCGTCCCTCGACAAAATTTAAAATTTGTCGTTAAAGCAATTATTTTAAAAGCAAAGATTTTTGGGTTTTTTTGATTTTTTTGGTATACTTTAGATCAATAAAATTAAAAATAATGATAAAAAAATTTTTCGCCCCGCCTTCGGGTAAAGCAATTTCGGTTTCATGACCTAGTCTTCAACTTACGATGAATTTTAGAAATCATTTTTTAAACTTAATGAAATAAAGTAATTTTTGTTTTTTTAAAATCACACAAAAATTAAATTTAAAAAACGTATTAATTTCATACAAAACCTACAAAACAAAAAAAAATTCAGAATGGGGGAAGAAAACTAGTTCTTTAGTGTCTGCGAGTGGAAAAGACCAATCGGATTCCATTCTCGGAACTACACGAGAACAGAACAACTAACTCTAGAAAGCATTTTCTTTTAGAACATTTGAATCTCCCCACACTTAGGTAGTTGTGGTGTCGAAACTGTGATTAACTTCATCGTCAATTTCTCTTGGACCATAATCAACTTGCATATATGTGACTTTTGCTATAAGCCATTGGTCGGATTCCTGTGTAATATTCACAAATTCAACCAGTTTTGCCTTTTCTTTAGGCGATAGATTGGATACTAACCGGTTACAAAACTTAAAGTTCCCCTTAGTTCTGGCATCACGAATCCATTTAATAAGTTTCTTCATTGAACTGTTAATAACGGGGTCATTTAATTTCGCATCAACAACGGGGTTCTTTGTTATCTAGTCATCATTAGGTATTACTTCATCTTCCCCACACTTAGGCATTTTATTATTGTTAAGCACTACCGTTGGAGTTGGTAAAACAATATACTTCTCATCGATCGTTTTTATTGGTTCAACGGTTTTGGTTGGTGGAGATTTAGACTTTCGACTCATAAAGGTGATCGATTTGTCACCATCACTAAGTGTCATTCTACCCTCTCTTACATTAATGAACACCTCGGTGGACGCTAAAAATGGTCGACCTAAAATTAGAGGAATGTTTGAGTCCTCTTCTATGTCAATGACAATAAATTCGACTAGAAAGGTTAAATTACCTACTTAAACGGGTAGGTTGTCAGCAATTCCAACTGGGTGCTTAATGGTTTGATCAAAGAGTCTAACACTCATTTTCGTTAGACTTAACTCACCTACTCCTAATCTCTTATATAATGAAAGAGGCATAACACTCACACTTGCACCTAAATCTGCTAGTGCATCATACATGACACAATCACTAAGTAGACAAGGAACAATAAATTCACTCGGATCACCCAACCTTGGTGGAGGTTTTGGTGGAACTGTCTTCTCCGAGTTTATTTTTACGATTTTTGTTTCTTGCACTTTCTTATTCTTCTTCTTCTTTCCAGAGGTATCACAAACTTTATTACCTATCACTTACTCATACTCAACTCCTTTTCTTGGAAATGGGATGAGTGGTCTGTAGGGTGCCACCACTGGCTTTACATACTCGGGTGGTGGTGGTGGTGTTGTAACTTCTTCATTGTTACTCACATCGAAAACCTTCCCATCTTCTGATGATGGTTTTTCAGAATTCGTTGATACCATATTAACATTCTCATTCCGAGGATTTACTTCAGTATTACTCGGTAGCTTTCTTTCTTCCCTCTCACTCATCATGCTAGCAAGAGTACCTACGTGTTTTTCTATATTCAAAATGGAAGCTTGTTGAGTCCTTAATGACTGATCAAACCTCTCATTTGTTTGGGTTTGAGATGTAATAAATTGTGTTTGAGATTCCATTAGCTTTGCCATCATTTCTTCAAGATTTGGCTTTTTATCTTCGGTTTATTGTGGTGGTTTATATAAGCTAGGTCTTTGTTGATTGAAAGTGTTGTTTTGAGTTGGTTGGTTATTTGGACCTTGTTGGTTATACGAGTTATTGTTGGGTCCATTTGGATTGTTAAGAATGTTTTGATTTCGATTGAAGTTTGGCCTTGGCGCTTGATAATTATTTTGATAATTATTTTCCGGCCTTTGGTTCATGTAGGAAACATTCTCACGTTGTTCCATGGTTTGTTCATTGTGACAATCTTTCGTTAAGTGTGGTCCACCACATTGCTCACAACTGATTCGCATTGCGTGAATATCTTTATTCATCTTTTCCATTCGTCTCTCGAAAGCATCTATTTTTGCGGAAACAGAATCAAAGTCATGGCTAGAATCGGCTCTAGCCGCTTTAGATGAACGAAAGATATCTTTTTCTTGATGCCACTCATGCGAATGGGATGTTGTGTTATCAATGATTTTGTGAGCTTCGGTTGCGGCTTTCTTCATAATGGAACCACCAGCTGCTGTGTCGATGTCTTTTCATGTAGTGACATCGCAACCTTGGTAGAATATTTGTACTATTTGATAAGTATCTAAACCATGCTGAGGACATCCTTTCAACAAATTTCCGAATCTTGTCAACGCCTCATATAGAGTTTCATTTGGCTTTTGCGTGAACGTAACAATTTCTCCTTGAAGTCCCACGGCTTTAGATGCCGGAAAGAATCTTTTAAAAAAAAATTTCAACTGAAACATCCCATGTATCAATCGCCCCTTCAGGTAA
This sequence comes from Rutidosis leptorrhynchoides, assembly GCF_046630445.1. Taxonomy (NCBI): domain Eukaryota; kingdom Viridiplantae; phylum Streptophyta; class Magnoliopsida; order Asterales; family Asteraceae; genus Rutidosis; species Rutidosis leptorrhynchoides. The sequence goes on from NC_092333.1 coordinate 253,678,314, forward strand.
CGATTCTAACCAATCTTTGGCTTCTCCCTTTAAAGTCCAGGGAAACAACATGAGATAGATCTGTTCATCCTCAACTTCTCTGATTTTGAATAGAGTACAAATCCTATTAAAGGTTCGAAGATGTTCGTTTGGATCTTCTTTTGGTGTACCACTAAATTGGCATTGATTAGTTACCATGTGTAGGATTTGTCCTTTGATTTCATAATCTGGCCCATTAACATCTGGCTTAATAATGGCGTGACCTTGGCCAGTGCGTGTGGCTCTCATTCGGTCTTCCATACTTAGAGGTTCCGTTACTTCCATAATTGAATTTGTTGAATACGAATCACTAGAGGATTCTGATTTAACGGTTTGTGGTTCAGGAGGAATGATTAGTGGTTCAGGATCTTGGAATTGTCCTTGAATATCCTCTGGGTTCTCAATTGTGAAGTCGGGTTCTCAATTTAGGGTTCAAAAAATGGATTATCGGAAATTTGATTTGGAATACTTGGTCGACTTGATGATGATTCTAAAGAAAAATCAACGGCGACAATATTGGCTAGATGTCTTGATCGAGTTACAGGTGGTGAACGTATGAAAGGTGGTGAACGTTTTGCTCGGTGCATTCACTGAATATCCTATTAGTTATTAAAAAAAATTATATAAGTTATCAAATTAATAGACTTTTCTGATTTTGCCCACGTTTCGAATAGCCAATAGATGCAACAGGTAGCCAGGACCCTTTAAATCGGAAGCCTACAACTCGCCACTAACAAATCCAACTATTACTATGAACCAGAAAATTTTGGATGTCTATCAATTTAACCGCTTAAAATAATTTTTCGTCGAAATTTTGAAGATAAAATCTATGTCCTAAAAATTAGAGCGTCGAGAAATAAGAGGAAGAAAAAGAGTGCGTCGAAAAATAAAAAGTCGAAAATAATAATATGAAAGTAAGCGTCAAAACTTAAAAGTCTAAAAACTAAATATTAAAAGTTGCATCTAAAGGAATTAAAGCTTAAAAGGAATTCTATATCCAAAACGGCAATAACTTAATAGGCACTAAAATCTATTAAATATTAAAGTGATAAGCAATGTCGTAAAATTCTAAAGCGCCTAAATCTTAATCTAAAGAAAAAGCACTTAAGGAATTTTACAGTAAATCCTAAGAATCTAGAAATATAAATTAACTACGGCAAAAACTAATCTTTAAACTAATTACGAACGAAAAATATACAAATTACGAATAAACGATAAAAATATAAAATTTATAAAAAGAAACAAAAAAAAGATAAAATTACTTATTTTTATATTATTATTTTATAAAAGTATTAATTTATATAATTAATAATAATATTAAAACTTAATATTACTAATTATAAATTAAAACTAAACACTAAATACTAATTAAATAAATCAAAACCTAATTAGGTTAATAATAATTAATTAAATTATTAAAACCCTAATCGGCAATTAATGCGTACAAGGCTGCAGGTGTTAGACAGCTCCGCGAGTGCGGATGCTTGATGCCCAAAAGTCTCCGCGACTGCGGAGTTTATAGATTCAGATCTCGTGCAGGCCAAATTCGTGCAGGTTCAGTTTTCTTTTTTCTTTTTTTTTAAATAAAATAAACTTATATTTTAAAAATTAGAAATAAAACTAAAAATACTTTTTAATTTTATATATATTAAATAAACTCTTAAAAATATAATTTTTTTCTTTTTTTTATATTATTATTATTATTATTTTTAATATATCTTGTTTAAAAATATAGCGTTTTACTGCTCTCCGGCAGAGGCGCCAAAAACTTGATGTTATGCGAGGTGTTTATGAAATAGTTATATTTTTAATATGAAATACGGCGAAATATGATACAAGTTTTATTTATTTATATAGAATGGGATATACCTAAACCTTGCTACAACACTTATAGGCAGTGTACCTAATCATAGAGTAGTGTAGTTTTTAGTAAGTCCGGTTCGTTCCACAGGGAGCTAGCTGAGTTTAACACTATATTTTTAACAACTATATTAATATAAAATATATATAATTATATATAGTAATATTATTATAAAAGGGGGTTTTTACCGTTTAATGACCGGTTTGTCGATTTTAAATAAAGCGTAAAGATAAATAACGATAATATAAATGATAGAATTTAAATTGCGATAAAGTAAATTGCAGTAATTAAAATGACAGTAAATAAAGGTACGATGAAATATGAAATAAAAATATTATGCTTATTTAAACTTCCGTAATCATGATGTATGACGTTTTAATTTTAATTTATTACCCTGGGTTAATTGTCCTTTGTCCTGGATTATTTGATACCTATTTGGTTTTTGTCCATAATAGTCCATCGGTCATAATTATAAAATGCTTGTCAAATTAACCTTATTCTCGAATTCAAATATTCCAACTAATTTGGGATTCGAACTGTAACAAGGTTTTAATACTTTGTTTAATGATTACACCAGGTTATCAACTGCGTGTAATCCAAGGTTTTATTACTTTGTTAACAATTACACCAATTATCCTTGTATGTAATCCATCCCTGTTTTTAATAAGATATGAACATTAATTTACCCACTTGATCAATTTGAATAATCAATTACCCAACCCGAATAATTAATTAAATGATCGTAAAAGATGTCGTATAAACGTCACTAAATAGGACATGCATAATCATTTAATAATTATTAGATTAACTAATTTGAAGATATGTTCGACATATTCTAATGATTTGTTATTCGATTAGACAATACCCCCCATCTATTAATAGTTCATAGTCCAATGTCCACAAGTTTCGGTCTTTTGTCCAAACCCGAATTATGGTACAAAATCCAATAACCCCGTCTTAAATATTTAGTCCAACATCACGATTACTTCGGCTCAAATAAGCATAATAATAACTTAGTTACGAGACATTAATTTAAAAAGGAAGAACATAGCTTACAGTGGTGATTAATCGCGTAGCGTTACACGGACAGAGTTTCGACTTAAAACCCGTAAAACATTTCTTACAATAACTCAACTAAACCATAACTTTATTATTAAAATTAACTTAAATTAAAATTATAATATAAATATATATTACATTGATGAAGGAAAAGAAAAAGATGTGTAGAATTCGAGCAGAATGCGTGAGCTTTTATAGGCCTACTTTGAACTGTACAGCTCCGCGAGTGCGGAGCTTCGGATTCCAGCTCACCAAATTGGGTTAAACGTGGGCTGCTGAATATTATAATATATAATATAATAATATATAATTTTATATAATTATATATATATTATATTATATTCTTGCGCATAGTTGACTTGTAATTTTAGCTCCGTTGAGTCGTACGTTGATACTCGGTTTATGTATCGGTTCAGGATTTTCGAACGTCGTTTCGTACGCGTAAATATCTTGTACTTTGCGTTCCGCGACTTGTACTCTTGTCAATATTTAGACGTTAATTATAAATAATTGGAACCACTTGGATTGTAACTTGTACATTTGAGCTTTTTGGTCATTTGCGTCTTCAAATCGTCATTTTTGTCTTTTGTCTTCGCACTTATTTATTTAAATGAATATTACATAAAAATAGAACAATTGCAACTAAAAGCTTTACATATTGGAAGGATATTGATACTAAATATATGTTCATTTGGAGCACTATCAATCTTCAAATTCATTAACCACCGGAATCTCACGAATGGGTGGTGGCTCATCACGAGTATCAACTACGTGGGCAAGAAAAACCATACCACCACTCTTAAGAAAATGCCGCGCCCGTTCATAAGTGCATAATGGTACGAGTCTTCTTCGCTTATCGCCATGAATAATCAACTCTCCCCCACTTGGGGTCTTTACACGAATGAACTTTTCATGGCATGCAATATCGGCTCTATAACGATCGAGCCAATCCATACCCACAACAACATCAAACTCACCCAAGGTCATCGGAATGAAATCAATTTTAAACGTTTCGGTACCAGATACAACATTACAATCCTTACACACATCAACCCCTAGTGTAGTGACCTGAACTTTTCCATGTTTATATATATTAAATGAAATTGTTATTTACATGATTAAGTGTTTCCAACATGTTAAGTAATCAAACTTGTTAAGACTTGATTAATTGAAATAGGTTTCATATGGACAATTGACCACCTAAGTTGACCGGTGATTCACGAACGTTAAAACTTGTAAAAGCTATATGATGACATATATATGGTTATATATATAGTTAACATGATATTATGACAAGTAAATATCTCATTAGGTATTTTAACAATGTGTTATATACATAAAAATGAGACTATTGAATTAAGAAACTCGAAAACGATATATATAACGATTATCGTTATAACAACGTCTTACTAAGTACATATGAATCATATTAAGATATTGATACATTTGGTTATTTATGTTAAATGGTAAGTAAATATATCATTAATTGTATTAACAATGAACTACATATGTAAAAATAAGACTACTAACTTAATGATTTCGAAACGAGACATATATGCAACGATCATCATTGTAACGACATTTAACTGTATATATATCATACTAAGATATATTATATATCATAATATCATGATAATGTAACAATTTAACATCTCTTTAGATATAATAAACAATGGGTTAACAACATTTAACAAGACCGTTAACCTAAAGGTTTCAAAACAACATATACATGTAACGACTAACGATGACTTAACGACTCAGTTAAAATGTATTTACATGTAGTGTTTTAATATGTATTCATACACTTTTGAAAGACTTCAAGACACTTATCAAAGTACTTCTACTTAACAAAAATGATTACAATAACATCCTCGTTCAGTTTCATCAACAATTCTGCTCGTATGCACCCGTATTCGTACTCGTATAATACACGGCTTTTAGATGTATGTACTATTGGTATATACACTCCAATGATTAGCTCTTAGCATCCCATGTGAGTCATATAACACATGTGGGAACCATAATTTGGCAACTAGCATGAAATACATCATAAAATTACAAAAATATTTGTAATCGTTCATGACTTATTTACATGTAAACAAAATTACACATCCTTTATATCTAATCCATATACCAACGACCAAAATCACCTACAAACACTTTCATTCTTCTATTTTCTTCATCTAATTGATCTCTCTCAAGTTCTATCTTCAAGTTCTAAGTGTTCTTCATAAATTCTATAAGTTCTAGTTTCATAAAATCAAGAATACTTCCAAGTTTGATAGCTTACTTCCAATCTTGTAAAGTGATCATCCAACCTCAAGAAATCTTTCTTGTTTACAGTAATATATCTTTCTAATACAAAGTAATACTCATATTCAAACTTTAATTCAATTTCTATAAGTATAACAATCTTATTTCGAGTGGAAATCTTACTTGAACTTGTTTTCGTGTCATGATTCTGCTTCAAGAACTTTCAAGCCATCCAAGGATCCTTTGAAGCTAGATCTATTTTTCTCATTTCTAGTAGGTTTATCCACAAAACTTGAGGTAGTAATGATGTTCATAACATCATTCGATTCATATATATATATATAACTACCTTATTCGAAGGTTTAAACTTGAAATCACTAGAACATAGTTTAGTTAATTCTAAACTTGTTCGCCAACAAAAGTTAATCCTTCTAACTTGACTTTTAAAATTAACTAAACACATGTTCTATATCTATATGATATGCTAACTTAATGATTTAAAACCTAGAAACACGAAAAACACCGTAAAACCGGACATACGCCGTCGTAGTAACAACGCGGGCTGTTTTGGGTTAGTAAATTAAAAACTATGATAAACTTTGATTTAAAAGTTGTTCTTCTGAAAAAATGATTTTTCTTATGAACATGAAACTATATCCAAAAATCATGGTTAAACTCAAAGTGGAAGTATGTTTTTCAAAATGGTCATCAAGACGTCGTTTTTTCGACTGAAATGACTACCTCTTACAAAAACAACTTGTAACTTACATTTCTGACTATAAACCTATACTTTTTATGTTTAGATTCATAAAATAGAGTTCAATATGAAACCATAGAAATTTGATTCACTCAAACCGGATTTAAAACGAAGAAGTTATGGGTAAAACAAGATTGGATATTTTTGATTGTTGTAGCTACGAGAAATATTGTAACAAATCTATATTAATCATATCCTAGCTAAATTATATTGCATTATACCAGTATTCTAATATATTATGTAATCTTGGGATACCATAAACACTTATGCAAATGTTTTGACATATCATATTGACCCATCTATATATATTATTTGGAACAACCATAGACACTCTATATGCAGTAATGTTGGAGTTAGCTATACAGGTGTGAGGTTCATTCTAAAAATATATATATACTTTGAGTTGTGACCTGAGACATGTATACACTGTATCGTGGATTGATTCAAGATAATATATATCAATTTATTTCTGTACATCTAGCTATGGACAACTAGTTGTAGGTTATTAATGAGGACAGCTGACTTAATAAACTTAAAACATCAAAATGTATTAAAAGTGTTGTAAATATATTTTAAACATACTTTGATATATATGTACATATTTGTTATAGGTTCGTGAATCGACCAGTGGCCAAGTCTTACTTCCCGACGAAGTAAAAATCTGTGAAAGTGAGTTATATTCCCACTTTTAAAATCTAATATTTTGGGATGAGAATACATGCAGTTTTATAAATGTTTTACGAAATAGACACAAGTAAATGAAACTACATTATATTGGTGAATGATCGAAGCCGAATATGCCCCTTTTGCTTGGTAGCCTAAGAATTAGTAAACCGATCTACTAATTGACGCGAATCCTAAATATAGATCTATTGGGCTTAACGAACCCCATCTAAAGTACCGGATGCTTTAGTACTTCGAATTCGTTTTTATCATGCCGAAGGATTTCCCGAAATGATAGGGGATATTCTTATATGCATCTTGTTAATGTCGGTTACCAGATGTTCACCATATGAATGATTTTTATCTCTATGTATGGGATGTATATTGAAATATGAAATCTTGTGGTCTATTATTATGATTTGATAATATATAGGTTAAACCTATAACTCACCAATATTTTTGTTGACGTTTTAAGCATGTTTATTCTCAGGTGATTATTAAGAGCTTCAGCTGTTGCATACTAAAATAAGGACAAGATTTGGAGTCCATGCTTGTATGATATTATGTAAAAACTGCATTCAAGAAACTTATTTTTGATGTAATATAATATTCTTATTGTAAACCATTATGTAATGGTCGTGTGTAAACGGTATATTTTAGATTATCATTATTTGATAATCTACGTAATGCTTTTTAAACCTTTATAGATAAAATAAAGGTTATGGTTGTTTTAAAAATGAATGCAATCTTTGAAAAACGTCTCATATAGAGGTCAAAACCTCGCAACGAAATCAATTAATATGGAACGTTTATAATCAATATGAACGGGACATTTCACCTAGCACCGTCTTACCATCCGCTATTTCGACTTCTACCGAATGGCTTAACTTAGCTAGCGGTTTGTTAAGCTTAGACACAAATCGAGACGACACAAAAGACAAATTAGCACCGCTATCAAATATTATCCTTGCCGGATTAGAGTTAACCATAAAAGTACCTGAGACAACTTCATTGGATTGCTTGGCCTCATCATTGGTCATTAAATAATTTCGCTCCCGAGCCGTACCCGCCGCTTTCTCCAATTTCTTAACATGTTCACCCCCCAAATTGGGACACTCCGTCCTTCGGTGCCCCTCTTTACCATAATTAAAACAAGTGAGCTTGATTGTAGACGATGGTTTCGGACAATCACGAGAAATGTGACCTTTTTGCCCACAATTATAGCAAGTGACCACGTGACCACTAGAGACACCCTTATTCACACTACCAACACTCTCACTCGCACCCTTAATCTTCTTGTTCGAGTGACTAGTAGCTTTAAACTTCCTTTTGCCAAAAGTAAAGCCACTTTTTCTCAAGACAAGCGGCTCAAAACCTTTGGCCATATCGAACAACTCATCAAAACTTTTCACCACGTTCACACTAATCTTCTCTTGATAACTATCGTTCAAGGTTCGGTAAAAGTCTTCTTTCAACATTTTTTCATTCCCGACATACTCCGGGCAAAATTGGGTCTTTGACAAGAAAACGGATTTGAGAGTGTTCAAATCCATTGACCCTTGCCTCAAGGCATGCAACTCGTCCTTAAGTCTAGTAAGAACTCATCCCAAGTAAAATCCATACATTGTTCTTCGCCATAAAGTTGGATTTTCACGTCCCACCACAACTTAGCATCACCTCTCAACATGCTACAACCGTACCTCGTCTTCTTATCGAGAAGGCATTCACAAGTACGAAAAGCCCCCTCCATATCGAAGATCCATCGGGCACTCTTAAGTGGGTCCCGTTCGCCCTCAAAAGTGGGAGGTTGAGCATCTTTGAAATTCTTGTAGAAAAAGTCCCGCCTTCCGACGTTATCCTCTTGAAGGACAACCTTTATTTGTTCCTTTACTACATTGACTAATTGTTCGTCAATCGTATCTAGAAACATCTTCTTAACATCTTCTAGGAAAGCCGCATGATGACTTTTCAAAATGGCCTCAAGTTTGGCCGTGAACTCGGGGTCCTCGCTCGTGCCCCCATTATCGGTGTCGTGTCCGTTTCTCATCTTCATTCTATAAAACGGAAGAGGTTAAACATCGAAACGAAAAGACATAACACATATATATATATACACATATACACCTTACCGCCCCATCTTGCTCAACAATCGTCGTACATCGCTTGTTTGACACGATTTGCACCCGTAACAATGGTAGTTAGTCATTGTTACACGAGCATCTCGCAATAACTTGTTAGTACAACGTCTATCTCGCTTGATGGATTTCAAATACAACACAAAACAAATAGCGCAACGTTAGTTCACATAAACCTATGCACTAACCAAACTCGGTCCGACCCGAAGTCCTACAAGTCTCGCATAAAGCGCACACACAATAAAGTCTAAGTCTAGGCACCTATCTCAAGTCACCTAAATCCCTTATACCATGCTTTGATACCACTTGAAACAACCCAACCCGTATTCAACACGACTAATTTTTTTTTAACATAATTAAAAGTAATTAAAACATTTACGCGCCATTCAATGATGTAAACCATTCCATACGATCCATTAAAACAATATTACAAGTTAAATGTATACAATTAAGGCACATAGGCCCTTAAACGAATGTAATACAAATTCGACCCGTTAAAAATGATAGTTTTAATCCAAACAACACTTAAGCATGGTTTGGGGCTAAACTACCCAAAATACTAGGCCGAATTCAAAAAGCTTCACCAAGCATCCAACAAGGGGTAACTAGTGCCCAACAACACCCTTCCCCCTTCTCCGCACCTGGATCTAAAATATAAACAACGAGAGGGGTAAGCTAACACTTAGTGATTGCGATAATTATACATATGCATATATAATCTATCTACTTGCATTCACTTACATAACACCTCATACAAGCTAGCAATTTAATTAGCATACCATTCTCAAGTATAACGCTACAATCCTCCGACCACACAAGCTAGCATAACAAAGGCATATAACACGAGCAATGTAATATGCTACACTACAACACACATCCATGGTTAACCAATTGTACAAAGGAAATGGTACTCGAATTTTCCATCGGTGTTTATAACAACCGTTAGTGTACAACAACATATATCACTAATCCCATGGCAGAACGACAACACATATCTGTTCACAAATCGTTAGTGTATAACAACATATATCACCAACTCGGACAACGCATATCCATTCATAGAACCGTTAGTGCACAACGACATATATCACTAACTCGGACAACACATATCCATTCATACAAATAAATACATCATATACGTACATGTATACTTATCCCACTCACCTTATCACACCGGTGGTGATTGAATACTTCCGTAAGCCTCAAAAGCAAGTACCTAATACATTAAGTACACAATCAACATACAACTAGTGGAATCAACCACCAACACTTCACTCTTTAGCATTTAATTTCCTAAATGTATTAAATGACTTACATCCACCAAAACCGCCCATTAATGGCTATGACTCATCATAAATCACTAAAAGCTAGTGATTAGAGTCTACTAACACCAACTAACACAATTTATGGGTATTTCATACCCATCTCACCCAACTAGGCCAACCATTACTCATTTGACCCATTTTAACACTTTGACTTACAAGTTTTAGTCAAACTTAACCCATTAACAATCTTTCATCATTTAATAAGTGTATTAGTGACTACAACACAATTAACACTTACAAAATCCCAATTACATGACCAAATCCTAGATTAACACCATTTGGGTTTCCTTACATCAAATTAACCCAAATTCACCCATTAAATCCCCAAATGGGTCTTACAAGTCTCAAATGACCAAACCTTAGCCATAAATTAACTAAAAGTCAAGACATGGAGTTAATACTTACCAACACTATCCACTCATAGCTAAGATCGAGGAGGAAAAATTTACTTCTTGCTCCAAAGATCAAATCTCAAATCTTCACTCTCAAATCTAACCTTGAATCTAAATGGGTTTTGTGTTTTGAGAGGAATTAGAGAAATAAAATGGAAAAGAAATGAATAAAGATAGATAAGTGGCTGAGATTTAGAGTCCCAATCAGATCTACGTGCAAAAGATGAAAATATCCTTGGACCTCTCATTTTAAAAACTGAAAATCGGATCAGTTTGCTGCGGCGCGGCGAATCACATACATTTTGAGCTGTTTAACACTCCTCCTGAATCTGGTTCGAGTTAATTGTCGCGGCGCGCCCAGAAACCTCGCGGTGCGGCTGAAATGTCCCGTTCTTATTGATTAAAAACGTTCCATATTAATTGATTTCGTTGCGAGGTTTTGACCTCTATATGAGACGTTTTTCAAAGACTGCATTCATTTTAAAACAAACCATAACCTTTATTTCATCAATAAAGGTTTAAAAAGCTTTAAGTAGATTATCAAATAATGATAATCTAAAATATCCTGTTTACACACGACCATTACATAATGGTTTACAATACAAATATGTTACAACAAAATAAGTTTCTTGAATGCAGTTTTTACACAATATCATACAAGCATGGACTCCAAATCTCATCCTTATTTAAGTATGCGACAGCGGAAGCTCTTAATAATCACCTGAGAATAAACATGCTTAAAACGTCAACAAAAATGTTGGTGAGTTATAGGTTTAACCTATATATATCAAATCATAATAATAGACCACAAGATTTCATATTTCAATACACATCCCATACATAGAGATAAAAATCATTCATATGGTGAACACCTGGTAACCGACATTAACAAGATGCATATATAAGAATATCCCCATCATTCCGGGACACCCTTCGGATATGATATAAATTTCGAAGTACTAAAGCATCCGGTACTTTGGATGGGGTTTGTTAGGCCCAATAGATCTATCTTTAGGATTCGCGTCAATTAGGGTGTCTGTTCCCTAATTCTCAGATTACCAGACTTAATAAAAAGGGGCATATTCGATTTCGATAATTCAACCATAGAATGTAGTTTCACGTACTTGTGTCTATTTTGTAAATCATTTATAAAACCTGCATGTATTCTCATCCCAAAAATATTAGATTTTAAAAGTGGGACTATAACTCACTTTCACAGATTTTTACTTCGTCGGGAAGTAAGACTTGGCCACTGGTTGATTCACGAACCTATAACAATATATACATATATATCAAAGTATGTTCAAAATATATTTACAACACTTTTAATATATTTTGATGTTTTAAGTTTATTAAGTCAGCTGTCCTCGTTAGTAACCTACAACTAGTTGTCCACAGTTAGATGTACAGAAATAAATCGATAAATATTATCTTGAATCAATCCACGACCCAGTGTATACGTATCTCAGTATTGATCACAACTCAAACTATATATATTTTGGAATCAACCTCAACCCTGTATAGCTAACTCCAACATTCACATATAGAGTGTCTATGGTTGTTCCGAAATATATATAGATGTGTCGACATGATAGGTCGAAACATTGTATACGTGTCTATGGTATCTCAAGATTACATAATATACAATACAAGTTGATTAAGTTATGGTTGGAATATATTTGTTACCAATTTTCACGTAGCTAAAATGAGAAAAATTATCCAATCTTGTTTTACCCATAACTTTTTCATTTTAAATCCGTTTTGAGTGAATCAAATTGCTATGGTTTCATATTGAACTCTATTTTATGAATCTAAACAGAAAAAGTATAGGTTTATAGTCGGAAAAATAAGTTACAAGTCGTTTTTGTAAAGGTAGTCATTTCAGTCGAAAGAACGACGTCTAGATGACCATTTTAGAAAACATACTTCCACTTTGAGTTTAACCATAATTTTTGGATATAGTTTCATGTTCATAATAAAAATCATTTTCTCAGAATAACAACTTTTAAATCAAAGTTTATCATAGTTTTTAATTAACTAACCCAAAACAGCCCGCGGTGTTACTACGACGGCGTAAATCCGGTTTTACGGTGTTTTTCGTGTTTCCAGGTTTTAAATCATTAAGTTAGCATATCATATAGATATAGAACATGTGTTTAGTTGATTTTAAAAGTCAAGTTAGAAGGATTAACTTTTGTTTGCGAACAAGTTTAGAATTAACTAAACTATGTTCTAGTGATTACAAGTTTAAACCTTCGAATAAGATAGCTTTATATGTATGAATCGAATGATGTTATGAACATCATTACTACCTTAAGTTCCTTGGATGAACCTACTGGAAAAGAGAAAAATGGATCTAGCTTCAATGGATCCTTGGATGGCTCAAAGTTCTTGAAGCAAAATCATGACACGAAAACAAGTTCAAGTAAGATCATCACTTGAAATAAGATTGTTATAGTTATAGAAATTGAACCAAAGTTTGAATATGATTATTACCTTGTATTAGAATGATAACCTACTGTAAGAAACAAAGATTTCTTGAGGTTGGATGATCACCTTACAAGATTGGAAGTGAGCTAGCAATCTTGAAAGTATTCTTGATTTTATGAAACTAGAACTTTTGAAATTTATGAAGAACACTTAGAACTTGAAGATAGAACTTGAGAGAGATCAATTAGATGAAGAAAATTGATGAATGAAAGTGTTTGTAGGTGTTTTTGGTCGTTGGTGTATGGATTAGATATAAAGGATATGTAATTTTGTTTTCATGTAAATAAGTCATGAATGATTACTCATATTTTTGTAATTTTATGAGATATTTCATGCTAGTTGCCAAATGATGGTTCCCACATGTGTTAGGTGACTCACATGGGCTGCTAAGAGCTGATCATTGGAGTGTATATACCAATAGTACATACATCTAAAAGCTGTGTATTGTACGAGTACGAATACGGGTGCATACGAGTAGAATTGTTGATGAAACTGAACGAGGATGTAATTGTAAGCATTTTTGTTAAGTAGAAGTATTTTGATAAGTGTCTTGAAGTCTTTCAAAAGTGTATGAATACATATTAAAACACTACATGTATATACATTTTAACTGAGTCGTTAAGTCATCGTTAGTCGTTACATGTAAATGTTGTTTTGAAACCTTTAGGTTAACGATCTTGTTAAATGTTGTTAACCCAATGTTTATAATATCAAAAGAGATTTTAAATTATTATATTATCATGATATTATGATGTACGAATATCTCTTAATATGATATATATACATTAAATGTCGTTACAACGATAATCGTTACATATATGTCTCGTTTCAAAATCATTAAGTTAGTAGTCTTGTTTTTACATATGTAGTTCATTGTTAATATACTTAATGATATGTTTACATATCATAATATCATGTTAACTATATATATAACCATATATATGTCATCATATAGTTTTTTACAAGTTTTAACGTTCGTGAATCACCGGTCAACTTGGGTGGTCAATTGTCTATATGAAACCTATTTCAATTAATCAAGTCTTAACAAGTTTGATTGCTTAACATGTTGGAAACATTTAATCATGTAAATATCAATCTCAATTAATATATATAAACATGGAAAAGTTCGGGTCACTACAGTACCTACCCGTTAAATAAATTTCGTCCCGAAATTTTAAGCTGTTGAAGGTGTTGACGAATCTTCTGGAAATAGATGCGGGTATTTCTTCTTCATCTGATCTTCACGCTCCCAGGTGAACTCGGGTCCTCTACGAGCATTCCATCGAACCTTAACAATTGGTATCTTGTTTTGCTTAAGTCTTTTAACCTCACGATCCATTATTTCGACGGGTTCTTCGATGAATTGAAGTTTTTCGTTGATTTGGATTTCATCTAACGGAATAGTGAGATCTTCTTTAGCAAAACATTTCTTCAAATTCGAGACGTGGAAAGTGTTATGTACAGCCGCGAGTTGTTGAGGTAACTCAAGTCGGTAAGCTACTGGTCCGACACGATCAATAATCTTGAATGGTCCAATATACCTTGGATTTAATTTCCCTCGTTTACCAAATCGAACAACGCCTTTCCAAGGTGCAACTTTAAGCATGACCATCTCTCCAATTTCAAATTCTATATCTTTTCTTTTAATGTCAGCGTAGCTCTTTTGTCGACTTTGGGCGGTTTTCAACCGTTGTTGAATTTGGATGATCTTCTCGGTAGTTTCTTGTATAATCTCCGGACCCGTAATCTGTCTATCCCCCACTTCACTCCAACAAATCGGAGACCTGCACTTTCTACCATAAAGTGCTTCAAACGGCGCCATCTCAATGCTTGAATGGTAGCTGTTGTTGTAGGAAAATTCTGCTAACGGTAGATGTCGATCCCAACTGTTTCCGAAATCAATAACACATGCTCGTAGCATGTCTTCAAGCGTTTGTATCGTCCTTTCGCTCTGCCCATCAGTTTGTGGATGATAGGCAGTACTCATGTCTAGACGAGTTCCTAATGCTTGCTGTAATGTCTGCCAGAATCTTGAAATAAATCTGCCATCCCTATCAGAGATAATAGAGATTGGTATTCCATGTCTGGAGATGACTTCCTTCAAATACAGTCGTGTTAACTTCTCCATCTTGTCATCTTCTCTTATTGGTAGGAAGTGTGCTGATTTGGTGAGACGATCAACTATTACCCAAATAGTATCAAAACCACTTGCAGTCCTTGGCAATTTAGTGATGAAATCCATGGTAATGTTTTCCCATTTCCATTCTGGGATTTCGGGTTGTTGAAGTAGACCTGATGGTTTCTGATGCTCAGCTTTGACCTTAGAACACGTCAAACATTCTTCTACGTATTTAGCAACATCGGCTTTCATACCCGGCCACCAAAAATGTTTCTTGAGATCCTTGTACATCTTCCCCGTTCCAGGATGTATTGAGTATCTGGTTTTATGAGCTTCTCTAAGTACCATTTCTCTCATATCTCCAAATTTTGGTACCCAAATCCTTTCAGCCCTATACCGGGTTCCGTCTTCCCGAATATTAAGATGCTTCTCCGATCCTTTGGGTATTTCATCCTTTAAATTTCCCTCTTTTAAAACTCCTTGTTGCGCCTCCTTTATTTGAGTAGTAATGTTATTATGAATCATTATATTCATAGATTTTACTCGAATGGGTTCTCTGTCCTTCCTGCTCAAGGCATCGGCTACCACATTTGCCTTCCCCGGGTGGTAACGAATCTCAAAGTCGTAATCATTCAATAATTCAATCCACCTACGCTGCCTCATATTCAGTTGTTTCTGATTAAATATGTGTTGAAGACTTTTGTGGTCGGTATATATAATACTTTTGACCCCATATAAGTAGTGCCTCCAAGTCTTTAATGCAAAAACAACCGCGCCTAATTCCAAATCATGCGTCGTATAATTTTGTTCGTGAATCTTCAATTGTCTAGACGCATAAGCAATCACCTTCGTTCGTTGCATTAATACACAACCGAGACCTTGCTTTGATGCGTCACAATAAATCACAAAATCATCATTCCCTTCAGGCAATGACAATATAGGTGCCGTAGTTAGCTTTTTCTTCAATAACTGAAACGCTTTCTCTTGTTCATCATTCCATTCAAATTTCTTCCCTTTATGCGTTAATGCAGTCAAGGGTTTTGCTATTCTGGAAAAGTCTTGGATGAACCTTCTGTAGTAACCAGCTAGTCCAAAAAACTGGCGTATGTGTTTCGGAGTTTTCGGGGTTTCCCACTTTTCAACAGTTTCTATCTTTGCCGGATCCACCTTAATACCTTCTTTGTTCACTATGTGACCGAGGAATTGAACTTCTTCCAACCAAAATGCACACTTTGAAAACTTAGCGTACAATTCTTCCTTCCTCAATACTTCTAACACCTTTCTCAAATGTTCACCGTGTTCTTGGTCATTCTTTGAGTAAATAAGTATGTCATCAATGAAAACAATGACAAACTTGTCAAGGTATGGTCCACACACTCGGTTCATAAGGTCCATGAACACAGCTGGTGCATTAGTTAAACCAAACGGCATGACCATAAACTCGTAATGACCGTAACGTGTTCTGAAAGCAGTCTTTGGAATATCATCTTCTTTCACCCGCATTTGATGATACCCGGAACGTAAGTCAATCTTTGAATAAACAGACGAGCCTTGTAGTTGATCAAATAAGTCATCGATTCTCGGTAGTGGGTAGCGGTTCTTGATGGTAAGTTTGTTCAACTCTCGGTAGTCGATACACAACCTGAATGTACCATCTTTCTTCTTGACAAACAAAACAGGAGCTCCCCACGGTGATGTGCTTGGTCGAATGAAACCACGCTCTAAAAGTTCTTGTAATTGGCTTTGCAGTTCTTTCATCTCGCTGGGTGCGAGTCTGTAAGGAGCACGAGCTATTGGTGCAGCTCCTGGTACAAGATCTATTTGAAATTCAACGGATCGATGTGGGGGTAATCCCGGTAATTCTTTCGGAAATACATCGGGAAATTCTTTTGCAATGGGAACATCATTGATGCTCTTTTCTTCAGTTTGTACTTTCTCGACGTGTGCTAGAACAGCATAGCAACCTTTTCTTATTAGTTTTTGTGCCTTCAAATTACTAATAAGATGTAGCTTCGTGTTGCCCTTTTCTCCGTACACCATTAAGGGTTTTCCTTTTTCTCGTATAATGCGAATTGCATTTTTGTAACAAACGATCTCCGCTTTCACTTCTTTCAACCAGTCCATACCGATTATCACATCAAAACTCCCTAACTCTACTGGTATCAAATCAATCTTAAATGTTTCGCTAACCAGTTTAATTTCTCGATTCCGACATATATTATCTGCTGAAATTAATTTACCATTTGCTAATTCGAGTAAAAATTTACTATCCAAAGGCGTCAATGGACAACTTAATTTAGCACAAAAATCTCTACTCATATAGCTTCTATCCGCACCCGAATCAAATAAAACGTAAGCAGATTTATTGTCAATAAGAAACGTACCCGTAACAAGCTCCGGGTCTTCATGTGCCTCTATCGCATTAATATTGAAAACTCTTCCACGGCCTTGTCCATTCGTGTTCTCCTGGTTCGGGCAATTTCTAATAATGTGGCCTGGTTTTCCACATTTATAACAAACTACATTGGCATAACTTGCTCCGACACTACTTGCTCCGCCATTACTCGTTCCGACACCATTTGTTCCTTTCGTTCTATTAACCCCTGGTCCGTAGACCTCACACTTCGCCGCGCTATGACCATTTCTTTTACACTTGTTGCAAAATTTGGTGCAGAACCCCGAGTGATTCTTTTCACACCTTTGGCATAGCTGCTTCTGATTGTTGTTGTTGTTGCGGTTATTATTGTTGTTGGGGTGATTGTTGTAGTTGCTGTTGTTGTTGTTGTTGTTGTTGTTGTTGTTGTTGTTGTTGTTGTTGGGCCGTTTGTTGTAGTTGCGATTGATGTTGCGATTGTTGGGATAATTGTTGCGATTATTGTTGTAATTACTGTTGTTGTTGTTGTATTGGTGATTCTTATCACCGTTTTCCTCCCACTTTCTTTTGACTTGCTTCACATTGGCCTCTTCAGCAGTCTGTTCTTTAATTCTTTCTTCAATCTGGTTCACTAGTTTGTGAGCCATTCTACATGCCTGTTGTATGGAGGCGGGCTCGTGTGAACTTATATCTTCTTGGATTCTTTCCGGTAATCCTTTCACAAACGCGTCGATCTTCTCTTCCTCATCTTCGAATGCTCCCGGACACAATAGGCACAATTCTGTGAATCGTCTTTCGTACGTGGTAATATCAAATCCTTGGGTTCGTAACCCTCTAAGTTCTGTCTTGAGCTTATTGACCTCGGTTCTGGGACGGTACTTCTCGTTCATCAAGTGCTTGAATGCTGACCACGGTAGTGCGTACGCATCATCTTGTCCCACTTGCTCTAGATAGGTATTCCACCATGTTAACGCAGAACCTGTGAAGGTATGCGTAGCGTACTTCACTTTGTCCTCTTCAGTACACTTACTTATGGCAAACACCGATTCAACCTTCTCGGTCCACCGTTTCAATCCGATCGGTCCTTCGGTTCCATCAAATTCCAAAGGTTTGCAGGCAGTGAATTCTTTGTAGGTGCATCCTACACGATTTCCTGTACTGCTAGATCCAAGGTTATTGTTGGTATGTAGCGCAGCCTGTACTGCGGCTATGTTTGAAGCTAGAAAAGTACGGAATTCCTCTTCATTCATATTCACGGTGTGTCGAGTAGTCGGTGCCATTTCCTTCAAAATAGTCAAATGGAACAAGTTAATCATACAGAATGTTAAGAGTAGTTAATAGTATTTCGTAGCATAATATGAACTCATTTATAAAAGCTTTTTCTTCATATTAGCGTTTTATAAGTTTAAATTCGGGTAGTACCTACCCGTTAAGTTCATACTTAGTAGCTAATATACAATTCAACTACTACAATTCTATATGAAAAACTTATTGTAATAATATTTCGCGTTCAAGCTTTTATACAATATTTTACAAACTTACAATACCGCTTATTTTACATAAAGCATGAAATATAGCACACAATAACTTTGATACAAGATAGTTGTGAAGATAATTCTAGCTAGTACACAAGTCGTTCAGCAAAGGCAATAAAGACACGTAATTCATACGTCCAGAAACAAGTCATGCATTCTGGTTTTACTAGGACTACTTCCCATCCTTGGTCTTGTGCAACATAACCGTTATGGCCGTTGATAAGACAGCGTGTTGTAACATCATCAAAGGGACGAGGGTTACGTAATGTCCAACAGTCCCGTAGTAATCTAAAAACCTCATTTCTTACCCCAATTACCGACTCCGTCACTTGTGGAAACGTTTTGTTTAATAGTTGTAGCCCGATGTTCTTGTTCTCACTTTGGTGAGAAGCGAACATTACTAATCCGTAAGCATAACATGCTTCTTTATGTTGCATGTTAGCCGCTTTTTCTAAATCACGAAGTCCAATATTCGGATATATTGAGTCAAAATAATTTCTTAACCCGTTGCGTAAAATAGCATTTGGGTTCCCCGCAATATATGCGTCAAAGTAAACACATCGTAACTTATGGGTTTCCCAATGTGATATCCCCCATCTTTCAAACGAAAGTCTCTTATAAACCAAGACATTCTTGGAACGTTCTTCGAATGTCTTACAAACTGATCTCGCCTTAAATAGTTGTGCCGAAGAATTCTGGCCGACTCTAGACAAGATTTCATCAATCATGTCTCCGGGTAGGTCTCTTAAAATATTGGGTTGTCTATCCATTTTGTGTTTTTAAACTGTAAAATAGACAAGAGTTAGATTCATAAAAAAAAAATACTTATTAATACAAGCAATTTTTTACATATATCATAAAGCATAAGCACACTATATTACATATATTACACCACACGAATACAACTATCTTATTCCGACTTGCTCGTTTCTTCTTGTTGGGTTTTGGTTCGTTTTGCCAAGTTTCTAGGGATATATGATGTTCCCCTAATACGAGCCGTCGTTGTCCACATTGGTTTAGAAAAACCTGGTGGTTTAGAGGTTCCCGGGTCATTATTACAACTTAAGGACTTCGGGGGTTGACGATACATATAAAGTTCATCGGGGTTGGAATTAGATTTCTCTATTTTTATGCCCTTTCCCTTATTATTTTCTTTTGCCTTTTTAAATTCAGTTGGGGTTATTTCTATAACATCATCGGAATTCTCGTCGGAATCCGATTCATCGGAGAATTGGTAATCCTCCCAATATTTTGCTTCCTTGGCGGAAACACCATTGACCATAATTAACCTTGGTCGGTTGGTTGAGGATTCTCTTTTACTTAACCGTTTTATTATTTCCCCCACCGGTTCTATTTCTTCTTTCGGTTCCGATTCTTCTTCCGGTTCCGATTCTTCTTCCGGTTCCGACTCTTCTTCCGGTTCCTCTTCGGGAACTTGTGAATCAGTCCACGAATCATTCCAATTTACATTTAACTCTTCATTATTATTAGGTGAGTCAATGGGACTTGTTCTAGAGGTAGACATCTATCACATAATATCAAACACGTTAAGAGATTAATATATCACATAATATTCATATGTTAAAAATATATAGTTTCCAACAAAAATGTTAAGCAATCATTTTTAAAGAAAACACGGTCGAAGTCCAGACTCACTAATGCATCCTAACAAACTCGATAAGACACACTAATGCAATTTTCTGGTTCTCTAAGACCAACGCTCGGATACCAACTGAAATGTCCCGTTCTTATTGATTAAAAACGTTCCATATTAATTGATTTCGTTGCGAGGTTTTGACCTCTATATGAGACGTTTTTCAAAGACTGCATTCATTTTAAAACAAACCATAACCTTTATTTCATCAATAAAGGTTTAAAAAGCTTTAAGTAGATTATCAAATAATGATAATCTAAAATATCCTGTTTACACACGACCATTACATAATGGTTTACAATACAAATATGTTACAACAAAATAAGTTTCTTGAATGCAGTTTTTACACAATATCATACAAGCATGGACTCCAAATCTCATCCTTATTTAAGTATGCGACAGCGGAAGCTCTTAATAATCACCTGAGAATAAACATGCTTAAAACGTCAACAAAAATGTTGGTGAGTTATAGGTTTAACCTATATATATCAAATCATAATAATAGACCACAAGATTTCATATTTCAATACACATCCCATACATAGAGATAAAAATCATTCATATGGTGAACACCTGGTAACCGACATTAACAAGATGCATATATAAGAATATCCCCATCATTCCGGGACACCCTTCGGATATGATATAAATTTCGAAGTACTAAAGCATCCGGTACTTTGGATGGGGTTTGTTAGGCCCAATAGATCTATCTTTAGGATTCGCGTCAATTAGGGTGTCTGTTCCCTAATTCTCAGATTACCAGACTTAATAAAAAGGGGCATATTCGATTTCGATAATTCAACCATAGAATGTAGTTTCACGTACTTGTGTCTATTTTGTAAATCATTTATAAAACCTGCATGTATTCTCATCCCAAAAATATTAGATTTTAAAAGTGGGACTATAACTCACTTTCACAGATTTTTACTTCGTCGGGAAGTAAGACTTGGCCACTGGTTGATTCACGAACCTATAACAATATATACATATATATCAAAGTATGTTCAAAATATATTTACAACACTTTTAATATATTTTGATGTTTTAAGTTTATTAAGTCAGCTGTCCTCGTTAGTAACCTACAACTAGTTGTCCACAGTTAGATGTACAGAAATAAATCGATAAATATTATCTTGAATCAATCCACGACCCAGTGTATACGTATCTCAGTATTGATCACAACTCAAACTATATATATTTTGGAATCAACCTCAACCCTGTATAGCTAACTCCAACATTCACATATAGAGTGTCTATGGTTGTTCCGAAATATATATAGATGTGTCGACATGATAGGTCGAAACATTGTATACGTGTCTATGGTATCTCAAGATTACATAATATACAATACAAGTTGATTAAGTTATGGTTGGAATAGATTTGTTACCAATTTTCACGTAGCTAAAATGAGAAAAATTATCCAATCTTGTTTTACCCATAACTTTTTCATTTTAAATCCGTTTTGAGTGAATCAAATTGCTATGGTTTCATATTGAACTCTATTTTATGAATCTAAACAGAAAAAGTATAGGTTTATAGTCGGAAAAATAAGTTACAAGTCGTTTTTGTAAAGGTAGTCATTTCAGTCGAAAGAACGACGTCTAGATGACCATTTTAGAAAACATACTTCCACTTTGAGTTTAACCATAATTTTTGGATATAGTTTCATGTTCATAATAAAAATCATTTTCTCAGAATAACAACTTTTAAATCAAAGTTTATCATAGTTTTTAATTAACTAACCCAAAACAGCCCGCGGTGTTACTACGACGGCGTAAATCCGGTTTTACGGTGTTTTTCGTGTTTCCAGGTTTTAAATCATTAAGTTAGCATATCATATAGATATAGAACATGTGTTTAGTTGATTTTAAAAGTCAAGTTAGAAGGATTAACTTTTGTTTGCGAACAAGTTTAGAATTAACTAAACTATGTTCTAGTGATTACAAGTTTAAACCTTCGAATAAGATAGCTTTATATGTATGAATCGAATGATGTTATGAACATCATTACTACCTTAAGTTCCTTGGATGAACCTACTGGAAAAGAGAAAAATGGATCTAGCTTCAATGGATCCTTGGATGGCTCAAAGTTCTTGAAGCAAAATCATGACACGAAAACAAGTTCAAGTAAGATCATCACTTGAAATAAGATTGTTATAGTTATAGAAATTGAACCAAAGTTTGAATATGATTATTACCTTGTATTAGAATGATAACCTACTGTAAGAAACAAAGATTTCTTGAGGTTGGATGATCACCTTACAAGATTGGAAGTGAGCTAGCAATCTTGAAAGTATTCTTGATTTTATGAAACTAGAACTTTTGAAATTTATGAAGAACACTTAGAACTTGAAGATAGAACTTGAGAGAGATCAATTAGATGAAGAAAATTGATGAATGAAAGTGTTTGTAGGTGTTTTTGGTCGTTGGTGTATGGATTAGATATAAAGGATATGTAATTTTGTTTTCATGTAAATAAGTCATGAATGATTACTCATATTTTTGTAATTTTATGAGATATTTCATGCTAGTTGCCAAATGATGGTTCCCACATGTGTTAGGTGACTCACATGGGCTGCTAAGAGCTGATCATTGGAGTGTATATACCAATAGTACATACATCTAAAAGCTGTGTATTGTACGAGTACGAATACGGGTGCATACGAGTAGAATTGTTGATGAAACTGAACGAGGATGTAATTGTAAGCATTTTTGTTAAGTAGAAGTATTTTGATAAGTGTCTTGAAGTCTTTCAAAAGTGTATGAATACATATTAAAACACTACATGTATATACATTTTAACTGAGTCGTTAAGTCATCGTTAGTCGTTACATGTAAATGTTGTTTTGAAACCTTTAGGTTAACGATCTTGTTAAATGTTGTTAACCCAATGTTTATAATATCAAAAGAGATTTTAAATTATTATATTATCATGATATTATGATGTACGAATATCTCTTAATATGATATATATACATTAAATGTCGTTACAACGATAATCGTTACATATATGTCTCGTTTCAAAATCATTAAGTTAGTAGTCTTGTTTTTACATATGTAGTTCATTGTTAATATACTTAATGATATGTTTACATATCATAATATCATGTTAACTATATATATAACCATATATATGTCATCATATAGTTTTTTACAAGTTTTAACGTTCGTGAATCACCGGTCAACTTGGGTGGTCAATTGTCTATATGAAACCTATTTCAATTAATCAAGTCTTAACAAGTTTGATTGCTTAACATGTTGGAAACATTTAATCATGTAAATATCAATCTCAATTAATATATATAAACATGGAAAAGTTCAGGTCACTACAGCGGCAATAGCCTACAACTGACCATTTCGACAACTTAACTAAATTATCGATTTAAACGACTTGTACACTCCATTCCTGCTTCCTATATTCACCTAGCCTTCACGAAATAGTCTCACAAAACTTACTACACTCCTAAACCGTGTATATACTCACACACATATACGATCAAATTAACACTTTAAATCATTTACTCACGTAAACAAACGAATTATAACGTATTAACGATTAAATATGTACCTTAATTCACGTACGGGAAAAGCAGGATGTTACAGATTCATTTTAGAATAACTATCTCTTGCTATGTGTGAGTATTACTTGCTACTTGCTAATATCGTTAATACTCATTAATTTACCAACTTGATTAACATGTTTGCTATGTGCTACTAGTTAGAATACTAGGATTCAAGTAACTAGTTTACTCCAATAAATTAAGTGTAAAATGGTTCACAAAGGAA
Source organism: Rutidosis leptorrhynchoides (assembly GCF_046630445.1). NCBI lineage: Eukaryota > Viridiplantae > Streptophyta > Magnoliopsida > Asterales > Asteraceae > Rutidosis > Rutidosis leptorrhynchoides. The sequence continues at coordinate 253,702,734 of NC_092333.1, forward strand.
TAATGGTCAATTGTCTATTTGGTCTTGTCTAAGTAACAAGTTGTGATTACTTATCCATGTATGACTTAACATTGATGTCTTTACATACTTAATGATTATTTTAGAAAAACATCATTAAATTAATCTCTACTTAATCTTGAAATGAATATGACTTATGATTAATTGAAACTAGGAAGTTAATGACACATTGACTAGACTTTAGGATTAAACCAAATGCATTAATGTGACTAACTAAGTCTTGACCAAACTGAGATTTCATAAAATATCAATCAAGACACTTCTTCAAGAATGTTGGGTTTACTACTCTTAGAGTGTTATGTCACTTTCACTCAATAAGACCAAATCTCACACACTTAATGCATATAGTACTTGTATAGTATGTTGGGTTTCTTTTGCAGGTGATAGAAGGAGTAAAGGCTCCAAAATGTGGTGTTCAAATCTGAGTTAAACGGTCATACAATGGAAACATATTTTGGACTGGAGCATGCGCGATCGAACCATGGTCGACCGTGCTGGCAACCGTGTGACAACGGCTATTTTTTGAATCTCACTATAAAAGGCAAGCATTGAAGAGCATTTGAAGTTGACCCCCTTGCATATTTTAAAGGCTTATTTCCAGAGATCACAAGTGCATCAATTACTAATCAAATGTGATCAAGTAAGAGAAGATTCTATGATCTTATAGAAATAGAATTGGGTTGTTGTAAACTTACTAATCAAAATCATTTATCTTGTGAGTTTACTTAGTGTAATGTATGTCCTAGTATTGTCTTAGGATCATCATTGCAAAGTGTATAAGTCTTGTAACTTCAATTAGTAGAAGCATAGGCTAGTTTAGTGATCTGCTTCCTTAAAGGGGCTTAGGAAGTTGATTAATCTCATTTGGAGATTAATACTTGTCCAAGATAAAGACAAGTTGATCTAGGTTGGAGTTGGTCTTTCAAAGGGATAGAAAGATTAGGTTTGTTGTCTACCAAAGAAGTTGAAGACTTGTAAATCTTAGTGAAGCAAGAAATCCCGATTAGTGTAATCGGTGAGTGGATTAAGGTGGATTAGTTAACATCCACCCGAACCACTATAAATCATTATGTCTATGTTCCTTACATTACTTTATTCATCATTTTGAACATACACACCACACACATCATGTAAGACACAAATATTTGTTGTACATAATGTATTTATGGTGTACGATGCGCGTATGAAGTGTACGAAGCATGTACGTGTTGCTTGCTCGAATGTCGAAGGAAACTGGACGTTGTCTGAAGTGACAAGGTGTGTACGTATCTTTTCAACCCCAAATAAAGTTTGAGTTGATGTTTCAAAGCCTCACCATTGGAAAGAAAATCTTATTACATTTCCAACGATATTTGATTTATCGAAAACAGAGCTACTGTCAAAAAGTTATGGCCAAAACAAGTTTCTGAAAACTGACCTGTAGGTTGGAGCGGCGCTCAACCATTTGGAGCGGCGCTCCGAAGGCGTCTGATGCGTTTTTTCAGCATTTTAAAGTGTTTAAATGAGGGGTATTATAGTCCTTTCGCATATGGATGGTTTTAGGCCACAAAATGCAGTTTAGGGGACTCATTCACATCCACAATCCTATCCATATCCTCTCTTCTTCATCCCCAAATTTTAGAGTGAGAAACAAGTGAGAGAACGCTTGGAATGTGAAGGAGGAAGCTTGGGTTCATCAAATTAAAGCTCATTTCTTGTGTTGTGGTTGTGCTAGCTTCGTTTTCTTCAAAAGGTAAAACCCTAATTCGGATTTAGTTGTGTTAATTCATTTATGATGCTAGGGTTTGTGTTAAAGTGGATGTAATCCCCATTTCTTGGAAGTTTGGGGTAAATGGGTTAAGTTTTGGTGTAAGAACCCTAATATTGGTGGGTTTAGGTTTGGATGATGATGTTGTTCATTTGTAAACTAAATTTGTTGATGAAATCACTAGCTAACTTGGATTGTTAGTGATTAGGGGTGTAAACTTGCAATTTGGTGTTTTGACTAGTTTTTAGGTCAAAATAGGTTTTTGTGTAAATGTTGATCTAAAATGCATCTAAATCCTAAAAGAGGTGTATTTAGGTATTTCGGGAATGCGGGAAGTGGTCTCGTTAGTCTTGGACTTTCGAGTATCGTTAAAAGTGCAAAAAGGCGTAGATTGCACTTTATGTCAATTTGGGCGGGTGGTGAGTCCAAATGGGGGTTTGGTTGATCAAACCTTGTGCAAAATATATTAGTGGGACATAGTCACTATTCGATTGTGATTATGAGTGGTTCGGGTGAGATTTGACTTAGTCAAAGTTGGTCAAGTGTAAATAGTCAAAATTACACTTGTGATGTTTTAAGTCGAATAGACTTAAGTTGTAGCTTATTTGCATGTATGATTTGCGTAGGTGATATACGTGAAGTCGGTGGAAGAAGTTCAAGTTTGCGAGTTGCACTTCTTCAAGTAATCGAGGTGAGTGGAATATTTATACATGTATGTATGTGGTTTATTTACTCGTACGCGATGTGGGCCTTAGGCGCCACATCGTGAGTATTGGGCGTTATGTCACAAGTTGGTGACTTATTGAGGCTATGGGTGAAGAGAACTACGAGTCGGTAGTGTCTCGTTAGGAGATTCACAAGTCGGTGAACCTCTTGGAGGTTCACAAGTCGGTGACCTCGTATGTATTGGCGGGTGATTCACAAGTTGGTGACACCCTATAGTGCTTCACAAGTCGGTGACACTTATTGGTGGCGCTTCACAAGTCGGTGATGTCACATGGCGTTCACAAGTCGGTGACCCATAGATGTTGGTAGGTAGTTCACAAGTCGGTGACACCCTTTGGTGATTCATAAGTCGGTGACACCTTATGATGAGTCACAAGTCGGTGGCATCTTACGAGTGAGACTCGATGTTATTGGTCGTCTACAAGTCGGTAGTGCCATAGCGGGGAACGGTTTGTTATATTTATGCATTGTTGTGATTTTAGTATATTATTGTGACGGTTTATATACTAACGTTGTTGCTAGTCGTATGTTTAGTGTTGCTAGCTCGTTTATGCATTTTGTTTGCATGGTATTGTAAGTGGATGCGTGTAGGTAAACTACATATGTATATGTATAAGTATTGCATTCACTAAGCATTAGCTTACCCTCTCGTTGTTTACATTTTTAGGTACGGAAGCGGATTTGGCAAGGGTATGCTCGGGATTTAGATGATTTTTCCCCTTTGGATGCTTACTTGGATTACTTTTGGATTCGACCTAGGATTTGGGTGTCATAACCCGTCCTTAACCATAAGAACGTGTTAGATAACGTATGATTTCATTGCGAGGTATTGACCTCTATATGCGACATTTTTAAAAGAGAAACTGCATATATTATACATTACAAACCATAACCATTATTTTTGTTACAAGCTTTAGACAATAAAAAGATGATTATCGTTTAGCGATAATCTTCGACTTACAAACTTTACATATAATGATAACAACACGATTTCGAGCATATTTTACAACACAAATCCTTGGGTATGCAGTTTTATTTTTGACACAAATATGTGTACGCAAGATCCTGCTCAAATTCAACATAATGCAGCGGAAGCTTTAGTAATCACCTGAGAATAGACATGTTTTAAAAGGTCAACATAAAGTTGGTGAGATATAGGTTTAATGCCGGCAGCAATATATATATATATAGACCACAAGATTTCGTATATAAACATTTTAATAAAAATATTCTAAGTGGTTGAGCACTTGGTAACCATACTTAACATTTAATCACGTCGCATATTCCCTTTATTATGAAATCTTACTACACCGTACCAAGTGTAGTCACGAAACGAAGTACTGTGCAACCGTTGAATACTGGTCGTCCAGTCCGGTTGGGGTTGTCAGGCCCGATAGATCTATCAACAGGATTCGCGTTTACAATACCGCTGTAAATAACAGTTACCAAGCTACAGGGAAGTATGCCAGTGGTACAACTCAACGTAGAATATATTTTTCAGTTACTTGTGTCCATAACGTAAAACATAAAATACATGTATTCTCATCCCGAAATATTTAGAGTTTAAAAGTGGGACTATATACTCACTTTCGTCTTGAAGATATATATATAATTTGACTTGGTCTCCGGTTGATATCACGAACCTATCCATATATAATATATCAATACCTTTTCTTTTTAAACAAACGTCACATATATATACTTGTTATACTTTTAATACTTTGAATAATTCCTTAGTCCGTAGTTAGCAGTTCGTTGTTAGTAATTCAATTTTAATGGTTCATTTTTAGATGTTTAATATACCCGCAATGAAATAAATAAAACCCCCAACGAAATAAATAAAACCCCATCGTATATGTATTGGTCGAGATTAATCTTGACCCATGGTACCGGTGTTGTCAAATGACGTGTTGCGTACATAAAGTACCGGTGTTGTCAAATGACGTGTTGCGTACAATCATGGGATCTTATGATTAATCTTCTCGTGTTGTTTACGGGTGATCCTGAACCATATAAAATTGAATTATAAGTACATATATATAAAATATCATGTTAACTTAAAAAGATGTGATTTATTTAATTTTTTTCCAATTATTTTCGTGGCTAAACTAGTCTTGGATATCCGATTTTGTTTCGGTCATAATTTCTTCGTTACAACTCCGTTTTCGTTGATTCAACTTGCCATCTCCTTGGATCGAGTCTCTCTTTAAGACTATGAACTGTAAATACCTTAGTTTGTATTCAAAATCACACGGCATAGGTCAAACTTTAGTGAAACTTATGAAGTTAATCATTTTCCATCATGTAAACAACCTCAAATGATTATTTTTCTAAAAATACTTATACTTTGAGTTAAATCATGAAATTTTTATGTGTTATCATATTCATAGTAAAAATCATTTTTCCAGAAAATAAACCTCCAATTCAAAGTTTAAGATGGTTTTTAATTATCCAACCCAAAACAGCCCCCGGTTGCACTCCGACGTCGTAAATTCAGTTTTTAAGGTGTTCTTTGAAAAACCAAGTTATACCTTGTTAAGTTAGCATATAATTAAGATATGTTACAGGTCTTGAAGTATTTTAAAAGTTAAGTTAGAAGGATCTATTTAGTTTGCGAACAAGTTTGAAATCATTCAAACTATGTTCTAGTTTATAAACTCTTATATATATAGCTTTAAATATATGAATTGAAAAAGAGTTGAAGTAGAGTTTTTACCTCAAGTTTAAAATGTAAAGTTGCTGGAAAGAAGTAGTAAAATAAAAGTTGAGAGAGTTCTTGCAAGTGTGTGTGAAAATTGGAAGTAAAATTTGGAAAATGAATGTGTAAAAATGAGTTAGAAATGGTGCTTATTTATAGGCTTGAAAATTTAGTTTTTAGTGAAAATATCTAAGATAAGTTAAAATTTATTATGTCATGAATGACATATTATTCCAATAATTGAAGATTTCTATTGGTATATACCAATAGTAAATACTTCTAGAAGCTGTGTATAGTACCCTAGATATACGTATAGGATTATTGAGGAAACGGAACGAGAATTCAAATATAACTATCTTTTGTAAATATACTTATATTGTTTTATGTATAAAAGCCCTTTAAAAATGATTAAATACATTACTTATACGATATATGTATAAACATTATAAATCATCAGTATTTATGTCAAATAACGTTACGTAGGTTATTGTTTTGAAAACTTAAGTTAGTAGTTTCAAAATATACTTATGACTTTTTGTTATTAATACAAAATGAGATATTAAAACATCCTTAGATCATGTTAAATATGTATGTATAATTATCATATATTGTATAGTTCGTGATATCATCGGTCAAACTAGACGGTCAAACGTTGTGTAAAACTCTTTTCAAAAACATAAGTCTCAACAATTTGGATTGCTTATCATGTTGGTAAGGTTTAATTTATGTAAATATTAATCTCATAAGTATAGAACGATCGGAAAAGTGCGGGTCGTTACAGTACCTACCCGTTAAATAAATTTCGTCCCGAAATTTTAAAATTGTACCTATTTTGCGTCATCGAGAAACAAGTGTGGATACTTTTGTTTCATCTGATCCTCTCGTTCCCAAGTAAACTCAGGACCTCTTCGAGCATTCCAACGAACCTTAACGATTGGTATGTTGCTCTGCTTGAGCTGTTTAACTTCACGATCCATGATTTCGATTGGTTCTTCGATGAATTGTAGTTTCTCATCGACATGGATTTCTTCAAGAGGAATGGTGAGGTCTTCCTTTGCAAGACACTTCTTAAGGTTTGAGACGTGAAAGGTATTGTGTACTCCGGCAAGTTGTTGCGGTAACTCGAGTCGATAAGCTACCGGTCCAATGCGTTCGATGATCTTGAACGGGCCTACATATCTTGGGTTCAGTTTACCTCTTTTACCGAAACGTATTACACCTTTCCAAGGTGACACCTTTAGCATAACCATGTCCCCTATCTGAAACTCTAATGGTTTCCTTCGGACATCGGCGTAGCTCTTTTGGCGACTTCGGGCTGTTTTCAATCTCTCCTTGATTTGTACTATCTTCTCAGTCGTTTCGTGTATGATCTCGGGACCAGTTAATTGTCGATCTCCTACTTCATTCCAACAGATAGGAGATCTACACTTCCTTCCATACAATGCTTCGAATGGTGCAGCTTTAATGCTTGCATGATAACTATTATTATACGAAAATTCTGCTAACGGTAGATACTTATCCCATCCGTTTCCAAAATCGATCACACATGCCCTGAGCATGTCTTCAAGAGTCTGAATCGTTCTTTCACTCTGCCCGTCGGTTTGCGGATGATATGCGGTACTCATATCTAAACGAGTTCCTAGTGCCTCCTGCAGTGATTGCCAGAACTTTGAGGTAAATCTACTATCACGATCGGATATAATGGAAATAGGTATTCCATGCCTTGAAACAATTTCCTTTATATACAATCGTAATAGTTTCTCCATTCTATCCGTTTCCTTTATAGGCAAGAAATGGGCAGATTTGGTAAGACGATCAACAATCACCCAAATGGTGTCGTATCCCCAGGCAGTCTTTGGTAACTTCGTGATGAAATCCATGGTAATACCATCCCATTTCCATTCTGGGATTTCTGGTTGTTGAAGTAACCCTGATGGTTTCTGGTGTTCTGCCTTGACCTTGGAACAAGTTAAACACTCCCCAACATATGTTGCAACGTCTGTCTTTAAGTTAGGCCACCAATAATGTGTCTTAAGATCTTGATACATCTTTCCAACTCCAGGATGTATCGAGTATCTTGTCTTATGTGCCTCGTTCAATATCAACTTCCTTAATCCACCCAACTTCGGTACCCAAATACGGTTTGCAAAATATCGAATTCCATCTTCCCGTATAACGAGTTGCTTCTCATACTTCTTCATTATTTCATTTCCTATATTTTCTTTAGTAAGTGCTTCTCGTTGAACTTCTTTGATTTGTGAGTTGAGATTCATACGAATTTTTATGTTCATCGCTCGTACTCGAATTGGTTCTCGTTCCTTTCGGCTTAGTGCGTCAGCCACCACATTCGCTTTCCCGGGATGATAACGAATTTCACAATCATAGTCGTTTATTAACTCGACCCACCTACGTTGCCTCATGTTCAGCTGTTTCTGATCAAAAATATGTTGAAGACTTTTATGATCAGTAAACACAGTGCATCTAACCCCATATAAGTAGTGTCTCCATATCTTTAACGCAAACACGACTGCTCCCAGTTCTAGATCATGCGTCGTATAATTCCGCTCGTGAATCTTCAATTGTCGAGATGCGTATGCAATAACTTTCTTTCGTTGCATAAGAACGCAACCAAAACCTTGTCGTGAAGCGTCACAATATATTTCAAAATCATCGTTCCCTTCTGGTAACGATAAAATAGGCGCCGTAGTTAACTCCTTCTTTAGTATTTGAAATGCGTTCTCCTGCTCAGAGGTCCATTCATATTTCTTCCCTTTTTGCGTTAACGCTGTCAACGGCTTAGCTATTCGGGAAAAATCTTGAATAAACCTTCTATAATAACCGGCTAAACCCAAAAATTGGCGTATCTGCATTGGTGTCTTAGGAGTCTCCCATTTTTCAATGGCTTCAATTTTTGCTGGATCAACCTGAATTCCTTTGCTACTAACAACGTGGCCAAGAAATTGCACTTCTTCCAACCAGAAAGCACACTTAGAAAATTTAGCGTATAGCTGTTCTTTTCTCAACAACTCTAATATCAACCTTAAATGCTGCTCATGCTCTTGCTCACTCTTGGAATAGATAAGAATATCATCAATGAAAACGATAACAAACTTATCTAAATATGGACTACAAACTCGATTCATGAGGTCCATGAATACAGCTGGCGCATTTGTCAACCCAAACGGCATGACCAAAAATTCGTAATGACCATAACGTGTCCGAAAAGCTGTTTTCGGTATATCTTCTTCTTTGACACGTAATTGATGATAGCCCGATCTTAGGTCAATTTTCGAGTACACACATGATCCTTGGAGTTGATCAAATAAGTCGTCAATTCTCGGTAGTGGATACCGATTCTTGATAGTTAACTTATTTAATTCACGATAATCTATACACATTCGGAAAGATCCGTCTTTCTTCTTGACGAATAAAATTGGAGCTCCCCACGGTGAAGTACTTGGTCGTATGAATCCACGATCCAGTAATTCTTTTAACTGACTCTGAAGTTCTTTTAACTCGGACGGTGCAAGTCTATATGGAGTACGGGCAACCGGTGCAGCTCCTGGTACAAGATCTATTTGAAATTCTACAGATCTAAATGGAGGTAATCCCGGCAACTCTTCCGGAAATACTTCAGGAAAATCTCTTGCCACAGGCACGTCGTTGATGCACTTCTCTTTTTCTTTCTTTTCGACTTTATTAACATGTGCTAAGATAGCATAGCACCCTTTCTTCAAGCACTTTTGAGCTTTCAAATAACTAATGAGTTTTAGCTTTGAGTTACCCTTCTCTCCATAAATCATCACCGGCATTCTATCCTTACAAGGAATGCGAATTGCCTTCTTGGCACACACAACTTCAGCTCCTACTTTGGACATCCAGTCCATGCCAACTATTACATCAAAACTTCCTAATTCTACGGGTATTAAGTCAATTTTAAATGTTTCTCCGGCTAAATTTATTTTACAATCACGGCAAATTTTATCGGCTTTAATTAGTTTACCATTAGCTAACTCAATCATGTACTTAGCATCTAGAGGTAATGATGAACAATTCAATTTAGCGTAAAAGCCTCTACTCACGTAACTTCTATCGGCACCAGTATCAAATATAATAGATGCGGATAAGTTATTAATGGTAAACGTTCCCGTAACAAGCTCCGGGTCTTCACACGCCTCTCTAGCATTAATAACAAATGCTCTTCCACGTGCAGATCCATTATTCTTCTCTGGATTCGGACACTGGCTCTTATAGTGACCTTGTTTTCCACACCCAAAACAAGTAATGGTAGCCAAAGCAGTTCTATTTGCATTGGTGGCAAGAGTCTTGGTACCATTTGTATTTGTAACGAGAGCCCTACAATCTTCAGCAAGATGACCCTTTCGATTACATTTGTTGCATACCACATTACAGTAGCCAGAGTGATGTTTGTGGCATCGGTTGCATAAAGGATTTTGTCCTTTGTAACCAAAGCTTGAACCACCACCTGCACCTTGTATGGTTTCTTGTTTCTTAAAAGATTGTTGTTGGTTACCTCGATCATAATTTCCATTCCACTTTCTTTTGTTACCTGATACCTTCACATCAGTATTGGATGCTTTCTTATCCATGATGACCTGATCCATTAGCTCGTTTGCCATGGTTATAGCTTCATGAATTGTCTTAGGTTTCGATGCTGTAACGTTTGCCTTGACCTTTTTGGGCAAACCATCTTTGTACATTTCAATCTTCCGTTCTTCGGTTGGAACCAATTCAGGACATAGCAAAACTAATTCCATGAATCGCTGATTGTAGTTGGTGATTTCAGTACCAATAACCTTCAGACTTCGTAACTCATCTTCCAACTTCCTAACCTCGTTCCTTGGACAATATTCGTTGATTAACATTGTTTTGAATTCTTCCCACGGAGTATCATAAGCTACATCTCCTCCTACAGCCTTCACATAATTTTTCCACCACGTGAGTGCACTATCTTGTAAAGTGCACGATGCATACTTGGTCATGTCCTTTTCAACACAACCACTGATTTTAAACACAGTCTCCATCTTTTCTATCCACCGGGTTAAACCGATTGGTCCTTCTGTTCCACTGAATGATGAGGGCTTGCAAGCTTGAAAAGTTTTGTAAGTGCACCCCACACGAGGATTTGGGTTAACTGCAGCACCTCTTGCAGCCTCGACCCATAACATTCTGTCGTTCACTCGTTGATTGATGAGTTCCTGGATTTCTTGTTCCGTCATTCGGTTCAATCGCGCCATATTCTTCTATAAGAATGAAAAGAAAATAATTACTCACATGGAATATTATAGATGTAGTGTGTATTTATAGTACATTATAGCTTGTTAATAATATGAACCAGGTATTATTATAAAAGCCTTTTCTTCTTATTAGCGTTTTATAATTATATCTAGGGTAGTACCTACCCGTTAATGTCCATACTTAATAGCTTAGTACAGAATCAATTACTACCATCTAAATAATACTTAACCATGGAAAATTATTGCATTTCACACTTCACTATTTTACATATGCTTATCTTATATCGAACATTAAGCAAACCACACTAATAATATTATACAAAACATTATATGATCCCATGGTTTAATACGGCAGCGCATCGTTTGGTCTATTTTCTAGGACGTTTAGGTTCAAGGAATGGCCTAACGCTTATCCTAGCTGTCTGCCTATATTTTGGCTGTGGGGCTGAAGAACTGGATGCCGGGATAGAACGAATAGGAATAGCGGGAATAGGGGTGGTAGTGTCTAGTGGAGTTGGTGCCACATCATCCTTACTAAACTCGGGATTTGAATTTTCTAATTCATTAGCCTTTCGTTTCTTTCCTAGTTCGAACTTGTCTTTTGTAATTTCCTGTATTTCTTCCTCGGGTTCACTTTCCTCCTCGGGTTCACTTTCCTCCTCGGGTTCACTTTCCTCCTCGGGTTCACTTTCCGGGTTCTCTATAGTTGGTTCATCCGGAATTTGTGAGTCTTCCCCAAAGATATTATTTTCGTCATCGGATAGGTTAATGACTGGAACACCATCTGAAGATTCTGGTTCGGAGTCGCTGAATGTGATAACAAGTTTTGAGCCCGACATCTATGATACAACAACTAACCCATTAGTACTACATAATATTTACATATAAATTTTAACCAACAATGATAAGCAATGGTTTTTAAATCAGACCCGGTCAAAGTCCAGACTTACTAATGTATCCTAACGACTTATCGGTTAGACACACTAATGCAAACCTGGTTCGCTAAGACCACCGCTCTGATACCACATGTCATAACCCGTCCTTAACCATAAGAACGTGTTAGATAACGTATGATTTCATTGCGAGGTATTGACCTCTATATGCGACATTTTTAAAAGAGAAACTGCATATATTATACATTACAAACCATAACCATTATTTTTGTTACAAGCTTTAGACAATAAAAAGATGATTATCGTTTAGCGATAATCTTCGACTTACAAACTTTACATATAATGATAACAACACGATTTCGAGCATATTTTACAACACAAATCCTTGGGTATGCAGTTTTATTTTTGACACAAATATGTGTACGCAAGATCCTGCTCAAATTCAACATAATGCAGCGGAAGCTTTAGTAATCACCTGAGAATAGACATGTTTTAAAAGGTCAACATAAAGTTGGTGAGATATAGGTTTAATGCCGGCAGCAATATATATATATATAGACCACAAGATTTCGTATATAAACATTTTAATAAAAATATTCTAAGTGGTTGAGCACTTGGTAACCATACTTAACATTTAATCACGTCGCATATTCCCTTTATTATGAAATCTTACTACACCGTACCAAGTGTAGTCACGAAACGAAGTACTGTGCAACCGTTGAATACTGGTCGTCCAGTCCGGTTGGGGTTGTCAGGCCCGATAGATCTATCAACAGGATTCGCGTTTACAATACCGCTGTAAATAACAGTTACCAAGCTACAGGGAAGTATGCCAGTGGTACAACTCAACGTAGAATATATTTTTGAGTTACTTGTGTCCATAACGTAAAACATAAAATACATGTATTCTCATCCCGAAATATTTAGAGTTTAAAAGTGGGACTATATACTCACTTTCGTCTTGAAGATATATATATAATTTGACTTGGTCTCCGGTTGATATCACGAACCTATCCATATATAATATATCAATACCTTTTCTTTTTAAACAAACGTCACATATATATACTTGTTATACTTTTAATACTTTGAATAATTCCTTAGTCCGTAGTTAGCAGTTCGTTGTTAGTAATTCAATTTTAATGGTTCATTTTTAGATGTTTAATATACCCGCAATGAAATAAATAAAACCCCCAACGAAATAAATAAAACCCCATCGTATATGTATTGGTCGAGATTAATCTTGACCCATGGTACCGGTGTTGTCAAATGACGTGTTGCGTACATAAAGTACCGGTGTTGTCAAATGACGTGTTGCGTACAATCATGGGATCTTATGATTAATCTTCTCGTGTTGTTTACGGGTGATCCTGAACCATATAAAATTGAATTATAAGTACATATATATAAAATATCATGTTAACTTAAAAAGATGTGATTTATTTAATTTTTTTCCAATTATTTTCGTGGCTAAACTAGTCTTGGATATCCGATTTTGTTTCGGTCATAATTTCTTCGTTACAACTCCGTTTTCGTTGATTCAACTTGCCATCTCCTTGGATCGAGTCTCTCTTTAAGACTATGAACTGTAAATACCTTAGTTTGTATTCAAAATCACACGGCATAGGTCAAACTTTAGTGAAACTTATGAAGTTAATCATTTTCCATCATGTAAACAACCTCAAATGATTATTTTTCTAAAAATACTTATACTTTGAGTTAAATCATGAAATTTTTATGTGTTATCATATTCATAGTAAAAATCATTTTTCCAGAAAATAAACCTCCAATTCAAAGTTTAAGATGGTTTTTAATTATCCAACCCAAAACAGCCCCCGGTTGCACTCCGACGTCGTAAATTCAGTTTTTAAGGTGTTCTTTGAAAAACCAAGTTATACCTTGTTAAGTTAGCATATAATTAAGATATGTTACAGGTCTTGAAGTATTTTAAAAGTTAAGTTAGAAGGATCTATTTAGTTTGCGAACAAGTTTGAAATCATTCAAACTATGTTCTAGTTTATAAACTCTTATATATATAGCTTTAAATATATGAATTGAAAAAGAGTTGAAGTAGAGTTTTTACCTCAAGTTTAAAATGTAAAGTTGCTGGAAAGAAGTAGTAAAATAAAAGTTGAGAGAGTTCTTGCAAGTGTGTGTGAAAATTGGAAGTAAAATTTGGAAAATGAATGTGTAAAAATGAGTTAGAAATGGTGCTTATTTATAGGCTTGAAAATTTAGTTTTTAGTGAAAATATCTAAGATAAGTTAAAATTTATTATGTCATGAATGACATATTATTCCAATAATTGAAGATTTCTATTGGTATATACCAATAGTAAATACTTCTAGAAGCTGTGTATAGTACCCTAGATATACGTATAGGATTATTGAGGAAACGGAACGAGAATTCAAATATAACTATCTTTTGTAAATATACTTATATTGTTTTATGTATAAAAGCCCTTTAAAAATGATTAAATACATTACTTATACGATATATGTATAAACATTATAAATCATCAGTATTTATGTCAAATAACGTTACGTAGGTTATTGTTTTGAAAACTTAAGTTAGTAGTTTCAAAATATACTTATGACTTTTTGTTATTAATACAAAATGAGATATTAAAACATCCTTAGATCATGTTAAATATGTATGTATAATTATCATATATTGTATAGTTCGTGATATCATCGGTCAAACTAGACGGTCAAACGTTGTGTAAAACTCTTTTCAAAAACATAAGTCTCAACAATTTGGATTGCTTATCATGTTGGTAAGGTTTAATTTATGTAAATATTAATCTCATAAGTATAGAACGATCGGAAAAGTGCGGGTCGTTACATTGGGTAGTTTATCCCCAACATCATGCTCGTGGTCTTGTTGGAACTTAAACTCTTGTGTTAGAACTTGTATTTTGTACTTAAGGGGCAATTTGGGCATATGTGGGCCCGGGTTCGTAAAACTTATTTTATTAATGGAACGTGTTAGTTTTACTTATATGAATGTGTTGTGAAAATCGTTTTGTCTATTTACGTTGGGAAGTGGCCTAACATTTTCGTATTTGGGGACTTTTTGGACAGCGGGCTGCCAGACCCATTCTGCGCGCCGCGCATGGGAATGGCGAGCCGCGCCACCATCTGCACAAAGAAATTTTTTTTATTTCAATTTTCCCATGGTCGTTTGTAATTTGGGTTGGGTTGTTACAAGTGGTATCAGAGCATGGTCTAAGGGATTTAGGTGACTTGAGATAGGCGCCTAGACTTAGACTTTTGTGTGTGCTATTATGCGGGACTTGTAGGATTACGGGTCGGTTCGGGTTTTAGTTAGTGCCTTAGAGAATGGGTGAACTAGCTATGTATTGATTAGGTTGTTATTAATCGTGTTGTTTGCGTTGAATATCTAGCGAGATGGTTGTTTTATTCATGAGCTCGGCATGGCGTGTGAGCGTAATAATGCTTCGCGACCATTATTACGGTTGCAAGCCAAGTCATGCAAGTGATGTACAACAAGTATTGGACTAGATGGGATGTACGAACGTTGGCATATTATATGATTGTGAATATAGATCGTGGCGGTGTATGTAAATTATTCGTATTGCGTTCCTAACCGAGTTCATTTCTTAGAATGACGACAAGGAACAAACAAGTTAGCGAAGATCAAGTCGAAGACTCCGAATTCACGGCTAAGGTTGAGGCCATCTTTAAACGTCAAAAAGCGGAGTTTCTCGAGGATGTTATAAAGGTATTCCGGGAATCGGTTGATGGGCAAGTAACCGAGTTAATCAATGAACGAGTAAATGCCGCGATCGAAGAGGCATTCGAAGCTAGAAACATTTATCCTCGTGGTGAAGGGGGTGATGGTAATGGGGGACATGGAAGGCGGGACTTCCATTACAAAAATTTCAAGGATGCTCAACCTCCAATGTTTAATGGGGTGAGGGATCCATTGAAAAGCACTTGTTGGATTTCCGATATCGAGGGGGCTTTCCATACCGCGGAGTGTCCTCCCGAGAAAAAGACGAGGTACGGTTCTAGTATGTTACGCGAAGAAGCCAAGTTGTGGTG
The DNA here is from genome assembly GCF_046630445.1 of Rutidosis leptorrhynchoides. Lineage (NCBI taxonomy): Eukaryota > Viridiplantae > Streptophyta > Magnoliopsida > Asterales > Asteraceae > Rutidosis > Rutidosis leptorrhynchoides. The sequence goes on from NC_092333.1 coordinate 253,718,141, forward strand.
GGATGACAAGATTCAATTGTATGGAGAAGAACAATGTATGAGCTTGTCAGGGGATGAGTTCAAAAAGGAGTTCTTTAATGAGTACCGAACTTCTTCCGATCTTGATAGAATCCGGGACGAGTTACACAATCTGCGACAAGGTTCGATGGACTTGGTTACTCTAAAGTCTACCTTCTTGGCAAAGACCCGTTTTTGTCCGGAGTATGTTGGTGACGATCACAAGTTGATGAAAGATTTCTACCGTACAATGAATGACGAGTTGAAGGGTAAGATTAGTCGGGGAATGGCTAAGTCTTTTGAAGAGTTGTTTGAGTTGGCTCGGGGTTTCGAACCGGAGGTGTCGAAACCAAGTGTGTCCGATGTTAGTAAACGGAAGTTCGAAGCGACGATGTTTTCGAACAAGAAGAGTAAAAGCGCTACCGAAGGTGTCGGAAGCGTAAAGATGAGTGACACGGGTGGTTCTAAATTCGCGTGCTATAATTGTGGGCAAACGGGGCATAAGTCTCGTGACTGTCCGTCGGGTAAGGTCACATGTTTTAAGTGCCGGAAGGAGGGACACCGGAAGTCGAAATGTCCCGAGTGGAATAGTGACGGAGCGCGAAAATCTAGCGAGGCTTGATTCATGTACTATTCGATTTTAGTACTATCTTTATGCAGGTGATTTTGGGTAATGATTGAGTTTATCCGTGTGATGTAGTGACTAGCTAGGTCGAGTTAGTCCATTGCGGTTTGACTAACCGGGTCGGGTTAATCAATCAGATGATAGGTGTTGACCGAGTCGGGTTGACCTAGTGTATTTGACTTAACCAAGTCGGGTTAGTCATTAGATGTTAGGCGTTGACCGAGGCGGGTTAACCAAGTGAGTTTGACTAACCGGGTTGGGTTAATCAATTAGATGATAGGTGTTGACCGAGTCGGGTTGACCTAGTGTGTTTGACTTAACCAAGTCGGGTTAGTCATTAGATGTTAGATGTTGACCGAGTTGAGTTAACCGGGTGGATTTGACTTAACCGAGTCGGGTTAATCAACTGTTGTTAGGGTTTGACCAAGTCGGGTTGACCGTGTGTGTTTGACTTAACCAAGTCGGGTTAGTCAATTGTTGTTAGGCGTTGACCGAGGCGGGTTGACTAATGGTATTTGATTAACCAAGTCGGGTTGACCGAGCGCGTTTGACTAATCGAGTCGGGTTAATTAATTCTTGTTAAAGGTTGGCCGAGGTAGGTTGACCGGGCGTGTTGGAGGCTTAACCAAGTCGGGTGTAACCGTGATTTGATTAGAGGGTTACTTGTATTGCTCTCCATAAGGGTTAGCGTAGTATTGTTATGCCGTTCGAGAGGTGTTTACGTTGACCATGTATGTGTGCGAGTAGAGTCACGGTTGTTGACTACCTTTGATTATGCGTAAGTAACCGTGTTAACGGTTGATACGGTGCGAGTTAGGGTGTAAGTCTTGGTGTTCCAAGCATCTCCTTGAGTTAAGAAGTAAATAAGCTAGTTGTGTGGCCTAGGTGAATAGTGACGAGCGGGTGTCACTAGAAAGTTGTGGGCGTTGAGCCGTATTGTTCGTTGGAATTGTGTAACCTCGAGTAGTCAAGTGACATATGACACTGAGAATAGACCCCGTATGGGTCGAGCTTTTGAGACTCGATGGTAGTAATGGGAGTTGCATAACACTGCGCCAGGTGCCTCCGTATACCTGCTAGTGGAATGCTTCACTCCGGTGGTGTGATTACTTTGTACTTGGGTACCGATGAGAAAACCCGAAGGTACGATAATGGTTTTTTGTGACGATTAGCGGGCGTTGATGTTTAACCGATTCGAAAGGACTAGGTTCGAGTATCTTGTAGTAAGTCCGCTGAAGATTTTGAGTATGACAAACGTTGATACCTGTAATGTGTGTTGTGGAAATTTTGAAATTTCACAAGGTATTATCATCTTGATGGTGATAGCGTGGGGTTAAAACCCTAAGTGGGGGAGTATGTGCCCGGAGGGTACGGTGGTCCCTCAGTTTGGTAGGCATGTTTGAGCAATTTGCCGGAAGTCGTCTCGTTTTGGGAGCCGACTAGAGACGTAGAGTGTTAATTTGGATCGTCTCGTGTAGAGATATACAAGATCATCTTTAATGGCCGATCGAAATGATGTTCACCATGTAATGGCGGACGAGTTTTGGGAATTTTGGGGTTGTGTGTCGGTTGGAAGTACCGAAAAGTTGCGGGAAATTCCATCACCGTGTGCGTGGTGCGGATGACCCAAACTAGTTGACAGTTGGAAAGGATACTCTGAGTTGTAAATTAGAGTGTGCCAAGAGATCATGGAGGATTATTGTGTGGATGGGACGTTACGTTCCAAGGATGTGGGACTCATACGATGCAATGGCGGCATCGAAGGGGTACGAGATTGTGTGAGGACTCGAAAACTTGAGAAAAGTGTGTTGTCCTTGTTCGCGATGAGGGTTAGATCGCGAGGACGCGATCCAATTTAACTGGGGGAGAGTTGTAAGACCCAAATATTTGTTGTACATAATGTATTTATGGTGTACGATGCGCGTATGAAGTGTACGAAGCATGTACGTGTTGCTTGCTCCAACGTCGAAGGAAACTGGACGTTGTCTGAAGTGACAAGGTGTGTACGTATCTTTTCAACCCCAAATAAAGTTTGAGTTGATGTTTCAAAGCCTCACCATTGGAAAGAAAATCTTATTACGTCTCCAACGATATTCGATTCATCGAAAACGGAGCTACGGTCAAAAAGTTATGGCCAAAACAAGTTTCTGAAAACTGACCTGTAGGTTGGAGCGGCAATTGCAGACCTTTTACTCATGAATGGTACAAACTTCGAAGTCGATTTTTAATGGATGCAAGCTCCTAAGTTTTTTATTAATACCTAAAACTTTTAGTAGTAATTTAAACTATTACAGTATTTACGTATGGGACAAGTTCTCTTTTTTTTGGGAATCATTGCTTATATTAGCATTTGTTCAATTGTGTGTGTGTGTGTTTGTTTGTTTGTTTGTATGTGTGTATCAGCAGGGGCCAATGTATGCATTGTGGGGTGGGGTCCTAAACACCCTTTAACTTTACAAATTTTTTTTACTAAATATAGAACACCACTAAATTTAAAGATAGGACCCAATATATTTTTCAAATTAATGGTTTTATTGAAGTAAATAGTCATTCTTTGGGCAAGAATTTTTTATAAAATACCACTCAAATTGTATAGGACACCTTTAAGTTTTAATCCTAGAATCGCCACTGTGTGTGTGTGTGAGAGAGAGAGAGAGTGAGAGAGAGGACCATTTGGTTACGCTTTTGGTGAACTCGACAGTTGGCTTTGCAGAGATAGATTTTGGATCAGCGCTAGCTATTGTGAGAGTATACATGTCAGAGAATCTGACCTGTAGGTTGGAGCGGCGCTCCACCATTTGGAGCGGCGCTCCGAAGGCGTCTGATGCGTTTTTTCAGCAATTTAAAGTGTTTAAATGAGGGGTATTATAGTCCTTTCGCATATGGACGGTTTTAGGCCACAAAATGCAGTTTAGGGGACTCATTCACATCCAAAATCCTATCCATATCCTCTCTTCTTCATCCCCAAATTTTAGAGTGAGAACCAAGTGAGAGAAAGCTTGGATTGTGAAGGAGGACGCTTGGGTTCATCAAATTGAAGCTCATTTCTTGTGTTTTGGTTGTGCTAGCTTCGTTTTCTTCAAAAGGTAAAACCCTAATTCGGATTTAGTTGTGTTAATTCGTTTACGATGCTAGGGTTTGTGTTAGAGTGGATGTAAACCCCATTTCTTGGAAGTTTGGGGTAAATGGGTTAAGTTTTGGTGTAAGAACCCTAATATTGGTGGGTTTAGGTTTGGATGATGATGTTGTTTGTTTGTAAACTAAATTTGTTGATGAAATCACTAGCTAACTTGGATTGTTAGTGATTAGGGGTGTAAACTTGCAATTTGGTGTTTTGACTAGTTTTTAGGTCAAAATGGGTTTTTGTGTAAATGTAGATCTAAAATGCATCTAAAGCCTAAAAGAGGCGTATTTAGGTATTTTGGGAACGCGGGAAGTGGTCTCGTTAGTCTTGGACTTTCGAGCATCGTTAAAAGTGTAAAAAGGCGTAGATTGCACTTTATGTCAATTTGGGTGGGTCGTGAGTCCAAATGGGGGTTTGGTTGACCAAACCTTGTGCAAAATATATTAGTGGGACATAATCACTATTCGATTGTGATTATGAGTGGTTCGGGTGAGATTTGACTTAGTCAAAGTTGGTCAAGTGTAAATAGTCGAAATTACACTTGTGATGTTTTAAGTCGAATAGACTTAAGTTGTACTTTATTTGCATGTATGATTTTCGTAGGTGATATACGTGAAGTCGGTGGAAGAAGTTCAAGTTTGCGAGTTGCACTTCTTCAAGTAATCGAGGTGAGTGGAATATTTATACATGTATGTATGTGGTTTATTTACTCGTACGCGATGTGGGCCTTAGGCGCCACATCGTGAGTATTGGGCGTTATGTCACAAGTTGGTGACTTATTGAGGCAATGGGTGAAGAGAACTACGAGCCGGTAGTGTCTCGTTAGGAGATTCACAAGTCGGTGAACCTCTTGGAGGTTCACAAGTCGGTGACCTCGTATGTATTGGCGGGTGATTCACAAGTCGGTGACACCTTATAGTGCTTCACAAGTCGGTGACACTTATTGGTGGCGCTTCACAAGTCGATGATGTCACATGGTGTTCACAAGCCGGTGACCCATAGATGTTGGTGGGTAGTTCACAAGTCGGTGACACCCTTTGGTGATTCACAAGTCGGTGACACCTTATGATGAATCACAAGTCGGTGGAATCTTACGAGTGAGACTCGATGTTATTGGTCGTCTACAAGTCGGTAGTGCCATAGCGGGGAACGGTTTGTTATATTTATGCATTGTTGTGATTTTAGTATATTATTGTGACGGTTTATATACTAACGTTGTTGCTAGTCGTATGTTTGGTGTTGCTAGCTCGTTTATGCATTTTGTTTGCATGGTATTGTAAGTGGATGCGTGTAGGTAAACTACATATGTATATGTATAAGTATTGCATTCACTAAGCATTAGCTTACCCTCTCGTTGTTTACATTTTTAGGTACGGAAGCGGATTTGGCAAGGGTATGCTCGGGATTTAGATGATTTTTCCCCTTTGGATGCTTACTTGGATTACTTTTGGATTCGACCTAGGATTTGGGTAGTTTATCCCCAACATCATGCTCGTGGTCTTGTTGGAACTTAAACTCTTGTGTTCGAACTTGTATTTTGTACTTAAGGGGCAATTTGGGCATATGTGGGCCCGGGTTCGTAAAACTTATTTTATTAATGGAACGTGTTAGTTTTACTTATATGATTGTGTTGTGAAAAGCGTTTTGTCTATTTACGTTGGGAAGTGGTCAAACATTTTCGTATTTGGGGACTTTTTGGACAGCGGGCTGCCAGACCCATTCTGCGCGCCGCGCATGGGAATGGCGCGCCGCGCCACCAGCTGCACAAAGAAATTTTTTTTTTATTTCAATTTTCCACGTGGTCATTTGTAATTTGGGTTGGGTTGTTACACATCAAATTTGAGTTGAATTGGTTGATTATAGTTAATCGAATTTGGTGATCAATCGAAAAAGTGGTTAAAAACCTATCAAGTAACTATTCACCCCCAGTTACTTACTATATATATATATATATATATATATATATATATATATATATATATATATATATATATATATATATATATATATATATATATATACACACACACGAAGTAGTAGATTAAACAAGTAGTATAGTTAATTAAATCATGAATATATATACAGATCATATACTGAGAGATAACTCAAGTTTATCGTTGTGTGTTTCTCGGCCTCTCATATTTAAAAATAATTTTGTAGATCAGCCAATTTATTATTTTTTGTTTTTAAGTCATTCATATTTGAAAATAACTTTTTAGGTCATCTAAATTCGTATGTTGTTATATTATACTAAATTCGACTAAAAATTGTATGAAAAAAAATACAAACACTCGTGTATTTTCTAACAATTAATCCTTATATAAATAATGTTAATTAGGCAACTTTTGGTTATCTATGTTATGTTTTACATTTTTCTAATGAAATTTTTGTCAGATATTGTATGTATGGAACAACACGTGAACTTGGATGGTCTAAAAAATTATTTTCAAATATTGGTGACCTATAAACACTAAAGATAAACTTGGTTGACCACAAAATCATTTTTAAATATAAGTGACCTAGAATACAAAACGGTAAAGTTAGGTGGCCTCCCGATATAAAATCTCATATAAATAAATAAATATTAGTACTCGTAGTATATAACTTCTTTCTATTTCTGCACCTACTCATACCTTAAATCAAAGAAAAATTTATTGAAATAGGCATATTTGACCATCTCTCAAAAATAAACGGTGTCAGATTACATTTTTCAAAGATAAGCATAGATTTCGCCTAATGCCTGGGCGAATTAGGCGAAATCCATTTATCCAATCAAAACGCTTCACATCTACAATAATATTCTGCCTCGTTTTTTTTTTTTTCAACTTTTCCAAACATTTCGCCTAACCTAACTTCTTTAGGCATTTCAGGCAAAATGTTATTTTAGGCGATTTAAGCGTAATTTTACAACTAATCAAAACCCACCACGTATGTTTCGAGATTTCGCATAATGAAACTTTTTTAGGCGATTTAGGCTAAATGTTTAAAAATCACCTATGTAAGTATATGCCTAAATAAGTTAGGTTAGGCGAAATTTGAAAACACACATGGTAGATTTTGATGGGTTGTAAAATTACGCCTAAATAACATTTCGCCTGAAACGCTTATATAAGTTAGGTTACGCGAAATGTTTGGAAAAGTAAAAAAGTAAAAAAAAAAAAAAGCGGAATTTATTGTAGTTGTGAAGCTTTTTGATTGAATAAATGGATTTCGCCTAATTCGTCTTGAAAAATATAGTCTCACACCGCTTATTTTTGAGACGATCAAATATATATATGCCTATTTAAATAAATTTGTCTAAATCAAGTGCTAGATATCTATCAGGATCATTCGAAGTCTTTATATGTCTTATCATCGATCTGATCTCACACGACTTCTAGTAACGGTAAACAGTCAAAAAGTAGAAAATATAAATCTCATCTATCAGTTATCCACGTGTCCCTAGATCTGACAGGTGGACCACTGTTAAGCTGTTACGTGTATGCACTTTTTCACTTTTACCCTTCATATACACCTATATATACACGTGCGCACACATATCTTCATCTCTACAGTCTACAAACCACTCTTCACCTCCACCCACCGCCAGGGGGCGGAGCCAGGATTTGACGATAGGAGAGGCTTACTAGACAATTAAAAGAGGCAAATATAATAAAACTAAAAGATGACAACTTCATATATATATATATATATATATAATCTATTTCTATTTTATTGTTTAAAGCATAGATATATAACTGCTTTACAAAACCCATGTAAATATAATTGATAGGTAAACTTGTACGATATATTTCAGTTAATATTAAGGTTTGGAAAAATTGACAACCCAAAAAATTGGTTTGGATGAATCATTGAGGAAGGCTTAGCAAAAATAATTAAAAATGGTTACTAAAATTTCATTGGAAATGGGCGCATTGGGGGAGGCTAAGCATCCCTCTGTCCCCTCCCTGTCTCCGCTACTGCCCACCGCAATGGAAGCCGTCATGAATCTATCAAACGTACTAAAAACCACACCAATACAACATGGGCTTAAATTCAAACCAATATCAACTACATGCACAATTCAAGTTACTCAACCACTCACTATAGACACACCATCAAAACTTCGACCGGTAACTAAACCAGATTACAAATCCTCGCCGGATCTAACCACCGTTAAGTCACCGGAGCTCAACCCCCTTCAAAAACTAGCAGCCTCGTGTCTAGACTTTGCAGAACGATCACTTATAAAGCTTGAAAAAAAACACAAACTACCTACACCGATTGACCCAGCGGTTCAGCTCATGGGAAACTTTGCACCGGTTCAAGAGTGTCCAGTTCATCATGACCTAGAAGTGATCGGTGAAATACCGGCTCAACTAACCGGGGTTTACCTTAGAAACGGCGCCAACCCGATGTTTAAACCAAACGGTGGTCATCATTTATTCGACGGTGACGGAATGATACACGCCATTAAGCTGGATAAGAACAACAAAGCAAGTTACTGCAGCCGGTTCACTCGAACGAGCCGGTTAGAGCAGGAAGTTTGTCTTGGCCGGGCTTGTTTTCCTAAGCCGATAGGTGAGCTGCATGGTCACCTTGGCTTGGCTCGGCTCGCGCTGTTTTACGCTCGAGGTGCAGCCGGATTATTAGACACGGGTCATGGAGTCGGTGTAGCGAATGCTGGTTTGGTTTATTTTAACGGACGTTTGTTAGCAATGTCAGAAGATGATTTACCGTATAGTATACGGATAGAAAGTGATGGTGATCTTTTGACAAGTGGAAGGTTTGACTATGATGGTCAAGTTAATTGTCCGTTAATTGCGCATCCTAAGGTGGACCCGGTGACAGGTGAACTTTTTTCGTTAAGTTACGATGTTGTAAACAAGCCTTACCTTAAATTCTTCTGTTTTGAAAATAATGGTCAAAAGTCACGTGAGGTTTCCATTTCACTAGACCAACCGACAATGATCCATGACTTTGCAATCACGCGAGATCACGTGATTATTCCGGATCACCAAGTAGTATTCAAGTTAGCCGAAATGGTACGGGGCAAATCACCCGTGGTACTTGACCGGAATAAAGTGTCAAGATATGGTATTTTACCCAAATCCGCTGAACGAATCAAGTATGCAATGGATCGACGTACCGGATTGTTTTTGTTTCCATTTATGGAATGCATGGGAGGAGATTGAAAAAAATGGTGACAAAATTATTGTAATAATAGGGTCATGCATGACTCCTGCTGACGTTATCTTTAACGAAAGAGAAGACGAGACACTTCGAACCGAATTAACTGAAATTCGGTTGAACTTGAGGACAGGGTTGTCGAGACAACGTGTTATCGTTTCGTGAATGAATTTGGATGCCGGAAATGTGAATAAAAGACTTCTTGGACGTAAAACACGTTTCGTTTATCTGGCGATAGTTGAACCTTGGCCAAAATGTTGTGGTATGGCCAAGGTTGACCTGGTGATCCACTACAACACAAGTGCCCATTTATCAAGGTATTTTGTTCACATTTGATGCAAGTGTGAATAAAATTGTCACACTTATAAGTTTGTAAAGTATTTAAACATTTAGAAGTGTGAAATATTACTGGTCATACTCTAAAGTGTGAAAAATAACTATATCGCTTTCATATTTAAGTGTTTAAAAAATATGCATGATTTCACATTTTCCGGTATGTAAGTTCCCGTATTTAAGTGTGAACAATTGAAAGTCAATTCAAGAGAAAACGTACACACTTATAAAATGGGGGATGATTTTAACACACCCTTTTTTGATCCTCACACACCTATTTTAACCTTTTACTCTTCTAATAATACCCCATTTCTTTAAATTGGTGTGTGAGGATCAAAAAAGTATGTGTTAGAATCATCCCCCTTATAAAATGGAACAACTAAAAGTAATATTTTATTACTATTTATTAATACTAGAAGTCATGACTAGTAATGTCACCAGACTCTTTTATGGGAACCAACGGTTCGGAGGTGAACCATGTTTTGTTCCGATTGGGAACGATGAGGGGGAAGAAGATAAAGGATACCTAATGAGCTATGTTAGGGATGAAGGTAGAGATATTTCGGAATTAGTTATAGTTGAAGCTTCAAGTATGAAGGTAATTAGCATAGTGAGATTACCAAGCAGAGTGCCATATGGATTTCATGGTACTTTTGTTACTACTCAAGATTTAACTAATCAATATTAATTTCCAAATGTTTTAAATATTTTGTATTACTTCAACGTACATTAGTAAGTGAAGGTATTCTTATAAAATAAAAATGAACTGCTTTTCAAAAGAAAAAAAAAATAGAACTACATGTAAAGATAAATTTAGATCATCAATATTAAGGTTACTTTGTTACACATCATTGACAATGTTAATGTAAAACAGGGAAGACATGTGTACTAGATAAACTAGAACCTCAAAATAAAAATGTGTTAATTTGTTTTCCCATGTCTTTGTTAGACTTTTCTATAGTCGTGGGAGTGTTGTGGAGTTGTGATGTCGTAGAGAAGAATTATATTGACGTGATAGCGTTGCATGAAAGGGAAACACTATTGTTAAGGGAAGTGTCGTAGCTGATAGAATATTTTAATTTTAATTTGCGTTCAATAGAAAAATAGAAAACATATATATAATGAAGTACAATCTAATAAGGATGAAGTACAAATTTGTAATGCATGAAGTCCATATACGTACAAAGTGCAACGTAGTTGTATCAACAACGCTAATTGTTCTACGGAGTATATTTCAACCAATCACAGGTTTAAAACTTCCGTTGCTTGCTTCATGGTTTGTTTAACACCCGACCAATTTTTTCTCCTACAACACCCCGTAGATCTTGTTCTGAACTTTTAGGGTGCCATGGTAAAGCGTCATGTCTGATGTGCCACGCTTGTTTTTTGACTGTAGTGAATGGTTTTAGATATTCACATACTCCCTTTGATCAAACGCAAAATTAATAGGTTTGGTTTGAGTGCTTCCATTTGAGAAAAAAGTGGTTGATAGATTGTTTTATCTCCGATAATCGTGCAAATTCAATAGGAATTTAAATTCACGAAGGCGTAAAACAATCAATCGGATTACCCTACAAAATCGAATTCAGCAAATTAAATCTTAAGGGAATTGAACTCTAGTGATGACCGGAACTCAATTGGAATGTAAGTGACTACAAATGCTTGATATGATTTTGACAGAGTAATGACGTATTAATTAGTTTGATTAGGCATATGCGTTCTTAGATTGTGTGTGTAATGAATGATTCAAGTTTGCAACAAACCATCCTAATAAACTTTCCTGAAAATACGGGTTGACGTGGCACAGACGCTCTATTCGTGTGTTAATGCCCAGATATTTCCGTGTGCATGCTACAGGGTACCTTACACACTTGGCCAAGCAGAAGGGCTTTACGTGTAAACACAGCCTTAAAATCGTTAAGTGTCTATTCAAGGCACTCTTCATCCGGATGGTCTTCTACACGAATTACATGTTAAAGTTATATCTGTCACTTTCTATCTGGGTATCTACTAAACGGCTTACATTGCGTTTTATTGTTTATCTGGTTCTTACCTAGACGTTGTATGTCACTCTTTTGCCCACCGAATATTTATCTGCCTAGCGTCTAGATGGCTTGCATGTCACTATTGTGTCCGAAAACCGGTTTGATTTGTCTTGCTCTCAGCCGGCAGTGGCACATATTTTTAAATTCTTCTGATGTTTTATTTGATAAATGTGGGTAAGTCTTATACGAATAAGGCTTATTTGATATGGATTAAGTATGCTTATCTTCAAGTCCCCCATGTTCGGTAACACCATCTAATATGCCTATGTTGCCAATGTCTAGACATACTTATGACTGATTTGACGCATTAAATGCATGTGTTGGTGAAAAGACACTTTTTGCAACGAGTCGTTTCCAATGCCAATTATCTCTTTTCAAAATTTAAATTATTACCCTAAAAAGTATACTTCTAACTTATTCCCTATCTTTTAGACACGTGTATTTCATCTTGACCATTTGATTTCATTGTTCCTTACCCTATAGATACCTTTCTTTCTCCCTTACCTCAATTTTTATGCTATCAAACTTTTCAATTTAATATTTTCTCAAGATTCTACAATCTTCTTCGTATCTTCTTGAAGGTTAGACCTCCTCCCTACACATTTTTATGTGTCAACTTTTAGTTTCTTCTTATTTTATGCATAATGGAGACCGAATCTGCTCCTTCCACAAGCGGTTGTGCCTTTAAGGTGAAGGTTAACGGTAAGGATGTTGGTAGTTTAGTGGACCAAAGATATATATCTACCATTTTGGATGACTTTCATGTTCTTAATTTACTTATCACCCCATGATTCCTGGACCAGATCTTAGGGCCCACAAGCGTCCCCCGAATATGGTCGCCATTTATGGTGCCTTAATTTATGTTGGCAACCTTCGTCTGCCTTTGACAGAATTATAATTTGAATTCTTTGAACACTACAAATTTACTCTTTCCCAACTGCATCCTCACGCCTACCAGAAACTCATCATGTGGGAAATGGTTTTTCGTTCCTAACATGTACGTCTTTCCCTTCGTCTCTTTCGGTCTTGATTTACCGTCACTTCATTCTAAATTGGTTGGCTTTCCATAAATCAAAAAACTGTTTATCATTTTTCTGGCCATATGGATTCTTCGCTGAAAGGCGGGAGAGAAACCTTTTTTTTATCAGAACAAAAAATTTGCCTGCCAGATTTCTTGTTATTTTCGAATGGTGCCCGTAGGAGAAAAAGGGTGTTGGTAAGGCCCATTCTCTTAATGCCGTTGAGAAAACTTATCTTGAAAGGATTAGGAAATTCCATAACGCCCCTATCTTGAACACATGCTTGTGATAGGTGGAGTAAGCAACCCCTGGCTATATTCATGTTTTGTTTCATGACGGACAAGGTAGGAATTTGTCCTATCCAGAATTATACTTTTGCCTTGCATTCTACCTAACATTTTATTTCTTTCTTTTATGCAGCAATGGATCTTAGCACCACTATGGTTTTTGATACTCTTGAGGATCTAACCCAGAGCAGGATGGTTCAGCCTAATGCTCCTCAAGTTTCCGATCGAGGGGGAGGCTGAGGAGCAGGCGAAAGAGCATGCTGAATAGGAGGTCGAGCAGCATGTTGATCAGCCTGAGGAGCAGGCTGTTGAGCAGGATCTTATACTTGTTGATCCTATGGTACATGAGGTTCAATCCCCTCCCCTTTCTGCCCTTGCAAAGAAGCGTGAAGGGAAAGGGCTAATCTCTTTGGCCAAGTAGAGCAAATGTATTGCCTCCTTCTTATAACTTTACATATACATTTCTTTTTTCTTCTTTTCCTTTTTAAATTTTTATTTACATGTAGTGGCTTATGGTGATGACCTTGAGGGTTCTCAAACCGAGGAGGGTAGGTCTCGTACTTTCACCATCCCTTCTGATTTCGAGGAGGATTTTGATCTTCCCCTTGGATGATTTTATCCAAGCCTTCTGTCAGTTGAGATTGACTATGCTGGCTATAAACGCCGGCTAAAAAACTAGTCTCCAATTCTGTTCTTGAATCTTTTGACTTGATGTCTGATATGGCCGAAACTGACGGTTTTATTTGTGCGATGTCGTTAGGTCGCAAAACATCAGAATCAGTTACCAAGAAGGAGTAATGGTTTTATTATTTATATTTAGCTGGGTTTCCTAGCTACAATTCACCTAATTGTCTTCCTTTTAACGAGTAAGTGATAAGTATAACTCAAGTTCGTATTTTTGTATGTTTGCTCAGTAATATGGGACAAAAGTGCCTAGATAGTTAACCCTAGTGACAAGTTGTGATATATTAAGATTAACTAAGATAATATAAACTATAAAGGGATAGGTATGAAGAATAAAATACTGACGGAGGGTAGTTGAAAGAGTTTAACTTCTAGAATAAACACTAAACCTCAATCAACTAGGCTATGGTCCTATCGATTTGTCATTAAGAGTTTAGGCTTTGAAGATTCTGGCTAAAACGAATATTCCTACTCTCAACGTTAACCTTAGAGGTTTTAAACAACCTTATGGATAGAATCCTAGGTACATGAATAAAGTGGTATATCCCTAAAGGAAAGTCTCAGCTTTTCTTAATCCTAGTTGGTTTAACTGCAGTAACATTCCTTCACTTAATACTAAGCTATGCCTTAACATTAACAGGTTTGCAATCTTAGATATTATAAGGTACTGCTAATTGGATTAGAGGTCTCTCCTTTGCGATCACTTACTCAACCCCGGATCATCTTACAACATCTCAAGAACGTTGCTTCTGACGCGAATCATGCTTTTGAGTAAGTCAGTGTTTACTGAACTCTATATTGCCTACTCTAATCACAATCTAAATGGGCAGCACTTCTATGACGGATAATTGATTAACCGTACGTAGGTATTATATCCGTATTGTGACGTTAAGCACACATAATTACTTACCTTGTATCCTAGGGTTGATCAGGTCCTAATAATAGGTTATAGCCATATAAATAAGTGTAAAGGGTGATCCGTAAATTAGACTTATAAATTGTTAAGGTTTCAGCATAACAATAGCATAAGTTTCAGATAAGATATTCAATCATATAATAAACATTTACAGCGGATAGATAAGCATGCAAGATGAAAGCAACTTAAAGTAACAAAATAACTTTATTAAATTAAGGAAAGCGTTCACCGTTTACAGACGAGATCTGGACCATTACAAGTGCCTGCCCTGATTTACTGTTTTCACGGGATTGTAACTTGATTTCTTGTCTTTCACTGTTTTCGCTCTAGATTCATCGTTTTAGCTCCAATTCTCTTGATTCTTTTTGCATTGTCTTCGTAATTATAAATTCTAGAAAAATAACCGACAAAGTGAATATTTTGTCGGCAAAGCTTGGAACTTTATAACTGTTGGGCTCCAATATCGAGGTAAAAATGTGACTTTTTAGTCGATATCAAATATACTACACTTAGACTTTGCTTGTCTTTAAGCAAACTTTTGAGCTTTTACAGAAGATTCCTATTCATAGTGATCAAGCGATCTTTGTTTCTCAAGATGTAGGAGCGAAAACTTAGTGCTATTCCTTTTGTTATTCCCGAATCTTTTTCCGCAAGCATGAGAGGAGGTTACATAACTAAAGCTATCTTACTCGGGTCACTCAATTCACTAAAGTGTATCGGGTGTCCTATAGTTCTAAGAAATGAAATCACTCATAGCCAGTCATGTTTGCATTCTTCGTCATAGACTTGATCAAGACTCAAATCTCCATCACTTATTTGAGAGAATTTTTCAGTTTTAGACTCAGCTTATATCGTGAAGAGATGGTGATTTGGAGGTTAGGTTTGTGATTGGGTTTGGATAGATAGGAGTCTCTAATAAAGATCGATTTTGATAATCCTTTCAGCTTTTTATCGGGAATTTCAGAACGAGCATCCTTCTTTTAGACTGTCAGGAGTTTTCTTCTCGAATCTTTTTGGTTCCGCTCCTTTTCTCAGAACCTTTATTCATTTTTTTAGAAAGTATCTTTTGCTTTTCTCGTCGAGGTCTCCTTTTATTAGCGGTCTCCTTGATACTTGACTTGGATGCTCGCATTTTTTCTAATGCGGTTTTATAGAGGAATTCCCGGAAGTTATGATTTCATCGAGATTTTTTTCTTTATTTACGAAGTGAATGAAATGAATAGGTAGCGGTAGATAGATTTGAGGTGGCTTGGAGTGAAAATGGAAATGAAGGTATGTGATGGGGGTATTTTGTCTTCACGAATAGCCGAGGTTTCTAACCTAGTAATTCTCATCAAACGGTGTGATTCCGAAATGTAGATCAAGAGCAAGTTCTAATTCAGAGATGCTAACATCGGCGCACTCAACGGAAATATAGTGAAGCACTAAAAATGAGTGCTTGTCAGGCCTTATTTTGGGGTGCCTCACAACAATTGTAATGGGTCGAATTGCGCCTTTGGTTATGCAATGCTCTTTTGGAGAATTTGATTCGATTTTCGCAAAAAGTTTTGACCTTATTTTACTCTTTTGTCTATCTTGTAACAAAAACTTTTTGATCATTTATAGAATTCTAGAATCCTAAATGTTTTACAGCTCAAAAAATCTAGTTTGTTAAACACTTGAGGATTTTGCGAGAATCAATATGTATAATATATTGCTATCCCACACTTTAAAATTACATTGTCCTCAATGTTAAGGACACTGCGTATCCCACACTTTAGTTTTGAAAAACATTTTGTTATTTAAAGTTTATGTTGGTGGGGTTACTAATCTCACACTTAGTGTTTAATGTGGTCTAGTATATTGCGTATATTCTATTAAAATAGTGGTGAAGACGTAGTACTCCCCTATGGTTGCAAGGTGTGTATGGATGGTTTGCCGATTATGGTTTATTCTAATCTTGTAGTGGCGTCATCCTCGATCAATGCGTCCTTGCTCTAAGTCGTGCTTCCATCTCGTACGGTCTCGATCGTCTTTTGTTTTGTGACGTTTATTCATGCAAATCATATAAACTTAAACATAAAAAGTAGTTATGCCCAATATTGGGCGTACAGAAATAATGTAATATTGTATCATAACATCACAGATGATCATAAATGAAATATAGAGATAGGGTAGAATCATAGATGATCTGGCTGATGCGGAGGTAGAGAATATGAAACGCTCGTGCGGGGCTGCTGGGGTCTCAAGTATGATTGTCCTTCATTGAGCATCTCCTCGTCGATGACTAACTGTCGTACCCATCCTGAAGTGTTCGTGCCTGAGGAGACCCTGAAACGAACCTCATTCGAACTTGCAATCAGTCCGGTGAGTGATGAGGTGCTTGTAACGACCCGACCTTTTTCGACTTATATTTATGCTTTTTATTTTCACGAAACTGCGTATTTGTGCGTACTGAGCTATATTATATTCTGGGATCGTTATTCATGTTAATTACTTTCTTTAATACCTTACAACGTGTTATTAAGTGCTTTATCACTTAACTTGATCCTTGAATGCTTTTACGACCGTTAGTGTCACTTGTCGTTTAAAACGAGCTACGTACTTTGTACACGTCAAATTTTGTCATAATTGAAGTATTATGACTACTTAAAACTAATTGTTATTTTCTAATGACAATTACTTGGCTTATTGGTTGCTTAATTACGCTTAGTGTTTTACTAATGCACACTAGTTAGTGGACTTTTTACCTTAATGGACTAAGGCCCACCCTACTCTAGCTAATGGACTTTTAAGTTAGTCCAATTTTAATGGACTTATGAACCATTAATATGTAGGACAAAAACCATTAAGATAATCCAACAAACTAGCATATTTGTGTATCATTTCCTACACTTTGCTGCATGGGATCCCAACATACAAGCACCACATTTGTACCCCCACCCATGCAAAAGCAAAATTGTCCCCCCCTTGTCCCTAAAACCGTCGGCCTAAACCACCACCACCACCACTATAAATTCAAACCTCATCCTCATTTCACACTTCATTTCATTTCTCATTTCTCACACACTTTCTCTCTAATTTTCTCTCTAGTCTTTCTCACACTAAAAGCTTAAGAAATTGTAAGTTCTTGAATTTCATTCTTCTTCTTTTTTCTTTTTAGTCACGACATCATCATCATCATCATCATCATCATGAGATCAAGCTTTTTAGGTTTTTGATCTTGTTATATCTTGTAGATTCAAACCTTGATAGGAAATCTTCAAGAACATAAAAGATTCAAGATTACTAGCTTTAAATCTTCATCACTTTGTTGGATCTAAGTTTTATAGCTTAAGATCACTTTATTTTTGTTTAAAGAACAAAACTTGTGTTTATGATATTCATAAAACTTGTAGATCTAACTTTTTTGCTTTAAGGATCTACAAGAACATTAGAGATCCAAGCTTGCTAGCTTAGGGTTTTATTATGTTGTTTACATCTAAGCTTTTTATGTTATGGTCTCATTACTTTTATTAGATCTTAGCTTTCTAGCTTATTGTCTCATTAATCTTGTAAAAATCCAAGCTTTCTAGCTTAGGATTTTGTAATACTTGAGATCTAAGTTTTTTATTTGTAGATCTCACTTACTTGGAACCTTTCTATGATCTTTATGGTAATAAAAATAAATTCTTCATCATCTCATATGATGAAGATGCATAAACTTGTGTCAAAAGGACAAAGGTTGAAGCTTTATTGTGTTTATACAATAAAGAGACAACTTTGATGTTCAAAACTTATAGAAAGTTAGATTTTACTTTTAGTTGTGTGTTGATGGTTAAAACTTGGTCAAAATGATGCTAAAACATCAAAGAGTTTTACACTTGAGACTTACACGCATCAAGGATGAGAACCGTGATAAACATCACACACCAAGAAATCCACCGGAGCACTTGTTTCTGTTTTTTTCAGGGTCTAATCTGACTCCTGGAGCTTCTGGAAAATTGATTTCCAGAAATTTTCGGGATGTGTAGATAACTTTTAGTTTAAGACTCGTCTAATCCGATGTACGGTTTAGGATTTATAGTCTTCCAAAGTTCACTACGTCTTTGTAACGACGTGCTGAAATTTCTAACCTACTCGCGCTTTGACCGTCGCCACGGTCAAACGACATCGGTTTAGGATATGAATTTTGGACAACGGTAAGAGGACTCACGAACGGAGCCTTGGCCACTAACCGCACATCATTTCAGTTTGTATAGAGGTCGTACCGGCTGTACGAATTCAGCTATTCGTTTCGATCTCTATTCTTGTTGAAGCTTTACTTTATCTTTCACGAATGATGATAATGATGATACTTAACACTTGACTTATTTACCTTTAAATCTTTTTGGACGATTTACTGACTTAGTAACCTTTGACTTAGGTTGAGGACCCTTGGACCAACTTACTTGCTTACGTTTTCATATCGACCTTACCGCACATTCACTGTGAGTTATAGCTCCCTTTTTACTTTAACTATTTTTGGGACTGAGAATCCATGCACTTTTTACATTTTACATACTAGACACGAGTGCTTTAACTTTTTATATGTGTGGGTGATATAAAGGCACAAATTTTCCCCTTAGCTCGGTAACGTTTAACTATTGGTTTATGAACCGGTAGACGCGAATCTTAGATATGGATCCATAGGGTTTGACATCCCCACTCGGGCTAGTCGCGCTAGCATTTAACGGGTGCTTAATACTTCGTCTGTTTTAACGCACTCGCCAAGTTTACTTTTAGGGGGTGATATATTATTTTACGTTAAGTTTGTTACCAAGTGCCCACGGTTAAGCATATATACTTTTCATACTGTTTTGAATACGAAATCTCGTGGTTTACCTTACGATATTGTTTACAATAAAACTATAGCTCTCTAACATTTGTGTTGACTTTTTAAGCATGTTATTTCTCAGGTGCTTAGACGAGTTTGCTTCCGATGTAATAGACTGCTGTTATAGACTTGATGTGTTAGACTTCCACTGCATTGTTAGAGATGTCTCAATCATGGAACTTTTTACTTTGCATTCATTACTATGTTACATTTAAACTATAGTTTTGTAATGACCTTAGTGTCCCGTACTATTTTTAAATGCTTTATATTCGTAGAAGCATGTTACTCTTGTTAAACATTTGTCATTGGGAAAAAGTTATCTTTTTATGAATGCAAAACTTTGTTTTAAAACAGCATGTAGTGTTATACCATGTAATGGACCTGTTGTTGTTGATCCGTGCCATTGATTTTTGGACGGGGCATCACATTTGGTATCAGAGCATTGATTGTAGGGAATTAGGCTGCATTAGTGTCTTGACTGAGTCGAGTAGGATTCACTAATAGGAATAATCTACAACTTGTTCGTTTACTTGTTTCTGCAGAATTAATGCATGCTACTACTTACTATTACTGCTATATGTTATTGTCGTATGCTATTGTTTATTCTCACTACTGCATACTACTATCTGCTTTTGATTGCATGATACTTCTATATGATACTGCTATTATTGCCATGCTATGTACTGCTGTAGATGATCTAGGCTGTTGTTGTTACTATGCCTGATTACGTGCTTGCTATATGTCTTACTGACATGGAAAAAATTACTTTTCCTTGTTCAGATGTCGGACATACCGCCTTTGATCATTGACTTAGAGAGTGATTCAGACTCGTCTACTACTTCACCGACTGTTGTTGCTGACTAACCTATTCCGTCACCGCTACCCTCCGACGACTCTGACGACTCGTCTTCTGGGGATATTAGTCACTCTCCTGACCTGATGGTCATCTCTGATAGTGACGAGGATCCCGAGGAGATCCCAGCTCCACCCAGCCCTAGACTCCCGGGGCCACAGTATCATTCCGATGGTACCGTGATCCCTGGGATAAATGGGGGCCGTTCATTTCATAACGAACGTGGACATTGGGTCAGACACACCGTCGACGGGCGGGTTGTGCTGGTTCCACCTGGCAGACATCGGATCATGACCACCGACCAGACACATTCTCCCGTACGTGATGTACCTGCACCACCTTCAGACGACTCAGACTGTTCATCACCAGACGAGACAGCGAGGAGGATCCGAGGAGGATTCTGAGGAGGACTCCGAGGATCCTGTACCGCCACCTTCTACCCCGCCGAAGAAGCGTTACCACTACGATGGTACCGTTATTCCAGGGGTAAATGGAGGTAAGCCGTTCGTGAACGCACAGGGTCAGTTGGTTAGGATTACTGTTCGAAAGCGGGTCGTGCCGATACGTGCTGATCCATTTGTGCGTAAGGTCGTCCGTACTGTGCCTTCTACTTTTAGTACTACACCTGCACTACCTGCACCACCTGCCCCACCTGCCCCAATGACACTTCCTACCATCGAGGAGCTGATGAGGGAAGTGCGTGCCCTACGTTCCAGGGTGACTGAGCTCGACGACCAAGTGTCCTAATGATGGACGTCACTTATCCTCCCTCACCATAGGACTATTGTATTAGATTTCATTATGTATTTTCTTAGTAGCTTCATGTTTTTGTTCGTGTACTGTACGGAAACTTATGAAGTTGTATGCAACTCTTTCTTATGAAAGGAACTTAGTGTTGTTTATTTTTTTGCGACATTTTATTTATGTTTATTGCATGTTGGTTTTATGATATCCGTACTAGTTTTCCATGTTTAGTTAACATGTATTGTGTTGGTTGAATAGTGGATTACTATATTACTATAGTGTATTTAATTATTGGATAACAGATTTTGACTTGAGTCAAAATTTTTGATTGGAAGATCAATGGCAAACGGAAGAGGTCCAAGAGAGATGCCCACCGCAGCACAAATTGAGGAAATGGTGGCTGCTCGAGTAGCCGCATGTAGTGACCCGAACTTTTCCATGTTTATATATATTAATTGAGATTGATATTTACATGATTAAATGTTTCCAACATGTTAAGCAATCAAACTTGTTAAGACTTGATTAATTGAAATATGTTTCATATAGACAATTGACCACCCAAGTTGACCGGCGATTCACGAACGTTAAAACTTGTAAAAACGACATGAAGATATATATATGGATATACATATGGTTAACATGAGATTATGATAAGTAAGTATCTCCATAAGTATATTAACAATGAGTTATATACATATAAACAAGACTACCAACTTAAGGACTTCGAAACGAGACATATATGTAACGATTATCGTTGTAACGACATTTAAATGTATATATATCATATTAAGATATATTAATATATCATAATATCATGATAATATAATAATTTAACATCTCATTAGATATAATAAACAATGGGTTAACAACATTAATTGAGATCGTTAACTTAAAGGTTTCAAAACAACACTTACATGTAACGACTAACGATGACTTAACGACTCAGTTAAAATGTATATACATGTAGTGTATTTAGATGTATTAAAATACTTTTGGAAGACTTCAAGACATATATCAAAACACTCATACTTAACGAAAATGGTTATAGTTACTTTCCCATTCTTTTCTTTCATCAAGAATTCTAGTCGTATTCTTACCCGTATTATACACAGCTTCAAAACGTACTTACTATGGGTATATACCAATAGGAACTAGCATGGGATTCCACTCTTGATTATGTCATGTATGACTAATCAATTTTAACTTCTACCATGAGCTAGTCAACTAACTAGAACCCCTTTTAACCCCACTCACCACTCACCAATTACCACTCATCATTCACTCCATTTCACTTCCAATTCTCTTTCTAATTCTCTCTCAACACACACACACACACTATTATGAACGTATTTTTTCAGTAGTTAATCATCATCTTCATCAAAAATCACTTCAAGAATCAAGCTATAATCATCATAGGAAGAACACTTCAAGAACACTTCAAAAATCCCTTCAAGTTTACTAATTTACTTCCAAGCTTTCTAATCCATTCCAAGTAATCATCTAAGATCAAGAAACCTTTGTTATATACAGTAGGTTATCTTTCTTATTCAAGGTAATATTCATATTCAAACTTTGATTCAATTTCTATAACTATAAACCATCTTAATTCGAGTAAAAATCTTACTTGAACTTGTTTTTGTGTCATGATCCTACTTCAAGAACTTTCAAACCATCCAAGATCCTTTGAAGCTAGATCATTTCTTGTCACTTCCAGTAGGTTTACCTACTAAACTTGAGGTAGTAATGATGTTCATAACATCATTCGATTCATATATATAAAACTATCTTATTCGAAGGTTTAAACTCGTAATCACTAGAACATAATTTAGTTAATTCTAAACTTGTTCGCAAACAAAAGTTAATCCTTCTAACTTGACTTTTAAAATTAACTAAACACATGTTCTATATCTATATGATATGCTAACTTAATGATTTAAAACCTGGAAACACGAAAAACACCGTAAAACCGGATTTACGCCGTCGTAGTAACACCGCGGGCTGTTTTGGGTTAGTTAATTAAAAACTATGATAAACTTTGATTTAAAAGTTGTTATTCTGAGAAAATGATTTTTATTATGAACATGAAACTATATCCAAAAATTATGGTTAAACTCAAAGTGGAAGTATGTTTTCTAAAATGGTCATCTAGACGTCGTTCTTTCGACTGAAATGACTACCTTTACAAAAACGACTTGTAACGAATTTTTTTGACTATAAACCTATACTTTTTCTGTTTAGATTCATAAAATAGAGTTCAATATGAAACCATAGCAATTTGATTCACTCAAAACGGATTTAAAATGAAGAAGTTATGGGTAAAACAAGATTGGATAATTTTTCTCATTTTAGCTACTTGAAAATTGGTAACAAATCTATTCCAACCATAACTTAATCAACTTGTATTGTATATTATGTAATCTTGAGATACCATAGACACGTATACAATGTTTCGACCTATCATGTCGACACATCTATATATATTTCGAAACAACCATAGATACTCTATATGTGAATGTTGGAGTTAGCTATACAGGGTTGAGGTTGATTCCAAAATATATATAGTTTGAGTTGTGATCAATACTGAGATACGTATATACTAGGTCGTGGATTGATTCAAGATAATATTTATCGATTTATTTCTGTACATCTAACTGTGGACAACTAGTTGTAGGTTACTAACGAGGACAGCTGACTTAATAAACTTAAAACATCAAAATATATTAAAAGTGTTGTAAATATATTTTGAACATACTTTAATATATATGTATATATTGTTATAGGTTTGTGAATCAACAGTGGCCAAGTCTTACTTCTCGATGAAGTAAAAATCTGTGAAAGTGAGTTATAGTCCCACTTTTAAAATCTAATATTTTTGGGATGAGAATACATGCAGGTTTTATAAATGATTTACAAAATAGACACAAGTACGTGAAACTACATTCTATGGTTGAATTATCGAAATCGAATATGCCCCTTTTTATTAAGTCTGGTAATCTAAGAATTAGGGAACAGACACCCTAATTGACGCGAATCCTAAAGATAGATCTATTGGGCCTAACAAACCCCATCCAAAGTACCGGATGCTTTAGTACTTCGAAATTTATATCATATCCGAAGGGTGTCCCGGAATGATGGGGATATTCTTATATATGCATCTTGTTAATGTCGGTTACCAGGTGTTCACCATATGAATGATTTTTATCTCTATGTATGGGATGTATATTGAAATATGAAATCTTGTGGTCTATTGTTACGATTTGATATATATAGGTTAAACCTATAACTCACCAACATTTTTGTTGACGTTTAAAGCATGTTTATTCTCAGGTGAATATTAAGAGCTTCCGCTGTTGCATACTAAAATAAGGACAAGATTTGGAGTCCATGTTTGTATGATATTGTGTAAAAACTGCATTCAAGAAACTGATTTCGATGTAACATATTTGTATTGTAAACCATTATGTAATGGTCGTGTGTAAACAGGATATTTTAGATTATCATTATTTGATAATCTAGGTAAAGCTTTTTAAATCTTCATTTATAAAATAAATGTTATGGTTTGTTTTAAAAATGAATGCAGTCTTTGAAAAACGTCTCATATAGAGGTCAAAACCTCGCAACGAAATCAATTAATATGGAACGTTTTTAATCAATAAGAACGGGACATTTCAGTTGGTATCCGAGCGTTGGTCTTA
Organism: Rutidosis leptorrhynchoides; assembly: GCF_046630445.1. Taxonomy (NCBI): domain Eukaryota; kingdom Viridiplantae; phylum Streptophyta; class Magnoliopsida; order Asterales; family Asteraceae; genus Rutidosis; species Rutidosis leptorrhynchoides. The sequence goes on from NC_092333.1 coordinate 253,742,466, forward strand.
GAGAACCAGAATTTTGCATTAGTGTGTTTTATCGAGTTTGTTAGGATGCATTAGTGAATCTGGACTTCGACCGTGTTTACTTGAAAAATGATTGCTTAACAAATTTTGTTGGAAACTATTTATTTTTAACATGTGAATATTATGTGATATATTAATCTCTTAACGCGTTTGATATTATGTGATAGATGTCTACCTCTAGAACAAGTCCCATTGACTCACCTAATAATAATGAAGAGTCAAATGTAAATTGGAATGATTCGTGGACTGATTCACAAGTTCCCGAAGAGGAACCAGAAGAAGAGTCGGAACCGGAAGAAGAATCGGAACCGGAAGAAGAATCGGAACCGGATGAAGAAATAGAACCGGTGGGGGAAATAATAAAACGGTTAAGTAAAAGAAAATCCTCAACCAACTGACCAAGGTTAATTATGTTCAATGGTGTTTCCGCCAAGGAAGCAAAATATTGGGAGGATTACCAATTCTCCGATGAATCGGATTCCGACGAGAATTCCGATGATGTTATAGAAATTACCCCAACTGAATTTAAAAAGGCAAAAGAAAATAATAAGGGAAAGGGCATAAAAATAGAGAAATCTAATTCCAACCCCGATGAACTTTATATGTATCGTCAACCCCCGAAGTCCTTAAGTTGTAATAATGACCCGGGAACCTCTAAACCACCAGGTTTTTCTAAACCAATGTGGATAACGACGGCTCGTATTAGGGGAACATCATATATCCCTAAAAACTTGGCAAAACGAACCAAAACCGAAGAAGAAGAAACAAGCGAGTCGGAATAAGATAGTTGTATTCGTGTGGTGTAATATATGTAATATAGTGTGCTTATGCTTTATGATATATGTAAAAATTGCTTGTATTAATAAGTATTTTTTTATGAATCTAACTCTTGTCTATTTTACAGTATAAAAACACAAAATGGATAGACAACCCAATATTTTAAGAGACCTACCCGGAGACATGATTGATGAAATCTTGTCTAGAGTCGGTCAGAATTCTTCGGCACAACTATTTAAGGCGAGATCAGTTTGTAAGACATTCGAAGAACGTTCCAAGAATGCCTTGGTTTATAAAAGGCTTTCGTTCGAAAGATGGGGGATATCACATTGGGAAATCCATAAGTTACGATGTGTTTACTTTGACGCATATATTGCGGGGAACCCAAATGCTATTTTACGCAATGGGTTAAGAAATTATTTTGACTCAATATATCCGAATATTGGACTTTGTGGTTTAGAAAAAGCGGCTAACATGCAACATAAAGAAGCATGTTATGCTTACGGATTAGTAATGTTCGCTTCTCACCAAAGTGAAAACAAGAACATCGGCCTTCAACTATTAAACAAAACGTTCCCACAAGTGACGGAGTCGGTAATTGGGGTAAGAAATGAGGTTTTTAGATTGTTACGGGACTGTTGGACATTAAGTAACCCTCGTCCCTTTGACGACGTTACAACACGCTGTCTTATCAACGGCCATAACGGTTATGTTCCACAAGACCAAGGATGGGAAGTAGTCCTAGTAAAACCAGAATGCATGACTTGTTTCTGGACGTATGAATTACGTGTCTTTATTGCCTTTGCTGAACGACTTGTGTACTAGCTAGAATTATCTTCACAACTATCTTGTATCAAAGTTATTGTGTGCTATATTTCATGCTTTATGTAAAATAAGCGGTATTGTAAGTTTGTAAAATATTGTATAAAAGTTTGAACGCGAAATATTATTATAATCAGTTTTTCATATAGAATTGTAGTAGTTGAATTGTATATTAGCTACTAAGTATGAACTTAACGGGTAGGTACTACTCGAATTTAAACTTATAAAACGCTAATATGAAGAAAAAGCTTTTATAAATGAGTTCATATTATGCTACGAAATACTATTAACTACTCTTAATATTCTGTATGATTAACTTGTTCCATTTGACTATTTTGAAGGAAATGGCACCGACTACTCGACACACCGTGAATATGAATGAAGAGGAATTCCGTACTTTTCTAGCTTCAAACATAGCCGCAGTAGGCTGCGCTACATACCAACAATAACCTTGGATCTAGCAGTACAGGAAATCGTGTAGGATGCACCTACAAAGAATTCACTGCCTGCAAACCTTTGGAATTTGATGGAACCGAAGGACCGATCGGATTGAAACGGTGGACCGAGAAGGTCGAATCGGTGTTTGCCATAAGTAAGTGTACTGAAGAAGACAAAGTAAAGTACGCTACGCATACCTTCACAGGTTCTGCGTTAACATGGTGGAATACCTATCTAGAGCAAGTGGGACAAGACGATGCGTACGCACTACCGTGGTCAGCATTCAAGCACTTGATGAACGAGAAGTACCGTCCCAGAAACGAGGTCAATAAGCTCAAGACAGAACTTAGAGGGTTACGAACCCAAGGATTTGATATTACCACGTACGAAAGACGATTCACAGAATTGTGCCTATTGTGTCCGGGAGCATTCGAAGATGAGGAAGAGAAGATCGACGCGTTTGTAAAAGGATTATCGGAAAGAATCCAAGAAGATATAAGTTCACACGAGCCCGCCTCCATACAACAGGCATGTAGAATGGCTCACAAACTAGTGAACCAGATTGAAGAAAGAATTAAAGAACAGACTGCTGAAGAGGCCAATGTGAAGCAAGTCAAAAGAAAGTGGGAGGAAGACGGTGATAAGAATCACCAATACAACAACAACAGCAATTACAACAATAATCGCAACAATTATCCCAACAATCACAACATCAATCGCAACTACAACAAACGGCCCAACAACAACAACAACAACAACAACAACAACAACAACAACAACAACAACAACAACAACAGCAACTACAACAATCATCCCAACAACAATAATAACCGCAACAACAACAACAATCAGAAGCAGCTATGCCAAAGGTGTGAAAAGTATCACTCGGGGTTCTGCACCAAATTTTGCAACAAGTGTAAAAGAAACGGTCATAGCGCGGTGAAGTGTGAGGTCTACGGACCAGGGGTTAATAGAACAAAAGGAACAAATGGTGTCGAAACGAGTAATGGCGGAGCAAGTAGTGTCGAAGCAAGTTATGCCAATGTAGTTTGTTATAAATGTGGAAAACCGGGCCACATTATTAGAAATTGCCCGAACTAGGAGAACACGAATGGACAAGGCCGCGGAAGAGTTTTCAATATTAATGCGGCAGAGGCACAGGAAGACCCGGAGTTTGTTACGGGTACGTTTCTTATTGACAATAAATCTGCTTACGTTTTATTTGATTCGGGTGCGGATAGAAGCTATATGAGTAGAGATTTTTGTGCTAAATTAAGTTGTCCATTGACGCCTTTGGATAGTAAATTTTTACTCGAATTAGCAAATGGTAAATTAATTTCAGCAGATAATATATGTCGGAATCGAGAAATTAAACTGGTTAGCGAAACATTTAAGATTGACTTGATACCAGTAGAGTTAGGGAGTTTTGATGTGATAATCGGTATGGACTGGTTGAAAGAAGTGAAAGCAGAGATCGTTTGTTACAAAAATGCAATTCGCATTATACGAGAAAAAGGAAAACCCTTAATGGTGTACGGAGAAAAGGGCAACATGAAGCTACATCTTATTAGTAATTTGAAGGCACAAAAACTAATAAGAAAAGGTTGCTATACTGTTCTAGCACACGTCGAGAAAGTACAAACCAAAGAAAAGAGCATCAATGATGTTCCCATTGCAAAAGAATTTCCCGATGTATTTCCGAAAGAATTACCGGGATTACCCCCACATCGATCCGTTGAATTTCAAATAGATCTTGTACAAGGAGCTGCACCAATAGCTCGTGCTCCTTACAGACTCGCACCCAGCGAGATGAAAGAACTGCAAAGCCAATTACAAGAACTTTTAGAGCGTGGTTTCATTCGACCAAGCACATCATCGTGGGGAGCTCCTGTTTTGTTTGTCAAGAAGAAAGATGGTACATTCAGGTTGTGTATCGACTACCGAGAGTTGAACAAACTTACCATCAAGAACCGCTACCCACTACCGAGAATCAATGACTTATTTGATCAACTACAAGGCTCGTCTGTTTATTCAAAGATTGAGTTACGTTCCGGGTATCATCAAATGCGGGTGAAAGAAGATGATATTCCAAAGACTGCTTTCAGAACACGTTACGGTCATTACGAGTTTATGGTCATGCCGTTTGGTTTAACTAATGCACCAGCTGTGTTCATGGACCTTATGAATCGAGTGTGTGGACCATACCTTGACAAGTTTGTCATTGTTTTCATTGATGACATACTTATTTACTCAAAGAATGACCAAGAACACGGTGAATATTTGAGAAAGGTGTTAGAAGTATTGAGGAAGGAAGAATTGTACGCTAAGTTTTCAAAGTGTGCATTTTGGTTGGAAGAAGTTCAATTCCTCGGTCACATAGTGAACAAAGAAGGTATTAAGGTGGATCCGGCAAAGATAGAAACTGTTGAAAAGTGGGAAACCCCGAAAACTCCGAAACACATAAGCCAGTTTTTAGGACTAGCTGGTTACTACAGAAGGTTCATCCAAGACTTTTCCAGAATAGCAAAACCCTTGACTGCATTAACGCATAAAGGGAAGAAATTTGAATGGAAGGATGAACAAGAGAAAGCGTTTCAGTTATTGAAGAAAAAGCTAACTACGGCACCTATATTGTCATTGCCTGAAGGGAATGATGATTTTGTTATTTATTGTGATGCATCAAAGCAAGGTCTCGGTTGTGTATTAATGCAACGAACGAAGGTGATTGCTTATGCGTCTAGACAATTGAAGATTCACGAGCAAAATTATACGACGCATGATTTGGAATTAGGCGCGGTTGTTTTTGCATTAAAGACTTGGAGGCACTACTTATATGGGGTCAAAAGTATTATATATACCGAACACAAAAGTCTTCAACACATATTTAATTAGAAACAACTGAATATGAGGCAGCGTAGGTGGATTGAATTGTTGAATGATTACGACTTTGAGATTTGTTACCACCCGCAGAAGGCAAATGTGGTAGCCGATGCCTTGAGCAGGAAGGACAGAGAACCCATTCGAGTAAAATCTATGAATATAATGATTCATAATAACCTTACTACTCAAATAAAGGAGGTGCAACAAGGAGTTTTAAAAGTGGGAAATTTAAAGGATGAAATACCCAAAGGATCGGAGAAGCATCTTAATATTCGGGAAGACGGAACCCGGTATAGGGCTGAAAGGATTTGGGTACCAAAATTTGGAGATATGAGAGAAATGGTACTTAGAGAAGCTCATAAAACCAGATACTCAATACATCCTGGAACGGGGAAGATGTACAAGGATCTCAAGAAACATTTTTGGTGGCCGGGTATGAAAGCCGATGTTGCTAAATACGTAGGAGAATGTTTGACGTGTTCTAAGGTCAAAGCTGAGCATCAGAAACCATCAGGTCTACTTCAACAACCCGAAATCCCGGAATGGAAATGGGAAAACATTACCATGGATTTCATCACTAAATTGCCAAGGACTGCAAGTGGTTTTGATACTATTTGGGTAATAGTTGATCGTCTCACCAAATCAGCACACTTCCTGCCAATAAGAGAAGATGACAAGATGGAGAAGTTAGCACGACTGTATTTGAAGGAAGTCATCTCCAGACATGGAATACCAATCTCTATTATCTCTGATAGGGATGGCAGATTTATTTCAAGATTCTGGCAGACATTACAGCAAGCATTAGGAACTCGTCTAGACATGAGTACTTCCTATCATCCACAAACTGATGGGCAGAGCAAAAGGACGATACAAACGCTTGAAGACATGCTACGAGCATGTGTTATTGATTTCGGAAATAGTTGGGATCGACATCTACCGTTAACAGAATTTTCCTACAACAACAGCTACCATTCAAGCATTGAGATGGCGCCGTTTGAAGCACTTTATGGTAGAAAGTGCAGGTCTCCGATTTGTTGGAGTGAAGTGGGGGATAGACAGATTACGGGTCCGGAGATTATACAAGAAACTACCGAGAAGATCATCCAAATTCAACAACGGTTGAAAACCGCCCAAAGTCAACAAAAGAGCTACGCTGACATTAAAAGAAAAGATATAGAATTTGAAATTGGAGAGATGGTCATGCTTAAAGTTGCAACTTGGAAAGGCGTTGTTCGATTTGGTAAACGAGGGAAATTAAATCCAAGGTATATTGGACCATTCAAGATTATTGATCGTGTCGGACCAGTAGCTTACCGACTTGAGTTACCTCAACAACTCGCGGCTGTACATAACACTTTCCACGTCTCGAATTTGAAGAAATGTTTTGCTAAAGAAGATCTCACTATTCCGTTAGATGAAATCCAAATCAACGAAAAACTTCAATTCATCGAAGAACCCGTTGAAATAATGGATCGTGAGGTTAAAAGACTTAAGCAAAACAAGATACCAATTGTTAAGGTTCGATGGAATGCTCGTAGAGGACCCGAGTTCACCTGGGAGTGTGAAGATCAGATGAAGAAGAAATATCACATCTATTTCCAGAAGATTCGTCAACACCTTCAACAGCTTAAAATTTCGGGACGAAATTTATTTAACGGGTAGGTACTGTAGTGACCCGAAATTTTCCATGTTTATATATATTAATTGAGATTGATATTTACATGATTAAATGTTTCCAACATGTTAAGCAATCAAACTTGTTAAGACTTGATTAATTGAAATATGTTTCATATAGACAATTGACCACCCAAGTTGACCGGCGATTCACGAACGTTAAAACTTGTAAAAACGACATGACGATATATATATGGATATACATATGGTTAACATGAGATTATGATAAGTAAGTATCTCCATAAGTATATTAACAATGAGTTATATACATATAAACAAGACTACCAACTTAAGGATTTTGAAACGAGACATATATGTAACGATTATCGTTGTAACGACATTTAAATGTATATATATCATATTTATATATATTAATATATCATAATATCATGATAATATAATAATTTAACATCTCATTATATATAATAAACAATGGGTTAACAACATTAATTGAGATCGTTAACTTAAAGGTTTCAAAACAACACTTACATGTAACGACTAACGATGACTTAACGACTCAGTTAAAATGTATATACATGTAGTGTATTTAGATGTATTAAAATACTTTTGGAAGACTTCAAGACATATATCAAAACACTCATACTTAACAAAAATGGTTACAGTTACTTTCCCATTCTTTTCTTTCATCAAGAATTCTAGTCGTATTCTTACCCGTATTATTCACAGCTTCAAAACGTACTTACTATGGGTATATACCAATAGGAACTAGCATTAGATTCCACTCTTGATTATGTCATGTATGACTAATCAATTTTAACTTCTACCATGAGCTAGTCAACTAACTAGAACTCCTTTTAACCCCACTCACCACTCACCAATTACCACTCATCATTCACTCCATTTCACTTCCAATTCTCTTTCTAATTCTCTCTCAACACACACACACACACTATTATGAACGTATCTTTTCAGTAGTTAATCATCATCTTCATCAAAAATCACTTCAAGAATCAAGCTATAATCATCATAGGAAGAACACTTCAAGAACACTTCAAAAATCCCTTCAAGTTTACTAATTTACTTCCAAGCTTTCTAATCCATTCCAAGTAATCATCTAAGATCAAGAAACCTTTGTTATATACAGTAGGTTATCTTTCTTATTCAAGTCAATATTCATATTCAAACTTTGATTCAATTTCTATAACTATAAACTATCTTAATTCGAGTAAAAATCTTACTTGAACTTGTTTTTGTGTCATGATCCTACTTCAAGAACTTTCAAGCCATCCAAGATCCTTTGAAGCTAGATCATTTCTTGTCACTTCCAGTAGGTTTACCTACTAAACTTGAGGTAGTAATGATGTTCATAACATCATTCGATTCATATATATAAAACTATCTTATTCGAAGGTTTAAACTCGTAATCACTAGAACATAGTTTAGTTAATTCTAAACTTGTTCGCAAACAAAAGTTAATCCTTCTAACTTGACTTTTAAAATTAACTAAACACATGTATATATCTATATGATATGCTAACTTAATGATTTAAAACCTGGAAACACGAAAAACACCGTAAAACCGGATTTACGCCGTCGTAGTAACACCGCGGGCTGTTTTGGGTTAGTTAATTAAAAACTATGATAAACTTTGATTTAAAAGTTGTTATTCTGAGAAAATGATTTTTATTATGAACATGAAACTATATCCAAAAATTATGGTTAAACTCAAAGTGGAAGTATGTTTTCTAAAATGGTCATCTAGACGTCGTTCTTTCGACTGAAATGACTACCTTTACAAAAACGACTTGTAACGAATTTTTCTGACTATAAACCTATACTTTTTCTGTTTAGATTCATAAAATAGAGTTCAATATGAAACCATAGCAATTTGATTCACTCAAAACGGATTTAAAATGAAGAAGTTATGGGTAAAACAAGATTGGATAATTTTTCTCATTTTAGCTACTTGAAAATTGGTAACAAATCTATTCCAACCATAACTTAATCAACTTGTATTGTATATTATGTAATCTTGAGATACTATAGACACGTATACAATGTTTCGACCTATCATGTCGACACATCTATATATATTTCGGAACAACCATAGATACTCTATATGTGAATGTTGGAGTTAGCTATACAGGGTTGAGGTTGATTCCAAAATATATATAGTTTGAGTTGTGATCAATACTGAGATACGTATACACTGGGTCGTGGATTGATTCAAGATAATATTTATCGATTTATTTCTGTACATCTAACTGTGGACAACTAGTTGTAGGTTACTAACGAGGACAGCTGACTTAATAAACTTAAAACATCAAAATATATTAAAAGTGTTGTAAATATATTTTGAACATACTTTAACATATATGTATATATTGTTATAGGTTCGTGAATCAACAGTGGCCAAGTCTTACTTCTCGACGAAGTAAAAATCTGTGAAAGTGAGTTATAGTCCCACTTTTAAAATCTAATATTTTTGGGATGAGAATAAATGCAGGTTTTATAAATGATTTATAAAATAGACACAAGTACGTGAAACTACATTCTATGGTTAAATTATCGAAATCGAATATGCCCCTTTTTATTAAGTCTGGTAATCTAAGAATTAGGGAACAGACACCCTAATTGACACGAATCCTAAAGATAGATCTATTGGGCCTAACAAACCCCATCCAAAGTACCGGATGCTTTAGTACTTCGAAATTTATATCATATCCGAAGGGTGTCCCGGAATGATGGGGATATTCTTATATATGCATCTTGTTAATGTCGGTTACCAGGTGTTCACCATATGAATGATTTTTATCTCTATGTATGGGATGTATATTGAAATATGAAATCTTGTGGTCTATTGTTACGATTTGATATATATAGGTTAAACCTATAACTCACCAACATTTTTGTTGACGTTTAAAGCATGTTTATTCTCAGGTGAATATTAAGAGCTTCCGCTGTTGCATACTAAAATAAGGACAAGATTTGGAGTCCATCTTTGTATGATATTGTGTAAAAACTGCATTCAAGAAACTGATTTCGATGTAACATATTTGTATTGTAAACCATTATGTAATGGTCGTGTGTAAACAGGATATTTTAGATTATCATTATTTGATAATCTACGTAAAGCTTTTTAAATCTTCATTTATAAAATAAAGGTTATGGTTTGTTTTAAAAATGAATGCAGTCTTTGAAAAACGTCTCATATAGAGGTCAAAACCTCGCAACGAAATCAATTAATATGGAACGTTTTTAATCAATAAGAACGGGACATTTCACCGCAGCTATGGTGAATGCCAACCCACAAGCTCCAATGGCTAACCGAATTGCTCAGAATGGGTGCACTTACAAGGATTTCATGAGTTGCAAGCCACAGACCTTTAGTGGGACGGAAGGTCCTGTTGGGTTAACAGGATGGTTTGAAAAGCTAGAATTGGTATTTAGGGTTAGCAATTGTTCCGATACGAACAGGACTAAGTACGCTTCCTGCACGTTGTCGGATAGCGCTTTCACATGGTGGAACACATACCCTAGGCTCGGGGAATTTATGAAGCATATGCAACACCCTGGGAGGAGTTTAAGAGGACTATGATCGAGGAGTACTGCCCCAGAACTGAAATTCTGAAGATGGAGACAGAGTTTTAGGGATTGAAGGTTTCCAAAACTGACCTTGATGGTTATGATCGGAGATTTTTGGAATTATCTCTAATGTGTCCCACAATGGTTAACCCTGAGTACAAACGGTTGGAGCGGTATCTGTGGGGACTTCCCAAGGACATCAGGGAAATGTCACTTCTTCCAAACCAAGGACTGTCTAGGAAGCTATGCGCATGGCGCACACCTTGATGGATCAAGTTATCCGCCAAGAGCCAGAGAAGGTGAAGTTAGAGTATGGAGCAACTGATGGGAAGCGCAAATGGGATGGAAGCAAGGGTAAAGGTTTTGATCAGAATACAGTCAAGAGGCATGAGCACTTTAGGGGAAGCAATGAGGGGAGAAGCTATAAAGGTAGCCTACCTCAGTGCAAGAGATGCTATAAGCATCATACTGGGTACTGTAATGTGGTGTGTGAGAAGTGTAAGAGGACTGGACACATCGAAAAGGATTGTAAGATCAACACTTCATCTATGAAGGCGAACCCCAATGCACCAAGGAAGTGCTTTGAATGCGGCCAGTAGGGTTACTTTAAGAATGAATATCCTAACAAGAAGAAGGATGGCGGGCCTGCACGTGGAACAGTCTTCAATTTGAACATTAGAGATGCCTGCGAGGATCCTGACTTGGTTACAAGTACATTCATTGCTAATAAACTATTAGCTTCTATCTTGTTTGATACTGGTGCCGATAGGAGTTATATGTATAGACATTTTTGCTCTAAGTTAAATTAGTCATTAGTTCCTTTGGATGAGAAATATCTTGTTGAGGTAGCTAATGGAAAATCTGAGAGAGCTGATCAAATTTGTCACGGAAGTATAATTAAATTAGCTGGTGTGGATTTTAAGATTGATTTGATACCCATTAAGTTGGGAAGCTTTGATGTGATAGTCGGTATGGACTGGCTGTCAAAGGTGAAAGCAGAAGTTGTTTGTAGAGAGAAGATTATTCGTATACCTCGCGAGAACGGTGAGCCATTAATAGTTTACGGGGAGAGAGGTATCCCAGAGCTGAACCTTATTAGTTGCATGAAGGCACAAAAGGTCATGAGAAAAGGGCATTTTGCTATTTTGGCACACGTAAAGAATTTGGAGACTGAGGAGAAAAGCGTGAAGGATGTGCCGATTGTAAGTGAATTTCCTGAATTTTTTCTAGAAGAATTACCGGGATTACCACCGCCGCGATCAGTGGAGTCTCAGATCGATCTAGTGCCAGGAGCTGCACCTGTAGCTCGTGCACCTTATCGACTTGCACCTTTCAAAATGCAAGAGTTGCAGAGTCAACTACAGGAACTGCTAGATCGTAGATTTATTCAACTAAGATCTTCGCCTTAGGGCGCTCCAGTTTTGTTCGTGAAGAAGAAGGACAGATCTTTCTGCATGTGTATCGATTACCGCGAGCTGAACAAGTTGACAATCAAGAACCGGTATCCCCTTACCAGGATTGATGATCTATTCGATCAGGTGCAAGGATCAAGCGTTTACTCCAAGATTGATCTACGGTCAAGTTATCACCAGTTGAGGGTGAAGGAGGGCGATGTCCCTAAGACTGTGTTTCGAACTCATTATGGTCATTATCAGTTTCTTGTGATGTCATTTGGTTTAACTAACGCACCTGCTGTGTTTATGGATCTTATGAACCACGTGTGCAAGCCGTATCTAGACAAATTCGTTATCGTATTCATAGACGATATCTTAATCTATTCTAAAATCGAAGAAGAACACTAACGTCATCTTCGACTCATGCTTGAACTCTTGAGACAAGAACAACTCTACGCCAAATTCTTCAAGTGTGAATTCTGGTTAAAGGAAGTTCAATTTCTTGGCCACGTTATTAGTAGCTAAGGTATCAAAGTTGATCCCGAGAAAATCGAAGCCATTAGCAAGTGGTAACCCCCCACTACTCCTACTCATATACGTCAATTTTTAGGCCACGCCGGTTATTATCGTAGGTTCATCGAAGGTTTCTCTTTGGTTGCACGTCCTTTGACCGCGTTAACTCACAAAGGAAATAAATTCGTTTGGGCGGCCGAGCAAGAGTCGGCATTCCAAACTCTGAAGCAGAAGTTAACCACCGCACCTATCTTAACACTTCCCGATGGCAGCGATGACTTCGCTGTATATTGTGATGCCTCGAAGCATGGTTTTGGGTGTGTATTGATGCAACGAAAGAAAGTTATTGCTTACGCCTTCCGACAATTGAAGATTCACGAATGAAACTACACGACTCACGATCTCGAACTTAGAGCCATTGTCTTTGCACTCAAACTATGGAGACACTATCTTTACGGAACTAAAAGTACCATTTTCACCGACCACAAAAGCCTCCAACACATTTTCGATCAGAAGCAATTGAATATGAGACAACGACGGTGGATTGAAACACTGAACAATTACGATTGTGAACTTCGTTACCATCCTGGCAAGGCAAACGTTGTAGCCGATGCCTTGAGTTGAAAGGAGAGAATGGTACCTCTTCGTGTCCGAGCCTTGAACATCACCATTCACGCAAATCTCGATAGCTAAATCCGTGTAGCTCAAGATGAGACTCTCAAAGAGGAGAATATCTCTCAAGAACGCTTGAACATTCTCATCTCTCAATTCGAGATTAAGGAGACTAAACTCCGATATTTCACCGGAAGAATATGGGTGCCTAGTTATGGGGATTTACGAAGTCTTATTCTAGACGAAGCTCATAAGTCAAGGTATTCATTTCATCCAGGAGCTGGTAAGATGTACCACGATCTCAAGGAGCGATATTGGTGCCCAAACCTCAAAAAGGATGTTGCTATTTACGTTGGAAAGTGTTTAACTTGTTCCAAGATCAAAGCCGAACATCAGAAGCCGTCTGGTTTACTTTAATAACCCAAAATCCCGCAATGGAAGTGGGAAAGGATAACGATGGACTTCATCACAAAACTACCCAAACGGTAGGCGCTTATGATACCGTCTCGGTTATTATTGACTGTCTCACCAAATCTGCTCATTTTCTAGCCATGAAGGAAATCGATACAATGGACAAGCTTGCACAACTGTACATAAAGGAAATTGTATCCCGTCACGGTGTACCCTTATCGATTATTTCCGACCGAGATGCCCGTTTCACTTCTAGATTTTGGCGTTCCTTACAAGAAGCCTTGGGAACACGTTTAGACATGAGTACCGCATATCACCCACAAACCGACGGACAAAGCGAATGCATGATTCAAACCTTGGATGACATGTTACATTCTTGTGTTATTAATTTTGGAAAAGCTTGGGAAAAGCATTTGCCTCTAGCCGAATTCTCCTATAACAATAGCTATCACACAAGTATTAAAGTGGCACCTTTCGAAGCTTTATATGGCCGTAAATGTCGTTCTCCTATTTGTTGGGCCGAGGTAGGTGATAAGTGTGACGACCCGGAAATTTTCAACCAAATTTAAACTTAATCTTATTATGAATTATAATGACCCGTCCTAATCCTCCTGGACGAAGTCATCAACATTTGGTCCCATTTCGAGGCGTTGACTTAAATATGTCATGAACGACTCCAAGTAATATCTCTAAAATGAGCAAATGCACAGCGGAAGGTTTCTTTCATACCTGAGAATAAACATGCTTAAAAGTGTCAACCAAAAGGTTGGTGAGTTCATAGGTTTATCATAACAATCATTTCAATATCTTAATAGACCACAAGATTTCATATACACAAATGTTTTAATAAAAATATTCTAAGTGGTTGAGCACTTGGTAACCATACTTAACATTTAATCAACGTCGCATATTCCCTTTATTATGAAATCTCACTACACTGTACCAAGAGTAGTCACCGAAACGAAGTATTGTGCAACCGTTGAATACTGGTCGTCCAGTCCGGTTGGGGTTGTCAGACCCGATAGATCTATCAACAGGATTCGCGTTTACAATACCACATGTAAATAATAGTTACCAAGCTATTAGGGAAGATATGCAGGGTGGTATAACTCAACGTAGAATATATTTTAAGTACTTGTGTCTATCTCGTAAACATTTATAAAAGCAGCGCATGTATTCTCAGCCCAAAAATATATATTGCAAAAGCAATTAAAAAGGGAGCAAATGAACTCACCTATTGTATTTTGTAGTAAAAATACATATGACATCATTTAACAAATGTAGGGTTGACCTCGGATTCACGAACCTATATTATTCATATATATTAATACATATAATTGAAGTCGAATAAATTTATATATATATTATATCTTAAATTATATATATCTTATATATTTAATTTGTGATAATAATATTGTTAATATGAAAATAATAATAATAGGGATAACAATAATAATACTAATATTGATAATAATAATAATAATAATCTTAAATGATAATTTTAGTAACAATGATAACTTTAATAATAAAAAAAAATAATCCTTAGTATTAATGATATTTTTTTTTTAAAAATGATAATGATGATAATAATAATAATAATAATAATAATAATAATAATATTAAATAATAATAATAATAATAATAATAATAATAATAATAATAATAATAATAATAATAATAATAATAATAATAATAGTTATACCTCAAAAAGGTAACAAATATATCATTACCCAGATTCGAACCCATGACCTCTTGGTTAAATCTCAAGACTACAAACCATCCCTCTACTCAATCTTATATGTTTTAATTCACATCTTAAATCTACTAACCCGTCATCTTCATATCATTCAATATTATCTTTTAACAACAACTAGTCACCTTCATTAATCCATTTTTCTATTACTTAGTGATATTGTTTATCTTAACTAAATTTTTGGGAACTATATCACAGCAACAATCAATCGAACAAGAACGATAATTGAATCTTGGCCCAACATCAACAAAATACGTTGCCCAACCTTGAATCAATTCGAAGCCCAAGTTGTTCAAGACAATTGATTCGGCCCAACATAAAAATCACGGCCCAACATGCAAAAAAAAAAAATAAAATCACGGCCCACTTGAACACTTTAGTGGGTTTGATTTTTAAATAGAACGAGATAAGTAGCAGGAAACAAAGAAAATATCGTGACCATCGCTATCATACCAATCATCATTCTTTATCGTCACTATTCATCGTCATCTTCATATATTATTACTGTTACAGTTCGAAGCAGCAAAGAAAATATAACACGCAGTAGCAGCAGCAGCTTGTGGTGGCATGAGTTACAACGATTGTAGCAGAAAAGAAAGTGGTCATAGGTTGGTGACTGAAACAGAAATAGATATCGAGCAGTTTGAGTGGTTTCTTAAGGTGGTTGTGTGATTCGATGGTGGGTGTAAGGTGATCATGGTGGTTCTCGGTTTGGTTTACAAGGTGGTGATGGTTGGGTTCCGATTGGATGGTGGTATTTTAATGGAGGAAGTGGTGGTTCTTGGTGATGGTCGCCGGTGGTTGTAATAGAAGGTTTGGTTGATCGTGGTTGTAGGTGGTGTAGTTCATGGTGGTAGGAGGTGGCTCGTTGTTAAAGAAGGTTTCAAGATGATGTTGTTTTTAAATCTCCCCAGTACATGTATATGTAATTATATGTTTATATATAAGGTGATTTGTTTGTGAGTGAGACAACAACAGTAATTCTCATGTTACTCCTCAAATCACGGAAGATATTATTTGAAACAAGAAAATATCCCATATTAATATTCGTAAATTAATAAATGTGAGAATTAAAAACCAGTTAAGCCATCGTCAATTATTGTTTAGATTTTCTTTCTCGGACTGTATTTTGTGCTCATTTGCTAAACAGTTTTCAATTAATAGTTTTCCTAAAAATCTCATATATATTTATTTATTTTGGTCATTAAATGTTTGAAACCTGATTAAAAATGTGCGTCTAATATTTAATTTTAATTTCAAGTAATCTATTCGGAGTATTAAAACTCAACTTATCAAAGTAAAAATATTTTTAAATAAATTCTAAATTTATATAACTTAATTATGTATCAACGTTTATCTAGATCTTATCATGAATTCATATTTAGACCTGTTTAATATCAACCATAAAAATTGACCTGTCATTCGAGCTCGATCCCAACTCAAAATTAAATATTTTTAAAATTAGTCAAAATTTTCCGGGTCGTGACAGTACCTACCCGTTAAAGAAATTTCGTCCCCGAAATTTAATAGAGGTCGTCATGGATAACAATAAGATTGTTTTCATGACAAATATGAGTTGATAGATAGAGCTTTATCATTATCGATAGATAAAACAATTCGATTATGTGAAGCGTATGAGTGAAGCTGGCACAAAAGATTGAGATAGAGAATTAACTTTTGACATAGTCGCAGTTGATTTCCGAAAATCAAGGAATTTAAGAAAGTCTTCTAATCAGAAAGAAAATGTATTAGCACGAATTATTAGCAACTGTTGGAATTACGGAAGAACAGAATATCAATGAAATATTTTCGTGATATGCTTAGAGATTAACTAGAATGAAAGAGTCGTGTAACATGGCACATGATGACGTTATGGTCTGTGAATCATCATGTTTCATTAGAAACTCAGCATGATTTACTGTAATATAATCACGTTGGCCAAGTGTCATTATATGATACTAACTCATGCATCAGTTCCCAACACTACTTCAAAATCATTCATATTTTAAATTCGAAGGTTCGCAGAATGGAGAAACTAATAGTTTCTCATATGATGTAACACTGATAGCTCAAAGAGATAAATGATTTCAGATAAGATTAGTTATGAAAATATATTCTGAAATATCGAGGATATTTATAATGAAAGATACGATAATATCTTTGAATATCTAAAATCATAGGATGATGGAGACTATTGTCCGCAAGAGTTTAGAGTAAGGAGCAAGATATTTGCTAAAGACTTCAGCAGGCATTGAATTATTTGGATTCTTTGAAGTCAAGCTTATTCTTTGTGATTTGTCCGCGGTTTCCTTCATAGTTTCGCATAATTCGCTTTTCGGTACTAAATTTTTTTTATTGAGTGTTTCCAATACTCCATTCTTTATCATCAAAATTTCGACGGTTAAGGTCGTGTACAGTTTTTGCTGCTGTATTCAGCATTTTCAGAATTTGTGGTATTGATTCGTAGACTGGGTGCTTTTCAGAATTGAAGATCATAATTCTAAGAGATAAATGTTATATGTTTACATATAACTGTTGATGTAGACATGCTGCGAGATTTCAAAATACCGATTACTAATTCCCGGTAGTTGGTATAGTAATTCTCGGTATAAGATAGAAATGAGTGAATGATAGGGTTTCACTTAATATAGTGATTTTTTGGAAAGTCAAAGATTAACGGAGTTGTTGGTAAATTTACTGATAATGTGGTGAGATATAAACGGTTTCCCGGTATCGATGACGAAAGACAACTTAGATATCAGGGTTATAATATGCTAACCTGAGTGAAAAGTCGAAGTTGACTTGTTGGAGCTGTGACAAAAATGGCTAATTTGGAAAGGGACTGGAAAATTATTTTGGGTAATAATAACCCTAAAGGAATTAACACAGCTATGTGTTAAACGTTTACTCAGTTTTCGAGAGTTTTTCAGGTGCATAACTATATGCATAAATCTTTTCTTCCATAGATGAAGTGCGGTTGGTTCATCTTCTCGATTGAGGTGTTTTCAAGAATCATGAAAGATTTGAACACAGATTGGAATTGTCAAGATACAAACGAGGTTTAAGATGAAATCAAGTGGCAAACTTGAAGAATTGTTCAGTTTCATATGTTATAATCAATATTTTAATTCATTTTAATTGTCCAATATTATTAGTCCACAGTCGATAGTCCACAGTTACAGTCCAACAATTCATATATAGTTTAATATATAATATTCAAATTAATTAATACGTATCATGACCCGTATACGTCTCAGACTCGATCACAACTCAAACTATATATATTATTGTAGAATCAACCTCAACCCTGTATAGCTAACTCCCGCATTACTGCATATAGAGTGTCTATGGTTATTCCAAATAATATATATAGATGCGTCGATATGATATGTCAAAACCTTGTATACGTGTCCCGATAAATAAAGTGCGTAAAGTAAATAACAGAAATTAAATGACGATAAATAAAATTGCGAGAATGTAAATTACGAGAATGTAAATTGTAATAAATAAACTGCGATAAATAAAATGTAATCAGTTAGCTAGGAACAGTTAGCTGGAACAGTTAGCGTGGATTCTTAACAAAGTTTTTCGTAGTTAATTTGTTTGTTTCTATCATATTTTTATTTCGTCAAATGTTTTCTTCATTATGCCACTTGTTGGATTCTGATAGGTCAAAATCCTAATATGAAATTGAATGAAAATGATTATTCTGCGATGAACGGATACGTATATCGGTGGTTGTAAGTAGGATAGTAAATGACTGTTGAATCAGCTTCATCGAATGTACAGTGTAACTTATTAATGTGAAATCTAAATATTTCTCGGGTATTAGCTACCCGTTAAAATATTTTCACCATTAACAGTTGTACAAAAGAATTTTCAATTACAATCTTTATGAAAATATATATACATATATATTTTCTTCAGATGTAATCATGGATTTAATG
Organism: Rutidosis leptorrhynchoides; assembly: GCF_046630445.1. NCBI lineage: Eukaryota > Viridiplantae > Streptophyta > Magnoliopsida > Asterales > Asteraceae > Rutidosis > Rutidosis leptorrhynchoides. Next base: position 253,761,251 of record NC_092333.1, read on the forward strand.
AGTAGATATAATATTAACTCATTTGATTTACCTTTAGAACTAGAATACATAATCTCTAAAACATTAGAGATTACATAATCATCATGAAGAACGAAGATAATTGATGTAGAACGATACGTAGAATGTTGATTGTACTCGAGGTACAGAATGAGATGTTGAGGCATGGATTGTTGATGGTACTGGTGCCGTTACTGATGGTATTGTTGGTGCCGGTGATGTTGTTGAAGCTGGTAGGTTCTGCATCATATTTTCCAAAGCCACTACTCGAGCACGAAGCTCGTTGACTTCTTCTATTACTCCGGGATGATTGTCGGTCGGAACGAGCGGATGAATAAGGTTTAGAATTTTAGATAGAAGATAATCATGATGAGCTACCCTGGAGATGAGGCTAAAAATGGTGTTTCGGATAGGTTCTCCGGTAAGTGCTTCAGGTTCTTTGCCGAGGGTGCAGGTTGGTGGGTGGAAAGGATCGCCTTCTTCTTGTCTCCATTGGTTGAGTCGACTACGAACCCATCCCCATTTCATCCAAAATAGGTGATGGCTAAGTGGTTGATCCATTCCGGTTACACTTTCTTCGGAGTCCAGGTGAATATCCATATCGGTATCCGAGGGACTTGAACTAATGGTGAGTTCCATTTTGCTCGGTTAAATAAAGAGTTTTTGGTATGAAATGAATTTCGAATATCAGATGATATTCTAATTACATTGAATACCTATACATAGTACAGAAAATCCCGTAGATTATGGAGGGAATTAAGGAAACGTGTCAGACAAGACTTAATGTGATGGGATGTGAATTTGTCTGTACACCGTCTATGCAATAATTGCAATATGACGCGTCGAGACCGACAATGATAAGTAGATAATTTTCAACAAATGGTGGTAGACAAATACTTTTAACATGCAGACCAGGTTCAAGTCCAGACTTACTAATATAACCTAACAACTACTAGGTCGAAGTCCAGACTTGCTAATACATCCTAACAACTATCAATTAGACACACTAATGCAAGACCTGGTTCGCTAGAACCAACGCTCTGATACCACCTGTGACGACCCGTCCTAATCCACCTGGATGAAGTCATCAACATTTGGTCCCATTACGAGGCGTTGACTTAAATATGTCATGAACGACTCCAAGTAATATCTCTAAAATGAGCAAATGCACAGCGGAAGGTTTCTTTCATACCTGAGAATAAACATGCTTAAAAGTGTCAACCAAAAGGTTGGTGAGTTCATAGGTTTATCATAACAATCATTTCAATATCTTAATAGACCACAAGATTTCATATACACAAACGTTTTAATAAAAATATTCTAAGTGGTTGAGCACTTGGTAACCATACTTAACATTTAATTAACATCGCATATTCCCTTTATTATGAAATCTCACTACACTGTACCAAGAGTAGTCACCGAAACAAAGTAATGTGCAACCGTTGAATACTGGTCGTCCAGTCCGGTTGGGGTTGTCAGACCCTATAGATCTATCAACAGGATTTGCGTTTACAATACCACATGTAAATAGTAGTTACCAAGCTATTAGGGAAGATATGCAGGGTGGTACAACTCAACATAGAATATATTTTAAGTACTTGTGTCTATCTCGTAAACATTTATAAAAGCAGCGCATGTATTCTCAGCCCAAAAATATATATTGCAAAAGCAATTAAAAAGGGAGCAAATGAAACTCACCTATTGTATTTTGTAGTAAAAATACATATGACGTCATTTAACAAGTGTAGGGTTGACCTCGGATTCACGAACCTATATTATTCATATATATTAATACATATAATTGAAGTCGAATAAATTTATATATATATTATATCTTAAATTATATATATCTTATATATTTAATTTGTGATAATAATATTGTTAATATGAAAATAATAATAATAGGGATAATAATAATAATACTAATATTGATAATAATAATAATAATAATCTTAAATGATAATTTTAGTAACAATGATAACTTTAATAATAAAAAAAATAATCCTTAGTATTAATGATATTTTTTTTTTAAAAATGATAATGATAATAATAATAATAATAATAATAATAATAATAATAATAATAATAATAATAATAATAATAATAATAATAATAATAATAATAGTTATACCTCAAAAAGGTAACAAATATATCCTTGCCCAGATTCGAACCCATGACCTCTTGGGTTAAATCTCAAGACTACAAACCATCCCTCTACTCAATCTTATATGTTTTAATTCACATCTTAAATCTACTAACCCGTCATCTTCATATAATTCAATATTATCTTTTAACAACAACTAGTCACCTTCATTAATCCATTTTTCTATTACTTAGTGATATTGTTTATCTTAACTAAATTTTTGGGAACTATATCACAGCAACAATCAATCGAACAAGAACGATAATTGAATCTTGGCCCAACACCAACAAAATACGTTGCCCAACCTTGAATCAATTCGAAGCCCAAGTTGTTCAAGACAATTGATTCGGCCCAACATAAAAATCATGGCCTAACATGCAAAAAAAATAAAATCACGGCCCACTTGAACACTTTAGTGGGTTTGATTTTTAAATAGAACGAGATAAGTAGCAGGAAACAAAGAAAATATCGTGACCATCTCTATCATACCAATCATCATTCTTTATCGTCACTATTCATCGTCATCTTCATATATTATTACTGTTACAGTTTGAAGTAGCAAAGAAAATATAACACGCAGCAGCAGCTTGTGGTGGCGTGAGTTACAACGATTGTAGCAGAAAAGAAAGTGGTCGTAGGTTGGTGACTGAAATAGAAATAGATATCGAGCAGTTTGAGTGGTTTCTTAAGGTGGTTGTGTGATTCGATGGTGGGTGTAAGGTGATCATGGTGGTTCTCGGTTTGGTTTACAAGGTGGTGATGGTTGGGTTTCGATTGGATGGTGGTAGTTTAATGGAGGAAGTGGTGGTTCTTGGTGATGGTCGTTGGTGGTTGTAATAGAAGGTTTGGTTGATCGTGGTTGTAGGTGGTGTAGTTCATGGTGGTAGGAGGTGGCTCGTTGTTAAAGAAGGTTTCAAGATGATGTGGTTTTTAAATCTCCCTAGTACATGTATATGTAATTATATGTTTATATATAAGGTGATTTGTTTGTGAGTGAGACAACAACAGTAATTCTCATGTTACTCCTCAAATCACGGAAGATATTATTTGAAACAAGAAAATATCCCATATTAATATTCGTAAATTAATAAACGTGAGAATTAAAAACCAGTTAAGCCATCGTCAATTATTGTTTAGATTTTCTTTCTCGGACTGTATTTTGTGCTCATTTGCTAAACAGTTTTCAATTAATAGTTTTCCTAAAAATCTCATATATATTTATTTATTTTGGTCATTAAATGTTTGAAACCTGATTAAAAATGTGCGTCTAATATTTAATTTTAATTTCAAGTAATCTATTCGGAGTATTAAAACTCAACTTATCAAAGTAAAAATATTTTTAAATAAATTCTAAATTTATATAACTTAATTATGTATCAACGTTTATCTAGATCTTATCATGAATTCGTATTTAGACCTGTTTAATATCAACCATAAAAATTGACCTGACATTCGAGCTCGATCCCAACTCAAAATTACATATTTTTAAAATTAGTCGAAATTTTCCGGGTCGTGACATGAATCGACATGATAAGCAAAGTCTATTATATTGGAGTCTTAACAATTTTGAACTATTTTCATTTATTAAATTACCCGATGACCATTTTCGACGATTCACGAACCATTATTTGTAAATAGATAAATATATATAAATAAGTAAATATAAATAATTATGCATAAGAATATTAATAAACTACTATATACAATTTGTTATAAATAAATAAGTAAATTAATATAAGATATATTAAAATTCATTATAAAAGTAATTTTGAAGTTATTGAGTATACGACGAAAACGCTCATTTGTCATTCAATTGTTAGTAAACGAATTAAAAATGAACTTATATTATTTTAAAATAAACGGTGATCCGAAAGTGAGTTATAGTCCCTCTTTTAAAATCTAATATTTTTGAGATGAGAATACATGCAGCTTTATAAATGTTTTACAAAATAGACACAAGTACATGAAACTACTTTCTATGGTTGAACTATCGAAGCCGAATATGCCCCTTTTACTTGGTAACCTAAGAATTAGTAAACCAGTCTACTAATTGACACGAATCCTAAAGATAGATCTATTGGGCCCAACAAACTCCATCTGTTGTTGCAGATGCTTTAGTACTTCGAGTTTTTATATCATGTCCGATGGATGTCCCGGAATGATGGGGATATTCTTATATGCATCTTGTTAATGTCGGTTACCAGGTGTTCAATCTAAATGAATGATTATTTTTGTCTCTATGCATGGGATGTATATTTATGAGAAATGAAAATCTTGTGGTCTATTAAAATGATGGAAATGAATGATTATGATAAACTAATGAACTCACCAACCTTTTGGTTGACACTTTAAAGCATGTTTATTCTCAGGTATGAAAGAAATCTTCCGCTGTGCATTTGTTCATATTAGAGATATTACTTGGAGTCATTCAGGACATATTTCAAAAGACGTTGCATTCGAGTTGTCGAGTTTATCAAGATTATTATTAAGTCAATTATAGTTGGATGTATTATGAAATGGCATGCATGTCGTCAACTTTCGATGTAAAGAAATTTTATCTTTCGAAAAACGAATGCAACGTTTGTAAAATGTATCATATAGAGGTCATGAACCTCGCGATGTAATCAACTATTGTGAATCGTTTATAATCGATATGGACTTCGTCCAGATGGATTAGGACAGGTTATGAAAGTTGGTATCAGAGCGGTGGTCTTAGTGAACCAGGTTTTGCATTAGTGTGTCTAACTAGTAGTTGTTTGGATGCGTTAATGAGTCTGGACTTCGACCGTGTCTGCATGTCAAAAGTTTTGCTTATCATTTCTAGTCAAAAATCATCTGCTTATCATCCTTAAGAAATTACCTGCTTATCATTCTTAGTCTAGACACATCTTACTGCCTCTATTTGCATAGATAGTGTATAGATAAATTCATATCTTAGCGTATACGTTACTGTAAACTTTGCCTGACAGCTTTCGTAGATTTCTCCGTAACTTATGGGATTTTAGTATTATATATGCATATATAAATTATATATTGCAGGGTACTAATCTACATCCTATAATCTATTTCTTATCGAAAAGTCCTTCATCTGATTGTACGAGATGAATCCCTCAACCAGTTTGGATTCCTCGGATTCTGACAGCTATTCCAATATGGAGTTTCACCTATCAGCGTCACCAGAATGAATCAACCAATAAGTCATCCCCAATTCATCTGATGTGTTCGTAGTCGACTCAACCGATGGAGACGAAAAGAAGACGATCCCTTCCACCAACCGAATTTATCTCTTGGCGATGAACCTGAAACACTTACCGGCGAACCTGTTTGTAATACTATTTTCTCTCTCATTTCCCGAATATCTCGCCAAGATTATATTCTATCTAAAATTCTAAACCTTATTCATTCGCTCGTTCCAATCGACAATCACCCCGGAATAATAGAAGAAGTCAACAAACTTCGCGCTAAAAAAAATAAATTTTTTTTGGAGAATATGGTGTAAAATGTACCAGCTTCAGCAACATCACCGGCACCAACAGTACCATCAGTAACAGCACCAGTACCATCAATAATCCATGCCTCAACATCTCATTCTGTACCTCGAGTATAATCATCGTTCTACATATCGTTCTACATCAATTATCTACGTTCTTCATGGCGATTAAGTAATCTCTAAATGTTTTAGAGATTATGTATTCTAGTTCTAACGGTAAACCAAATGAGTTTAATATCATATTAACTCAATGAATCCATGATTACATCTGAAGAAAATATATATGTATATATGTTTTCATAAAGATTGTAATTAAAAATTCTTTCGTATAAAGTGTTAATTGTGAAAATATTTTAACGGGTAGGTAATACCCGAGGAATATTCAGATTTCACATTAATAAGTTACACTGTACATTTTTCAAAGCTGATTCAACAGTCGTTTACTATCCTACTTACATCCACTGATATACAAATCCATTCACCACAGAATAACCATATTCATCCAATTTCATATTTGGATTTTGATTTATCAGAATCCAAAAAGTGGCATAATGAAGAAAACATTTGACAAAATAAAATTTGTTAGAAACAAACAAATTAACTATGAGGAATTTTGTTAAGAATCCACGCTAACTGTTCCTAGCTAATTGTTCCTAGCTAACTGATTACATTTTATTTATCGCAATTTAATTATCGCAATTTACATTCTCATAATTTTATTTATCGTCATTTAATTTCTGTTATTTACTTTACGCACTTTATTTATCGTCATTTAATTTCTGTTATTTATTTTTACGCACTTTAAATATCGGGACACGTATGCAAGGTTTTGACATATCATATCGACGCATCTATATATATTATTTGGAATAACCATAGACACTCTATATGCTGTAATGATCGAGTTCGCTATACAGGGTTGAGGTTGATTCTATAATAATATATATACTTTGAGTTGTGATCGAGTCTGAGACATGTACACGGGTCACGATAGGTATTAATTAATTCGAATATTATAAATTTAACTATATATGAATTATTGGACTGTTAACGGTGGACTATCGACTGTGGACTATCAAGATTGGACAATTAAAAATGAATTAAAATATTGATTATAACATATGAAACTAAACATTTCTTCAAGTTTGCCACTTGATTTCATCTTAAACCTCATTTGTATCTTGACAATTCCAATCCGCGTTCAAACCTTTCATGATTCTTGAAAACACCGAAATCGAGAGGGTGAACCAATAGCATTTCATCTAAGGAAGGAAAGATTTATGCATATAGTTATGCACATGAAAAACTCTCGAAAACTGAGTAAACGTTTAACACGTAGCTGTGCTAATTCCTTTGTCGTTGTTATTACCGAAAATAACATTGCAATTCTTTTTCAAATTAGCCAAGTTTGTCACAGCTCCAACAAATTAACTTCGACTTTCATTCGAATTAGCCTTATTATAACCTTGATATATAAGTCTGCCTTTCATCATCATTATCGGGAAACCATTTATATCCCACCACATTAGCAGTAAACTTACCAGCAACTTCATTACTCCTTGCCTTAAGTCTCTCCGAAAAACCATTATATCTGATCAACTAAACCCTATCGTATACTCATCCGCATCTTTTAACGAGAATTGCCATATTAATTTCTGGTAATCAGCAATCAATATTTTGAAACTCGCCGTGTTTCTACATCAATAGTTATATGTATATATATAACATTTATCCCTTAAAATTATGAACTTCCATTCTGGAATTCTGAAAAGCACTCTAGCTAACGAATCAGATCTCCGAGTTTTGAAAAAGCTGATGAAGCAGTGAAAACTGAAGACTGCCTTAACAGTCAAAAGTTTGAAGATAAAGAATGGAGTATTGGAGAAGCTCAAAGATTTTGATACTGAAAAATGAATTAAGCAAATCATGAAAGAGACTCTGAACAAGGACTAAACTTGTACATAAAAGAATGCTGATGATTCTGTTTCTGATGAAATCTTTAACGAATACCTTGCTCCTTAATCGCTCTAAATCACTGTGAATGAATTTCTTCATCACAATTTGATTCAAAAACTCTAAGATATTATCGTATCTTTCATTATAAATATCCTCGATATTTCTGAAGATATTCTCATAACTATTCTTATCCGAAATCATTTATCTCTTCGCGCTATCAGTGTTACATCATATAAGAAACTGTCAGTTTCTATATTCTGTAAACTTTTAAGTTTAAACTATGAATGTTTTTGAAGTAGTGTTGGAAACTGAAGCATGAGTTAGTATAATATAATGACACCTGATCAACGTGATTATATTACAGTAAGTCATGCTGAGTTTTTAATGAAACGTGATGATTCACAGACCATAACGTCATTATGTGACATATTACATGACTCTTACATTCGATCTAATCTATAAACACGCCAAGAACATATTTTTTTGATAGTCCTATCATTCTCTTGAATTCTGGTAATTTAACAAATCAAATCGTGCTAATACATTCTTTCTTATTTAGAACATGATATTTATCCGAAATTCCATACTTACGAATTCTGGACCGTTACTCGCTTTACTAGAGGTCGGGAGGATAATAAAAAGGTAAAGAGCTCCAAAATATAAGAGAAAATATAAAGCCCAATAACAACATGGAAGTTACAAACCGTGAATATTAATACGAATAGCAATATAAAGACACGGTATAATTAAGAATAGTATCACCCCAAGGTGATAGTAGAAGTAAACAGATTATTCTGGTAAAAGATTGAAAAGAAGGATGACAGAATTAATAATTTGGAAAATATCAAGGATTAGAACTTGATTAAACATTTTCATAATCTTTTGGATGTATGAACTAAGAAAGAAAGTATAGGAATGGTGAGAATAATGGAACGGAAGATTTTAATTTATAATGGAAATACCAGACAGAGTAATCAAGGTAGATCTCCACATTTAATTAAAGAAATCCTGACTTCCTTATTCGCCGAAGAATCAGATCTTATAGATTTCCAAAGATTTCTTTTAAATTCCTTAAATTTCGAAAAGTAACCGTGACTACTTCATCGGTTAAGACAAATCTGCATGAACCAATTGTTTTATCCATATTACTCAATGATGATAAAACTCTATTTATCAATTCATATTCGTCATGAAAACATTTTTATTGTTAACCATGACCACCTCACTCAAATTTCGGGACGAAATTTCTTTAACGGGTAGGTACTATGACGACCCGGAAATTTTTGACCAAATTTAAACTTAATCTTATTATGAATCGACACGATAAGCAAAGTCTATTATGTTGGAGTCTTAACAATTTTGAACTATTTTCATTTATTAAATTACCCGATGACCATTTTCGACGATTCACGAACAATTATTTGTAAATAGATAAATATATATAAATAAGTAAATATAAATAATTATGCATAAGAATATTAATAAACTACTATATACATTTTGTTATAAATAAATATGTAAATTAATATAAGATATAATAAAATTTATTATAAAAGTGAATATATAAAATATGTTATATATATATATATATATATATATATATATATATATATATATATATATATATATATATATATATATATATATATATATATATATATATATATATATATATATATATATATATAAGTAATTTCGAAGTTATTGAGTAAACGACGGAAATGCTCATTTGTCATTCAATTGTTAGTAAACGAATTAAAAAGGAACTTATATTATTTTAAAATAAACGGTGATCCGAAAGTGAGTTATAGTCCCACTTTTAAAATCTAATATTTTTGGGATGAGAATACATGCAGCTTTATAAATGTTTTACAAAATAGACACAAGTACATGAAACTACTTTCTATGGTTGAACGACCGAAGCTGAATATGCCCCTTTTACTTGGTAACCTAAGAATTAGTAAACCAGTCTACTAATTGACGCGAATCCTAAAGATAGATCTATTGGGCCCAACAAACCCCATCCGTTGTAGCAGATGCTTTAGTACTTCGAGTTTTTATATCATGTCTGATGGATGTCCCGGAATGATGGGGATATTATTATATGCATCTTGTTAATGTCGGTTACCAGGTGTTCTGAAACAACCCGTCCATATTACTATAAACGCAGTACGTTATTCATTGGTCCCATAGCGAGGTATTTGACCTCTATATGATACGTTTTAGAAAAATATTGCATTCATTTCATAAAAAGCACACCATTATTATACATAATGCATGTTTTAAACAAGTGGGCGATTAATTAAGAAATAATCCCCATGATACATCGGTTTCCAAATACTACATACGTGACATAACAATCGAATATAATACATGACAAAGGTTTTATTGAATGCAACACTTCATTTAAACAAAAGCATGAGACTCCATGCACAGCTTGCTCAGATAATGCAACAGCGAAAGACTTTCTTAAGGACCTGAGAATAAACATGCTTAAACAGTCAACACAAAGGTTGGTGAGATATATAGGTTTAGCATCGATATAAATATAGACCACAAGATTTTCATAATTATAAATATATATACACTCGCAAGTGTATAAAAGTATTCTATAAGTTGTTGAGCGCTTCGGGAACCATACTTAACCATTAATGTGGCATATTCCCTTTATTATGAAATCTCCCTACACTGTACCAAGTGTAGTAAAAACGAAGTACTATGCAACCGTTTACGATACTAGAGCGACTAGCCCGGTTGGGGTTGTCAAACCCGATAGATCTATCAATAGGGTTCGTGCTTACATGTTCTTACAACATGTAAATATTAGTTACCAAGCTATTAGGGAAGATATGCAAGGTGGTACAACTCAACGTAGAATATATTTTAAGTACTTGTGTCCATGGCATAAAACATAAAATGCATGTATTCTCATCCCAAAATATTTGTAGAGTTTAAAAACTGGACTATATACTCACGGTAGTAAAAGTATATTAATAATAAGTTTTTAACTTGTTAAAAATATGGTCGTCGTCCTTGGATTCACGAACCTATAATAATAATAACGATTCAGATAATAATACATGTGAACAAAATTAATATAGCAAGTTCATATCATAGATTCAATCACATGTGATTGTTTAAGTTTATATTTTCAATCACATGTGATTATTTAAGTTTATATTTTCAATAACATGTGATTATTTAAGTTTATATTTTCAATCACATGTGATTATTTATATTTTCAATCACATGTGATTATTTAAGTTGTCAAGTTTGGTAGTCCAAAATAGTTCGAAAAGTCCAACAGTCCAATAATCGGTATATATACATATATATATATATATATATATATATATATATATATATATATATATATATATATATATATATATATATATATATATATATATATATATATATATATATATATATATATAATCTTAGAATTACCCCACGGCGTATTGTGTACGTATTGTCTTGCATCAATCCAGAGACGTATTGTATATGTATTGTCTTAGAATTAACTAAGATGTATTGTGTACGTATTGTCTTACGATTTATCAAAACGTTTTGTGCACGTATTGTCATGGAACGTACCAAGATTATTATATAATACAATCTCAAAATTAATCAAGATTATAATATTTTGTTATACTAATGATAACATGTCCAAATATATATAGGATATAGGAAAAGTTAACAAGGATATGGTTAATATAGTTTTTATAATATAAATTTCGTCCATACCACATTATAATATAAACTCCGTTTAAAGTGAATCAAATTGCTATGGATTTCTTAAGAAGTCAATTTTACAAAAACAATTCGAAAAGTTCATCCCAAGTAGTAATTTTTAGAGCTTTACCCTCTTTTTGTGTCGGTGGACAGATTTGGAAAAATCTCGGCATCCACCCAATATATGATTTTTGATAAAATACTTCCACTTTGTCTAAAATCATGAAAAAAATACTGGAAGTCTTATTTACATATATTAACATATTTCCAAAGTCTTAGCCTCGAAATCAAAGTCTAAGATAGGTTTTTAATTCCCAACCCAAAACAGCCCGCTTTTTACTGAATGGAGATTAAAGGATATATGTTAAGTTTCAAGGTGTGCTTCATATGTACAAGTTATAAGTTCTTATATTAACTTAATATAACATCATAATACATATAAATAAGTGTTATTAGAGTTAAGTTAGAAAGATTAGATTAGTTTTTTAAACAAGTTTAGAATCAACTAAACTATGTTCTAGTTTATAAACTCTTATATAGATAGCTATAAACATATGAATTGAACAAGAGTTGAAGTAGCGTTTTTACCTCAAGTTTAGAATGTAAAGTTGCTGAAAAGAAGTAGTAAAACAAAACTTGAGAGAGTTCTTGCAAGTGTGTGTGAAAATTAGAAGTAAAATTTGGAAAATGAATATGTAAAAATGAGTTAGAAATGGTGCTTATTTATAGGCTTGAAAATTTGGCTTTTAGTGAAAATGTCTAAGATAAGTTAAAATGTATTAAGTCATGGATGACATACTAAATTGATTAGGTCATGGATGACATATTACACAAATAATTGCAGATTTCTATTGGTATATACCAATAGTAAATACTTCTAGAAGCTGTGTATAATACGGGTAAAAATACCGTATGAATGCGAGTAGAATTCTTGAGAAAATTGAACAGAAATATGAATATAGCTATCCTTTATATGTATTGGTATATTATAAAGTGTATTCAATACTTGTAAGGATATATTTACACTCGTAATACATTTTAACATAAGTTAATTACGTCGTTTAAATAGTAACATATATATTGTTCAAAAACTCTTTAAATTAGTAGTATGAAAATATATATACAATACTTTATTAATATACTTAATGAGATATTTAATTATCATATTTTCAAGTTAAATATATATAAATCCATATATATACACAATAATTAAACAATTAAACAATTAAATCAAGTTATGACTTTCGTGAATCGTCAGAATAAAAGGGTGAATAAAAGCTTGTGTAAAACTCTTTCCGGAGGTTCAAGATTTATTAAAAATTCATTGCTTATCAGGTCGGAATTATATAAAGATTAAGTTTAAATTTGGTCAGAAATTTCCGGGTCGTCACAATACCTACCCGTTAATAAAAATTTCGTCCCGAAATTTGATCGAGGTCGTCATGGCTAACAATAAGAATGTTATTATGATGAATATAAGTTGATTCATAGGGTTTTATCATGATTGAGAAATATGGATAAAATAATTCGATTACTCGAAACGTATGAGTGAAGCTTTCGTAAAAGAGTGAAATGAGAAAATAGGGATTCGTCTTATCTTTTGACGTCATCACGGTTGATCTCCGGATTAAAGAAAATCTTTGTAATCTATATAGGATTTGATTCTTCGGTGATTAAGGAAATTATGATCCTCTTCGATTTAATGCGATGATTCAAATCGATTTTTATGTCGGATATTTCACTATAAATCCACCTCCTCCGTTTCCTTTTAATTCACACCTTCTATTATTTCTCCCTCAATTCTTACTTTAAAATTATTCATCAATATGCTTCATCCAGTGCTGATTCTCGATATACTCCTCACTTTCATATCTGTCGTTCTTCTTTTTCATCTACCTCCGAAAGAATCTATTTACTTCTACTATACTCTTGGTTTTATAGTGTTTTTAGTTCTCCCGTGTCTTTATATTGCTATATGCATCGATATACAGTTTATAGTTTTTGGGTTGTTGTTGGGTTTTATATCTTCCCTTATATTTCGATGTCCCTGCTTCTGTCTTCTATAATCATTGTCATCCCCAATTAATGCTCTCTTTTATTTGCTGCGATTTATACCACAATTTCTATTTCGAAGTTTTGTCCTTTCGTTTCTTCTTCTTGCGATTAAGCACCGCTTGTAATGGTCCAGGATTCGCATATATGAATTTCGGAATGAACATTGTTAATGTTCCAAGAAGGAAATTGTAATGGCACGATCTTGACTTGTCAAATTACTAGAATACCTCGGAAAAGGCCAAATCATCAAGAAATATTTTCTTAATATTTTAGAGGTTAAAGAGAATACAAGAGTCGTGTAACATAGCACATGATGACGTTATTGTAGTGACCCGAACTTTTCCATGTTTATATATATTAATTGAGATTGATATTTAGATGATTAAATGTTTCCAACATGTTAAGCAATCAAACTTGTTAAGACTAGATTAATTGAAATATGTTTCATATAGACAATTGACCACCCAAGTTGACCGGTGATTCACGAACGTTAAAACTTGTAAAAACTATATGATGACATATATATGGATATATATATAGTTAAGATGATACTATGATAAGTAAATATATCATTAAGTATATTAACAATGAACTACATATGTAAAAACATGACTACTAACTTAATGATTTTTAAACGAGACATATATGTAACGATTATCGTTGTAAAGACATTTAATGTATATATATATCATATTAAGAGATATTCATACATGATAATATCATGATAATATAATAATTTAAAATCTCATTTGATATTATAAACATTGGGTTAACAACATTTAACAAGATCGTTAACCTAAAGGTTTCAAAACAACACTTACATGTAACGACTAACGATGACTTAATGACTCAGTTAAAATGTATATACATTTAGTGTTTTAATATGTATTTATACACTTTTTAAAGACTTCAATAAACTTATCAAAATACTTCTAATTAACAAAAATGCTTACAATTACATCCTCGTTCAGTTTCATCAACAATTCTACTCGTATGCACCCGTATTAGTACTCGTACAATACACAGCTTTTAGATGTATGTACTATTGGTATATACACTCCAATGATCAGCTCTTAGCAGCCCATGTGAGTCACCTAACACATGTGAGAACCATTATTTGGCAACTAGCATGAAATATCTCATAAAATTACAAAAATATGAGTAATCATTCATGACTTATTTACATGAAAACAAAATTACATATCCTTTATATCTAATCCATACACCAACGACCAAAAATACCTACAAACACTTTCATTCTTCAATTTTATTCATCTAATTGATCTCTCTCAAGTTCTATCTTCAAGTTCTAAGTGTTCTTCATAAATTCTACAAGTTCTAGTTACATAAAATCAAGAATACTTTCAAGTTTGCTAGCTCACTTCCAATCTTGTAAGGTGATCATCCTGTAGTGACCCGAACTATTCCTAGTTTATATATATTAATTGAGATTGATATTTACATGATTAAATATTTCCAACATGTTAAGCAATCAAACTTGTTAAGACTTGATTAATTGAAATATGTTTCATATAGACAATTGACCACCCAAGTTGACCGGTGATTCACGAACGTTAAAACTTGTAAAAACTATATGATGACATATATATGGATATATATATAGTTAACATGATACTATGATAAGTAAACATATCATTAAGTATATTAACAATGAACTACATATGTAAAAACAAGACTACTAACTTAATGATTTTTAAACGAGACATATATGTAACGATTATCGTTGTAAAGACATTTAATGTATATATATCATATTAAGAGATATTCAAACATGATAAAATCATGATAATATAATAATTTAAAATCTCATTTGATATTATAAACATTGGGTTAACAACATTTAACAAGATCATTAACCTAAAGGTTTCAAAACAATACTTACATGTAACGACTAACGATGACTTAACGACTCAGTTAAAATGTATATACATGTAGTGTTTTAATATGTATTTATACACTTTTGAAAGACTTCAATACACTTATCAAAATACTTCTACTTAACAAAAATTCTTACAATTACATCCTCGTTCAGTTTCATCAACAATTCTACTCGTATGCACCCGTATTCGTACTCGTACAATACACCACTTTTAGATGTATGTACTATTGGTATATACACTCCAATGATCAGCTCTTATCAGCCCATGTGAGTCACCTAACACATGTGGGAACCATCATTTGGCAACTAGCATGAAATATCTCATAAAATTACAAAAATATGAGTAATCATTCATGACTTATTTACATGAAAACAAAATTACATATCCTTTATATCTAATCCATACACCAACGACCAAAAACACCTACAAACACTTTCATTCTTCAATTTTCTTCATCTAATTGATCTCTCTCAAGTTCTATCTTCAAGTTCTAAGTGTTCTTCATAAATTCTACAAGTTCTAGTTACATAAAATCAAGAATACTTTCAAGTTTGCTAGCTCACTTCCAATCTTGTAAGGTGATCATCCAACCTCAAGAAATCTTTGTTTCTTACAGTAGGTTATCATTCTAATACAAGGTAATAATCATATTCAAACTTTGGTTCAATTTCTATAACTATAACAATCTTATTTCAAGTGATGATCTTACTTGAACTTGTTTTCGTGTCATGATTCTGCTTCAAGAACTTCGAGCCATCCAAGGATCCGTTGAAGCTAGATCCATTTTTCTCTTTTCCAGTAGGTTTATCCAAGGAACTTAAGGTAGTAATGATGTTCATAACATCATTCGATTCATACATATAAAGCTATCTTATTCGAAGGTTTAAACTTGTAATCACTAGAACATAGTTTAGTTAATTCTAAACTTGTTCGCAAACAAAAGTTAATCCTTCTAACTTGACTTTTAAAATCAACTAAACACATGTTCTATATCTATATGATATGCTAACTTAATGATTTAAAACCTGGAAACACGAAAAACACCGTAAAACCGAATTTACGCCGTCGTAGTAACACCGCGGGCTGTTTTGGGTTAGTTAATTAAAAACTATGATAAACTTTGATTTAAAAGTTTTTATTCTGAGAAAATGATTTTTATTATGAACATGAAACTATATCCAAAAATTATGGTTAAACTCAAAGTGGAAGCATGTTTTCTAAAATGGTCATCTAGACGTCGTTCTTTCGACTGAAATGACTACCTTTACAAAAATGACTTGTAACTTATTTTTCCGACTATAAACCTATACTTTTTATGTTTAGATTCATAAAATAGAGTTCAATATGAAACCATAACAATTTGATTCACTCAAAACGGATTTAAAATGAAGAAGTTACGGGTAAAACAAGATTAGATAATTTTTCTCATTTTAGCTACGTGAAAATTGGTAACAAATCTATTCCAACCATAACTTAATCAACTTGTATTGTATATTATGTAATCTTGAGATACCATAGACACGCATACAATGTTTCGACCTATCATGTCGACACATCTATATATATTTTGGAACAACCATAGACACTCTATATGTGAATGTTGGAGTTAGCTATACAGGGTTGAGGTTGATTCCAAAATATATATAGTTTGAGTTGTGATCAATACTGAGATACGTATACACTGGGTCGTGGATTGATTCAAGATAATATTTATCGATTTATTTCTGTACATCTAACTGTGGACAACTAGTTGTAGGTTACTAACGAGGACAGCTGACTTAATAAACTTAAAACATCAAAATATATTAAAAGTGTTGTAAATATATTTTGAACATACTTTGATATATATGTATATATTGTTATAGGTTCGTGAATCAACCAGTGGCCAAGTCTTACTTCCCGACGAAGTAAAAATCTGTGAAAGTGAGTTATAGTCCCACTTTTAAAATCTAATATTTTTGGGATGAAAATACATGAAGGTTTTATAAATGATTTACAAAATAGACACAAGTACGTGAAACTACATTCTATGGTTGAATTATCGAAATCGAATATGCCCCTTTTTATTAAGTCTGGTAATCTAAGAATTAGGGAACAGACACCCTAATTGACGCGAATCCTAAAGATAGATCTATTGGGCCTAACAAACCCCATCCAAAGTACCGGATGCTTTAGTAATTCGAAATTTATATCTTGTCCGAAGGAGGATCCCGGAATGATGGGGATATTCTTATATATGCATCTTGTTAATGTCGGTTACCAGGTGTTCACCATATGAATGATTTTTATCTCTATGTATGGGATGTGTATTAAAATATGAAATCTTGTGGTCTATTATTATGATTTGATATATATAGGTTAAACCTATAACTCACCAACATTTTTGTTGACGTTTTAAGCATGTTTATTCTCAGGTGATTATTAAGAGCTTCCGCTGTCGCATACTTAAATAAGGACGAGATTTGGAGTCCATGCTTGTATGATATTGTGT
The DNA here is from genome assembly GCF_046630445.1 of Rutidosis leptorrhynchoides. NCBI lineage: Eukaryota > Viridiplantae > Streptophyta > Magnoliopsida > Asterales > Asteraceae > Rutidosis > Rutidosis leptorrhynchoides. The sequence continues at coordinate 253,779,019 of NC_092333.1, forward strand.
AAAAACTGCATTCAAGAAACTTATTTTGTTGTAACATATTTGTATTGTAAACCATTATGTAATGGTCGTGTGTAAACAGGATATTTTAGATTATCATTATCTGATAATCTACGTAAAGCTTTTTAAACCTTTATTGATGAAATAAAGGTTATGGTTTGTTTTAAAATGAATGCAGTCTTTGAAAAACGTCTCATATAGAGGTCAAAACCTCGCAACGAAAACAATTAATATGGAACGTTTTTAATCAATAAGAACGGGACATTTCAGTTGGTATCCGAGCGTTGGTCTTAGAGAACCAGAATTTGGCATTAGTGTGTCTTATCGAGTTTGTTAGGATGCATTAGTGAGTCTGGACTTCGACCGTGTTTACTTGAAAAATGATTGCGTAACAAATTTTGTTGGAAACTATATATTTTTAACATGTGAATATTATGTGATATATTAATCTCTTAACGCGTTTGATATTATGTGATAGATGTCTACCTCTAGAATAAGTCCCATTGACTCACCTAATAATAATGAAGAGTCAAATGTAAATTGGAATGATTCGTGGACTGATTCACAAGTTCCCGAAGAGGAACCGGAAGAAGAGTCGGAACCGGAAGAAGAATCGGAACCGAAAGAAGAATCGGAACCGGATGAAGAAATAGAACCGGTGGGGGAAATAATAAAACGGTTAAGTAAAAGAAAATCCTCAACCAACTGACCAAGGTTAATTATGGTCAATGGTGTTTCCGCCAAGGAAGCAAAATATTGGGAGGATTACCAATTCTCTGATGAATCGGATTCCGACGAGAATTCCGATGATGTTATAGAAATTACCCCAACTGAATTTAAAAAGGCAAAAGAAAATAATAAGGGAAAGGGCATAAAAATAGAGAAATCTAATTCCAACCCCGATGAACTTTATATGTATCGTCAACCCCCGAAGTCCTTAAGTTGTAACAATGACCCGGGAACCTCTAAACCACCAGGTTTTTCTAAACCAATGTGGAAAACGACGGCTCGTATTAGGGGAACATCATATATCCCTAGAAACTTGGCAAAACGAACCAAAACCGAAGAAGAAGAAACAAGCGAGTCGGAATAAGATAGTTGTATTCGTGTGGTGTAATATATGTAATATAGTGTGCTTATGCTTTATGATATATGTAAAATTGCTTGTATTAATAAGTATTTTTTTTATGAATCTAACTCTTGTCTATTTTACAGTATAAAAACACAAAATGGATAGACAACCCAATATTTTAAGAGACCTACCCGAAGACATGATTGATGAAATCGTGTCTAGAGTCGGTCAGAATTCTTCGGCACAACTATTTAAGGCGAGATCAGTTTGTAAGACATTCGAAGAACGTTCCAAGAATGCCTTGGTTTATAAAAGGCTTTCGTTCGAAAGATGGGGGATATCACATTGGGAAATCCATAAGTTACGATGTGTTTACTTTGACACATATATTGCGGGGAACCCAAATGCTATTTTACGCAATGGGTTAAGAAATTATTTTGACTCAATATATCCGAATATTGGACTTCGTGATTTAGAAAAAGCGGCTAACATGCAACATAAAGAAGCATGTTATGCTTACGGATTAGTAATGTTCGCTTCTCACCAAAGTGAGAACAAGAACATCGGGCTACAACTATTAAACAAAATGTTCCCACAAGTGAAGAGTCGGTAATTGGGGTAAGAAATGATTTTTTTAGATTGTTACGGGACTGTTGGACATTACGTAACCCTCGTCCCTTTGAGGACGTTACAACACGCTGTCTTATCAACGGCCATAACGGTTATGTTCCACAAGACCAAGGATGGGAAGTAATCCTAGTAAAACCAGAATGCATGACTTGTTTCTGGACGTATGAATTACGTGTCTTTATTGCCTTTGCTGAACGACTTGTGCACTAGATAGAATTATCTTCACAACCATCTTGTATCAAATTTATTGTGTGCTATATTTTATGCTATATGTAAAATAAGCGGTATTGTAAGTTTGTAAAATATTATGTAAAAGTTTGAACGCGAAATATTATTATAATCAGTTTTTCATATAGAATTGTAGTAGTTGAATTGTGTATTAGCTACTAAGTATGAACTTAACGGGTAGGTACTACCCGAATTTAAACTTATAAAACGCTAATATGAAGAAAAAGCTTTTATAAATGAGTTCATATTATGCTACGAAATACTATTAACTACTCTTAATATTCTGTATGATTAACTTGTTCTATTTGACTATTTTGAAGGAAATGGCACCGACTACTCGACACACCGTGAATATGAATGAAGAGGAATTCCGTACTTTTCTAGCTTCAAACATAGCCGCAGTACAGGCTGCGCTACATACCAACAATAACCTTGGATCTAGCAGTACAGGAAATCGTGTAGGATTCACCTACAAAGAATTCACTGCCTGCAAACCTTTGGAATTTGATGAAACCGAAGGACCGATAGGATTGAAACGGTGGACCGAGAAGGTCGAATCGGTGTTTGCCATAAGTAAGTGTACTGAAGAGGACAAAGTGAAGTACGCTACGCATACCTTCACAGGTTCTGCGTTAACATGGTGGAATACCTATCTAGAGCAAGTGGGACAAGACGATGCGTACGCACTACCGTGGTCAGCATTCAAGCACTTGATGAACGAGAAGTACCGTCCCAGAACCGAGGTCAATAAGCTCAAGACAGAACTTAGAGGGTTACGAACCCAAGGATTTGATATTACCACGTACGAAAGACGATTCACAGAATTGTGCCTATTGTGTCCGGGAGCATTCGAAGATGAGGAAGAGAAGATCGATGCGTTTGTGAAAGGATTACCGGAAAGAAACCAAGAAGATATAAGTTCACACGAGCCCACCTCCATACAACAGGCATGTAGAATGGCTCACAAACTAGTGAACCAGATTGAAGAAAGAATTAAACAACAGACTGCTGAAGAGGCCAATGTGAAGCAAGTCAAAAGAAAGTGGGAGGAAAACGGTGATAAGAATCACCAATACAACAACAACAACAATTACAACAATAATCGCAACAATTATCCCAACAATCGCAACATCAATCGCAACTACAACAAACGGCCCAACAATAACAACAACAACAACAACAACAACAACAACAACAACAACAACAACAACAACTACAACAATCATCCCAACAACAATAACAACCGCAACAACAATAACAATCAGAAGCAGCTATGCCAAAGGTGTGAAAAGTATCACTCGGGGTTCTGCACCAAATTTTGCAACAAGTGTAAAAGAAATGATCATAGCGCGATGAAGTGTGAGGTCTACGGACCAGGGGTTAACAGAACGAAAGGAACAAAAGGTGTCGGAATGAGTAATGGCGGAGCAAGTAGTGTCGGAGCAAGTTATGCCAATGTAGTTTGTTATAAATGTGGAAAACCGGGCCACATTATTAGAAATTGCCAGAACCAGGAGAACACGAATGGACAAGGCCGCAGAAGAGTTTTCAATATTAATGCGGCAGAGGCACAGGAAGACCCGGAGCTTGTTACGGGTACGTTTCTTATTGATAATAAATATGCTTACGTTTTATTTGATTCGGGTGCGGATAGAAACTATATGAGTAGAGATTTTTGTGCTAAATTAAGTTGTCCATTGAGCCTTTGGATAGTAAATTTTTACTCGAATTAGCAAATGGAAAATTAATTTCAGCAGATAATATATGTCGGAATCGAGAAATTAAACTGGTTAGCGAAATATTTAAGATTGATTTGATACTAGTAGAGTTAGGGAGTTTTGATGTGATAATCGGTATGGACTGGTTGAAAGAAGTGAAAGCAGAGATCGTTTGTTACAAAAATGCAATTCGCATTATACGAGAAAAAGGAAAACCCTTAATGGTGTACGGAGAAAAGGGCAACACGAAGCTACATCTTATTAGTAATTTGAAGGCACAAAAACTAATAAGAAAAGGTTGCTATGCTGTTCTAGCACACGTCGAGAAAGTACAAACTGAAGAAAAGAGCATCAATGATGTTCCCATTGCAAAATAATTTCCCGATGTATTTCCGAAAGAATTACCGGGATTACCTCCACATCGATCCGTTGAATTTAAAATAGATCTTGTACCAGGAGCTGCACCAATAGCTCGTGCTCCTTACAGACTCGCACCCAGCGAGATGAAAGAACTGCAAAGCCAATTACAAGAACTTTTAGAGCGTGGTTTCATTCGACCAAGCACATCACCGTGGGGAGCTCCTGTTTTGTTTGTCAAGAAGAAAGATGGTACATTCAGGTTGTGTATCGACTACTGAGAGTTGAACAAACTTACCATCAAGAACCGCTACCCACTACCGAGAATCGACGACTTATTTGATCAACTACAAGGCTCGTCTGTTTATTCAAAGATTGACTTACGTTCCGGGTATCATCAAATGCGGGTGAAAGAAGATGATATTCCAAAGACTGCTTTCAGAACACGTTACGGTCATTACGAGTTTATGGTCATGCCGTTTGGTTTAACTAATGCACCATCTGTGTTCATGGACCTTATGAACCGAGTGTGTGGACCATACCTTGACAAGTTTGTCATTATTTTCATTGATGACATACTTATTTACTCAAAGAATGACCAAGAACACGGTGAACATTTGAGAAAGGTGTTAGAAGTATTGAGGAAGGAAGAATTGTACGCTAAGTTTTCAAAGTGTGCATTTTGGCTGGAAGAAGTTCAATTCCTCGGTCACATAGTGAACAAAGAAGGTATTAAGGTGGATCCGGCAAAGATAGAAACTGTTGAAAAGTGGGAAACCCCGAAAACTCCAAAACACATACGCCAGTTTTTAGGACTAGCTGGTTACTACAGAAGGTTCATCCAAGACTTTTCCAGAATAGCAAAACCCTTGACTGCATTAACGCATAAAGGGAAGAAATTTGAATGGAAGGATGAACAAGAGAAAGCGTTCCATTTATTGAAGAAAAAGCTAACTACGGCACCTATATTGTCATTGCCTGAAGGGAATGATGATTTTTTGATTTATTGTGACGCATCAAAGCAAGGTCTCGGTTGTGTATTAATGCAACGAACGAAGGTGATTGCTTATGCGTCTAGACAATTGAAGATTCACGAACAAAATTATACGACGCATGATTTGGAATTAGGCGCGGTTGTTTTTGCATTAAAGACTTGGAGGCACTACTTATATGGGGTCAAAAGTATTATATATACCGACCACAAAAGTCTTCAACACATATTTAATCAGAAACAACTGAATATGAGGCAGCGTAGGTGGATTGAATTGTTGAATGATTACGACTTTGAGATTCGTTACCACCCGAGGAAGGCAAATGTGGTAGCCGATGCCTTGAGCAGGTAGGACAGAGAACCCATTCGAGTAAAATATATGAATATAATGATTCATAATAACCTTACTACTCAAATAAAGGAGGCGCAACAAGGAGTTTTAAAAGAGGGAAATTTAAAGGATGAAATACCCAAAGGATCGGAGAAGCATCTTAATATTCGGGAAGAAGGAACCCGGTATAGGGCTGAAAGGATTTGGGTACCAAATTTTGGAGATATGAGAGAAATGGTACTTAGAGAAGCTCATAAAACCAGATACTCAATACATCCTGGAACGAGGAAGATGTACAAGGATCTCAAGAAACATTTTTGGTGGCCGGGTATGAAAGCCGATGTTGCTAAATATGTAGGAGAATGTTTGACGTGTTCTAAGGTCAAAGCTGAGCATCAGAAACCATCAGGTCTACTTCAACAACCCGAAATCCCGGAATGGAAATGGGAAAACATTACCATGGATTTCATCACTAAATTGCCAAGGACTGCAAGTGGTTTTGATACTATTTGGGTAATAGTTGATCGTCTCACCAAATCAGCACACTTCCTGCCAATAAGAGAAGATGACAAGATGGAGAAGTTAGCACGACTGTATTTGAAGGAAGTCGTCTCCAGACATGGAATACCAATCTCTATTATCTCTGATAGGGATGGCAGATTTATTTCAAGATTCTGGCAGACATTACAGCAAGCATTAGGAACTCGTCTAGACATAAGTACTGCCTATCATCCACAAACTGATGGGCAGAGTGAAAGGACGATACAAACGCTTGAAGACATGCTGCGAGCATGTGTTATTGATTTCGGAAACAGTTGGGATCGACATCTACCGTTAGTAGAATTTTCCTATAACAACAGCTACCATTCAAGCATTGAGATGGCGCAGTTTGAAGCACTTTATGGTAGAAAGTGCAGGTCTCCGATTTGTTGGAGTGAAGTGGGGGATAGACAGATTACGGGTCCGGAGATTATACAAGAAACTACCGAGAAGATCATCCAAATTCAACAACGGTTGAAAACCGCCCAAAGTCGACAAAAGAGCTACGCTGACATTAAAAGAAAAGATATAGAATTTGAAATTGGAGAGATGGTCATGCTTAAAGTTGCACCTTGGAAAGGCGTTGTTCGATTTGGTAAACGAGGGAAATTAAATCCAAGGTATATTGGACCATTCAAGATTATTGATCGTGTCGGACCAGTAGCTTACCGACTTGAGTTACCTCAACAACTCGCGGCTGTACATAACACTTTCCACGTCTCGAATTTAAAGAAATGTTTTGCTAAAGAAGATCTCACTATTCCGTTAGATGAAATCCAAATCAACGAAAAACTTCAATTCATCGAAGAACCCGTCGAAATAATGGATCGTGAGGTTAAAAGACTTAAGCAAAACAAGATACCAATTGTTAAGGTTCGATGGAATGCTCGTAGAGGACCCGAGTTCACCTGGGAGCGTGAAGATCAGATGAAGAAGAAATACCCGCATCTATTTCCAGAAGATTCGTCAACACCTTCAACAGCTTAAAATTTCGGGACGAAATTTATTTAACGGGTAGGTACTGTAGTAACCCGAACTTTTCCATGTTTATATATATTAATTGAGATTGATATTTACATGATTAAATGTTTCCAACATGTTAAGCAATCAAACTTGTTAAGACTTGATTAATTGAAATATGTTTCATATAGACAATTGACCACCCAAGTTGACCGGTGATTCACGAACGTTAAAACTTGTAAAAACTATATGATGGATATATATACTTAACATGATACTATGATAAGTAAACATATCATTAAGTATATTAACAATGAACTATATATGTAAAAACAAGACTACTAACTTAATGATTTTTAAACGAGACATATATGTAACGATTATCGTTGTAAAGACATTTAATGTATATATATCATATTAAGATATATTCATACATGATAATATCATGATAATATAATAATTTAAAATCTAATTTTATATTATAAACATTGGGTTAACAACATTTAACAAGATCATTAACCTAAAGGTTTCAAAACAACACTTACATGTAACGACTAACGATGACTTAACGACTCAGTTAAAATGTATATACATGTAGTGTTTTAATATGTATTTATACACTTTTGAAAGACTTCAATACACTTAACAAAATACTTCTACTTAACAAAAATGCTTACAATTACATCCTCGTTCATTTTCATCAACAATTGTACTCGTATGCACCCGTATTCGTACTCGTACAATACACAGCTTTTAGATGTATGTACTATTTGTATATACACTCCAATGATCAGCTCCTAGCAGCCCATGTGAGTCACCTAACACATGTGGGAACCATCATTTGGCAACTAGCATGAAATATCTCATAAAATTACAAAAATATGAGTAATCATTCATGACTTATTTACATGAAAACAAAATTACATATCCTTTATATCTAATCCATACACCAACGACCAAAAACACCTACAAACACTTTCATTCTTCAATTTTCTTCATCTAATTGATCTCTCTCAAGTTCTATCTTCAAGTTCTAAGTGTTCTTCATAAATTCTACAAGTTCTAGTTACATAAAATCAAGAATACTTTCAAGTTTGCTAGCTCACTTCCAATCTTGTAAGGTGATCATCCAACCTTAAGAAATCTTTGTTTCTTACAGTAGGTTATCATTCTAATATAAGGTAATAATCATATTCAAACTTTGGTTCAATTTCTATAACTATAACAATCTTATTTCAAGTGATGATCTTACTTGAACTTGTTTTCGTGTCATGATTCTGCTTCAAGAACTTCGAGCCATCCAAGGATCCGTTGAAGCTAGATCCATTTTTCTCTTTTCCAGTAGGTTTATCCAAGGAACTTAAGGTAGTAATGATGTTCATAACATCATTCGATTCATACATATAAAGCTATCTTATTCGAAGGTTTAAACTTGTAATCACTAGAACATAGTTTAGTTAATTCTAAACTTGTTCGCAAATAAAAGTTAATCCTTCTAACTTGACTTTTAAAATCAACTAAACACATGTTCTATATCTATATGATATGCTAACTTAATGATTTAAAACCTGGAAACACGAAAAACACCGTAAAACTGGATTTACGCCGTCGTAGTAACACCGCGGGCTGTTTTGGGTTAGTTAATTAAAAACTATGATAAACTTTGATTTAAAAGTTTTTATTCTGAGAAAATGATTTTTATTATGAACATGAAACTATATTCAAAAATTATGGTTAAACTCAAAGTGGAAGTATGTTTTCTAAAATGGTCATCTAGACGTCGTTCTTTCGACTGAAATGACTACCTTTACAAAAACGACTTGTAACTTATTTTTCTGACTATAAACCTATACTTTTTCTGTTTAGATTCATAAAATAGAGTTCAATATGAAACCATAGCAATTTGATTCACTCAAAACGGATTTAAAATGAAGAAGTTATGGGTAAAACAAGATTGGATAATTTTTCTCATTTTAGTTACGTGAAAATTGGTAACAAATCTATTCCAACCATAACTTAATCAACTTGTATTGTATATTATGTAATCTTGAGATACCATAGACACATATACAATGTTTCGAACTATCATGTCGACACATCTATATATATTTCGGAACAACCATAGACACTCTATATGTGAATGTTGGAGTTAGCTATACAGGGTTGAGGTTGATTCCAAAATATATATAGTTTAAGTTGTGATCAATACTGAGATACGTATACACTGGGTTGTGGATTGATTCAAGATAATATTTATCGATTTATTTCTGTACATCTAACTGTGGACAACTAGTTGTAGGTTACTAACGAGGACAGCTGACTTAATAAACTTAAAACATCAAAATATATTAAAAGTGTTTTAAATATATTTTGAACATACTTTGATATATATGTATATATTGTTATAGGTTCGTGAATCAACCAGTGGCCAAGTCTTACTTCCCGACGAAGTAAAAATCTGTGAAAGTTAGTTATAGTCCCACTTTTAAAATCTAATATTTTTGGGATGAAAATACATGCAGGTTTTATAAATGATTTACAAAATAGACACAAGTACGTGAAACTACATTCTCTGGTTGAATTATTGAAATCGAATATGCCCCTTTTTATTAAGTCTGGTAATCTAAGAATTAGGGAACAGACACCCTAATTGACGCGAATCCTAAAGATAGATCTATTGGGCCTAACGAACCCCATCCAAAGTACCGGATGCTTTAGTACTTCGAAATTTATATCATATCCGAAGGGTGTCCTGGAATGATGGGGATATTCTTATATATGCATCTTGTTAATGTCGGTTACCAGGTGTTCACCATATGAATGATTTTTATCTCTATGTATGGGATGTATATTGAAATATGAAATCTTGTGGTCTATTATTATGATTTGATATATATAGGTTAAACCTATAACTCACCAACATTTTTGTTGACGTTTTAAGCATGTTTATTCTCAGGTGATTATTAAGAGCTTCCGCTGTCGCATACTTAAATAAGGACGAGATTTGGAGTCCATGCTTGTATGATATTGTGTAAAAACTGCATTCAAGAAACTTATTTTGTTGTAACATATTTGTATTGTAAACCATTATGTAATGGTCGTGTGTAAACAGGATATTTTAGATTATCATTATTTGATAATCTACGTAAAGCTTTTTAAACCTTTATTGATGAAATAAAGGTTATGGTTTGTTTTAAAATGAATGCAGTCTTTGAAAAACGTCTCATATAGAGGTCAAAACCTCGCAACGAAATCAATTAATATGGAACGTTTTTAATCAATAAGAACGGGACATTTTAGTTATGATCTGTGAATCATCACGTTCCATTTAGAAACTCAGCATGACTTACTTTAATATAATCACATTGATCAAGTGTCATTATATTATACTAGTTCATGCTTCAGTTCCCAACACTACTTCAAAAATATTCCTATTTTAAATTCGAAAGTTTCAGAATTTAGAAACTAAAATAGTTTCTTTTATGATGTAATACAGACAGCGCGAAGAGGTAAATGATTTCAGATAAGAATAATTATGGAAATATCTTCAGAAATATGGAGGATATTTATAATGAAAGATACGATGATATCTTAGAATTTCTAATATCAGAGGATGATGAAGAATATTGTCCGTAAGGGTATAGAGTCAGGAGCAAGGTATTCAATAATGAATTCAGCAGACATAGAATCATTTGGATTCTTTGAAGGTAGATTTCGTCCTTGTGATTTATCCACAGCCTTCTTCATGGTTTGCTCAATCCGTATTTGTCAGTACCAAATCTTCTCTTTTTCTGAGCTTTGCCAACACACTACTCTTTATCATCAAACTTTTTACTGTTAAGGTCGTTTATAGTTTTTGCTGCTTCATCAGCATTTCGAGAACTAGTTCGCAGTTTAGGGTGTTTTTCAGAAACTTCACATTCAAAGTATATAAGTCCAGAAGATAGACACATATAATTGTTGGCGTAGACATGCTACGAGATTTCAAAATACTGATTGCTAATTTCCGATAATTCGTATGGCAATTCTCGTTACAAGATGCAAATGAGTAAATGATGGGGTTTTGATAAATATAAAGATTTTTCGGAAAGTTAAAGATCAATGAAGTTGTTAATAAGTTTACTTCTAATGTGGCGAGATATGAAAGGTTCCCCGGTAATAATGATGAAGGGGTAATCATTATAATAAGGCTTATTCGAATGAACAATTGAAGTTGGTTTGATGGAGCTGTGACAAAACCGTCTATTTTTAGAAGGGATTGAAAAGTTATTTTAGCTAATAAATGCCAAAAGGTCTGACACGGATACATGTTAAATTATGACTTTGGTTTCAAGAGTTTTTCAGGTACGTAACTGTGGATAACATGTGGTTGGATCATCATCTCGATTGTTCATTATTTGAAGTGTCTTCAGGTATTTCGAAGGGCTTGAACACAGATTATAATCGTTAATATACATACCATGTTCTAACACAGTTTTGAAGTCAAAGTATAGCTTTGAAAGATGTAAGAATCTAAGAGTGATGATACCGGTTATATCTTGAATTGAATTTGCCGATTTCAAAATCAGAATATGTAATTAGATTTTTGAATGAGTATGGTTGTTTTGATTTCTATAAAAGAATGTATATTGTTGTGAAAGTAGGGAGTATAATGGACGATTTGCTGAATCAGATTCGAAGAATGTAACATATTAATTGTGAATTTATATATCTCTCGGTTATTACCTACCCGTTAAAAAAATGTCACAATTAATATTTTGTACAAAAGAATTTTACTACAGTCTTTATGGAAATATATGTGTATATTTCTTCAGATGTAATATAGATTTAATGAGTTAATATTAAATTAAACTCATTTGATTTATGGTTAAGGCTAGGATAGATAATTTCTAAACTTTAGAAATTACATAATCGTCGTAGAATGTTTTTCCAATGAAGTTATGAATCAATACTTCATCGTTGTGGTATTCCTTAGTATCTACAGGGCGTATGACGTCGATGCTCATGGGACAGATTGTGAAGTTGAGGTTTGCGATGCGGTTGTTGTTGGTGGTGGTAATGGTACTGTTGATGTTGTTGATGGTGGTACTGGTTATGTTGCTGGTGCTGCTGCTGGTGTTTATAACCTTTGCACCATATTCTCCAAAGCCACTACCCGAGCGCGAAGCTCGTTGACTTCTTCTATTACACCAGGGTGATTGTCGGTTTGGACGAGCAGATAAATAAGATCTAGAATTTGGTGTAGTATATAATCGTGACGAGATACTCTGGAAATGAGAGAGAAAATGGTGTTTCGGACAGGTTCGCCGGTAAGTGCTTCAGGTTCTTCGCCAAGAGGGCAATGTGGTGGATGGAAAGGAGCGCCTTCTTCTTATCTCCAATGATTAAGGAGGCTACAAACCCATCCCCAATTCATCCAGAATAGATGATAGCTGATTGGTTGATCCATTCCAGTCACACTGCTTTTGGAGCTTGAGTGGGATTCCATTTCGGAATCCGAGGAACTTGAACTGATGACGAATTCCATTTCGTACGATTTGATAAAGGATTTTTCGATACGAAATGATTTTCCAGCTATCGAGTGGTATTCTAACTACATAGAATATCTATATATATATAGATCAAAAGATTTCATAGATTACGGAGGAATTTACGGAATATGTCAGGCAAAGTTTACGGTAATAGATACAATAAGAAATGATTTAGCAGATACGCTAAGATATGAATTTTGTCTATACACTATTCATGCAATCAATGCAGCAAGACGTGTCTAGACTAAGAATGATAAGCAGGTAATTTTCTAAGGATGATAAGTAGGTAATTTTTAACATAAATGATAAGCAAAACTTTTGACATGCACACATGGTCGAAGTCCAGACTCACTAATGCATCCTAACGACTTATCAGTTAGACACACTAAAGCAAATCTAATTCGCTAAGACCACCGCTCTGATATCAACTGAAACGACCCTTCCATATTACTATAAACGCAGTACGTTATTCATTGGTCCCATAGCGAGACATTTGACCTCTATATGATATGTTTTAGAAAAATATTGCATTCATTTCATAAAAAGCACACCATTATTATACATAATGCATGTTTTAAACAAGTGGGTGATTAATTAAGAAATAATCCTCATGATACATCGGTTTCCAAATACTACACACGTGACATAACAATCAAATATAATACATGACAAAGGTTTTATTGAATGCAACACTTCATTTAAACAAAAGCATGAGATTCCATGCACAGCTTGCTCAGATAATGCAACATCGGAAGACTTTCTTAAGGACCTGAGAATAAACATGCTTAAACAGTCAACACAAAGGTTGGTGAGATATATAGGTTTAGCATCGATATAAATATAGACCACAAGATTTTCATAGTTATAAATATATGTACACTCGCAAGTGTATAAAAGTATTCTATAAGTTGTTGAGCGCTTCGGTAATCATACTTAACCATTAATGTGGCATATTCCCTTTATTATGAAATCTCCCTACACTGTACCAAGTGTAGTAAAAACGAAGTACTATGCAACCGTTTACGATACTAGAGCGACTAGCCCGGTTGGGGTTGTCAAACCTGATAGATCTATCAATAGGATTCGCGCTTACATGTTCTTACAACATGTAAATATTAGTTACCAAGCTATTAGGGAAGATATGCAAGGTGGTACAACTCAACATAGAATATATTTTAAGTACTTGTGTCCATGGCGTAAAACATAAAATGTATGTATTCTCATCCCAAAATATTTGTAGAGTTTAAAAATGGGACTATATACTCACGGTAGTAAAAGTATATTAATAATAAGTTTTTAACTTATTAAAAATATGGTCGTCGTCCTTTGATTCACGAACCTATAATAATAATAACGATTCAGATAATAATACATGTGAACAAAATTAATATAGCAAGATTATATCATATATTCAATCACATGTGATTGTTTAAGTTTATATTTTCAATCACATGTGATTATTTATATTTTCAATCACATGTGATTATTTAAGTTTATATTTTCAATCACATGTGATTATTTAAGTTTATATTTTCAATCACATGTGATTATTTATATTTTCAATCACATGTGATTATTTAAGTTGTCAAGTTTAGTAGTCCAAAATAGTCCGAAAAGTCCAACAGTCCAACAGTCGATATATATATATATATATATATATATATATATATATATATATATATATATATATATATATATATATATATATAATCTTAGAATTACCCCATGGCGTAATGTGTACGTATTGTCTTGCATCAATCCAGAGATGTATTGTATACGTATTGTCTTAGAATTAACTAAGACGTATTGTGTACGTATTGTCTTAGGATTTATCAAAACGTATTGTGCACGTATTGTCATGGAATGTACCAAGATTATTATATATATACAATCTCAAAATTAATCAAGATTATAATATTTTATTATACTAATGATAACATGTCCAAATATATATATGATATAGGAAAAGTTAACAAGGATATGGTTAATATAGTTTTTATAATATAAATTTCGTCCATACCACGTTAATTTTAGCAAGTTTTGTTTTGCTCGCTAAATATTCATTACAACTCCGTTTAAAGTGAATCAAATTGCTATGGATTCCTTAAGAAGTCAATTTTACAAAACCAATTCGAAACGTTTATCCCAAGTAGTAATTTTTAGAGCTTTACCCTTTTTTTGTGTCGGTGGACAGATTTGGAAAAATCCCGGCATCCACCCAATATATGATTTTTGATAAAATACTTCCACTTTGTCTAAAATCATGAAAAAATACTGGAAGTCTTACTTACATATATCAACATATTTCCAAAGTCTTAGCCTCGAACTCAAAGTCTAAGATAGGTTTTTAATTCCCAACCCAAAACAACCCGCTTTTTACTGAATGGAGATTAAAGGATATATTGTTAAGTTTCAAGGTGTTCTTCATATGTACAAGTTATAAGTTCTTATATTAACTTAATATAACATCATAATACATATAAATAAGTGTTATTAGAGTTAAGTTAGAAAGATTAGATTAGTTTTTCAAACAAGTTTAGAATCAACTAAACTATGTTCTAGTTTATAAACTCTTATATAGATAGCTATAAACATATGAATTGAACAAGAGTTGAATTAGAGTTTTTACCTCAAGTTTAGAATGTAAAGTTGCTAGAAAGAAGTAGTAGAACAAAACTTGAGAGAGTTCTTGCAAGTGTGTGTGAAAATTAGAAGTAAAATTTGGAAAATGAATGTGTAAAAATGAGTTAGAAATGGTGCTTATTTATAGGCTTGAAAATTTGGCTTTTAGTGAAAATATCTAAGATAAGTTAAAATGTATTAAGTCATGGATGACATATTAAAATGATTAGGTCATGGATGACATATTACACAAATAATTGCAGATTTCTATTGGTATATACCAATAGTAAATACTTCTAGAAGCTGTGTATAATACGGGTAAAAATACCGTATGAATGCGAGTAGAATTCTTGAGAAAATTGAACAGAAATATGAGTATAGCTATCCTTTATATGTATTGGTATATTATAAAGTGTATCCAATACTTGTAAGGATGTATTTACACTCGTAATACATTATATGTAAATACATTTTAACATAAGTTAATTATGTCGTTTAAATAGTAACATATATATTGTTTAAAAACTCTTTAAATTAGTTGTATGAAAATATATATACAATACTTTGTTAATATACTTAATGAGATATTTAATTATCATATTTTCAAGTTAAATATATATAAATCCATATATATACACAATAATTAAACAATTAAATCAAGTTATGACGTTCGTGAATCGTCGGAATAAAAGGGTGAACAAAAGCTTGTGTAAAACTCTTTTCGAAGGTTCAAGATTTATTAAAAATTCATTTCTTATCAAGTCGGAATTATATAAAGATTAAGTTTAAATTTGGTCGGAAATTTTCGGGTCGTCACATGTTCAATCCATATGAATGATTATTTTTGTCTCTATGCATGGGACGTATATTTATGATAAATGAAATTCTTGTGGTCTATTATAATGATGGAAATTAATGATTATGATAAACTAATGAACTCACCAACCTTTTGGTTGACACTTTAAAGCATGTTTATTCTCAGGTATGAAAGAAATCTTCCGCTGTGCATTTGCTCATATTAGAGATATTACTTGGAGTCATTCAGGACATATTTCAAAAGACGTTGCATTCGAGTCATCGAGTTCATCAAGATTATTATTAAGTCAATTATAGTTGGATGTATTATGAAATGACATGCATGTCGTCAATTTTCGATGTAAAGAAAGTTTGTCTTTCGAAAAACGAATGCAACATTTGTAAAATGTATCATATAGAGGTCATGAACCTTGCGATGTAATCAACTATTGTGAATCTTTTATAATCGATATGGACTTCGTCCAAATGGATTAGGACGGGTTATGAAAATAAGCAGATCACCGGACCCGAACTCATCCATGAAAAAACCGAGACTATCGTTCAAATCCAGGAAAGCCTCAAGACGGCCCGCAATCGCCAAAAGAGCTATGCTGACATTAGACGTAAAGATCTCGAATTCTAAGTGGGTGACCGCGTAATGTTGAAAGTCGCACCGTGGAAAGGTGTAATCCATTTCGAAAAGCGTGGAAAGCTAAACCCGCGATATATTGATCCTTTTGAAATCTTGGAGCGTGTTGGACCCGTTACTTACCGTTTGGACCTTCAATCTCAATTAAGTTCTGTTCATCCCACTTTCCACGTATCGAATCTGAAGAAATATCTTGCCGAACCAGAACTTATCATACCACTCGAGGAGCTTACGATTGATGACAAACTCCACTTTGTGGAAGAACCTATTGAGGTCATGAACCGTGAGGTCAAGACTTTGAAGCATAACAAGATTCCAATTGTCTGAGTCCGTTGGAATGCTAAACGAGGACCCGAGTTCACTTGGGAACGAGAGGATCAGATGATACAGAAATATCCTCACCTCTTCCCGACTCTACGGTCTACCTCAGCTTAAAATTTTGGGACACAATTTTCTTTAACAGTTGGGTAATGTAACGACCCGACCTTTTTCGAGTTATATTTATGCTTTTTATTTTTACGAAACTGCATATTTGTGCGTATTGAGCTATATTATATTCCGGGATCATTATTCATGTTAATTACTTTCGTTAATACCTTACAACGTGTTATTAGGTGCTTAATCACTTAACTTGATCTTCGAATGCTTTTATGACCGTTAGTGTCACTTGTCGTTTAAAACGAGCTACGTACTTTGTACACGTTAAACTTTTGTCATAATTGAAGTATTCTGACTACTTAAAACTAATTGTTATTTTCTAATGACAATTACTTAGCTTATTGGTTGCTTAATTACGCTTAGTGTTTTACTATTGCACACTAGTTAGTGGACTTTTTACCTTAATGGACTAAGGCCCACCCTACTCTAGCTAATGGACTTTTAAGTTAGCCCAATTTTAATGGACTTATGACCCATTAATATGTAGGACAAAACCCATTAAGATAAGCCAACATACTACCATATTTGTGTACCATTTCCTACACTTTGCTGCATGGGATCCCAACATACAAGCACCACCTTTATACCACCACCCATGCAAAAGAAAAATGGTTCCCCCCTTGTCCCCAAAACCGTCGGCCTAAACCACCACCACCACCACTATAAATTCAAACTCATCCTCATTTCACACTTCATTTCATTTCTCATTTCACACACACTTTTGAAATGTCCCGTTCTTATTGATTAAAAACGTTCCATATTAATTGATTTCGTTGCGAGGTTTTGACCTCTATATGAGACGTTTTTCAAAGACTGCATTCATTTTTAAAATAAACCATAACCTTTATTTCATAGATAAAGGTTTTAAAAAGATTTACGTAGATTATCAAATAATGATAATCTAAAATATCCTGTTTACACACGACCATTACATAATGGTTTACAATACAAATATGTTACAACAAAATAAGTTTCTTGAATGCAGTTTTTACACAATATCATACAAGCATGGACTCCAAATCTCGTCCTTATTTAAGTATGCGATAGCGGAAGCTCTTAATAATCACCTGAGAATAAACATGCTTAAAACGTCAACAAAAATGTTGGTGAGTTATAGGTTTAACCTATATATATCAAATCTTAATAATAGACCACAAGATTTCATATTTCAATACACATCCCATACATAGAGATAAAAATCATTCATATGGTGAACACCTGGTAACCGACATTAACAAGATGCATATATAAGAATATCCCCATCATTCCGGGACACCCTTCGAATATGATATAAATTTCGAAGTACTAAAGCATCCGGTACTTTGGATGGGGTTTGTTAGGCCCAATAGATCTATCTTTAGGATTCGTGTCAATTAGGGTGTCTGTTCCCTAATTCTTAGATTACCAGACTTAATAAAAAGGGGCATATTCGATTTCGATAATTCAACCATAGAATGTAGTTTCACGTACTTGTGTCTATTTTGTAAATCATTTATAAAACATGCATGTATTCTCATCCCAAAAATATTAGATTTTAAAAGTGGGACTATAACTCACTTTCACAGATTTTTACTTCGTCGGGAAGTAAGACTTGGCCACTGGTTGATTCACGAACCTATAACAATATATACATATATATCAAAGTATGTTCAAAATATATTTACAACACTTTTAATATATTTTGATGTTTTAAGTTTATTAAGTCAGCTGTCCTCGTTAGTAACCTACAACTAGTTGTCCACAGTTAGATGTACAGAAATAAATTGATAAATATTATCTTGAATCAATCCACGACCCAGTGTATACGTATCTCAGTATTGATCACAACTCAAACTATATATATTTTTGAATCAACCTCAACCCTGTATAGCTAACTCCAACATTCACATATAGAGTGTCTATGGTTGTTCCGAAATATATATAGATGTGTCGACATGATAGGTCGAAACATTGTATACGTGTCTATGGTATCTCAAGATAACATAATATACAATACAAGTTGATTAAGTTATGGTTGGAATAGATTTGTTACCAATTTTCACGTAGCTAAAATGAGAAAAATTATCCAATCTTGTTTTACCCATAACTTCTTCATTTTAAATCCGTTTTGAGTGAATCAAATTGCTATGGTTTCATATTGAACTCTATTTTATGAATCTAAACAGAAAAAGTACAGGTTTATAGTCGGAAAAATAAGTTACAAGTCGTTTTTGTAAAGGTAGTCATTTCAGTCGAAAGAACGACGTCTAGATGACCATTTTAGAAAACATACTTCCACTTTGAGTTTAACCATAATTTTTGGATATAGTTTCATGTTCATAATAAAAATAATTTTCTCAGAATAACAACTTTTAAATCAAAGTTTATCATAGTTTTTAATTAACTAACCCAAAACAGCCCGCGGTGTTACTACGACGGCGTAAATCCGGTTTTACGGTGTTTTTCGTGTTTTCAGGTTTTAAATCATTAAGTTAGCATATCATATAGATATAGAACATGTGTTTAGTTGATTTTAAAAGTCAAGTTAGAAGGATTAACTTTTGTTTGCGAACAAGTTTAGAATTAACTAAACTATGTTCTAGTGATTACAAGTTTAAACCTTCGAATAAGATAGCTTTATATATATGAATCGAATGATGTTATGAACATCATTACTACCTTAAGTTCCTTGGATAAACCTACTGGAAAAGAGAGAAATTGATCTAGCTTCAATGGATCCTTGGATGGCTCGAAGTTCTTGAAGCAGAATCATGACACGAAAACAAGTTCAAGTAAGATCATCACTTGAAATAAGATTGTTATAGTTATAGAAATTGAACCAAAGTTTGAATATGATTATTACCTTGTATTAGAATGATAACCTACTGTAAGAAACAAAGATTTCTTGAGGTAGGATGATCACCTTACAAGATTGGAAGTGAGCTAGCAAACTTGAAAGTATTCTTGATTTTATGTAACTAGAACTTGTAGAATATATGAAGAACACTTAGAACTTGAAGATAGAACTTGAGAGAGATCAATTAGATGAAGAAAATTGAAGAATTAAAGTGTTTGTAGGTGTTTTTGGTCGTTGGTGTATGGATTAGATATAAAGGATACGTAATTTTGTTTTCATGTAAATAAGTCATGAATGATTACTCATATTTTTGTAATTTTATGAGATATTTCATGCTAGTTTCCAAATGATGGTTCCTACATGTGTTAGGTGACTCACATGGGCTGCTAAGAGCTGATCATTGGAGTGTATATACCAATAGTACATACATCTAAAAGCTGTGTATTGTACGAGTACGAATACGGGTGCATACGAGTAGAATTGTTGATGAAACTGAACGAGGATGTAATTGTAAGCATTTTTGTTAAGTAGAAGTATTTTGATAAGTGTATTGAAGTCTTTCAAAAGTGTATAAATACATATTAAAACACTACATGTATATACATTTTAACTGAGTCGTTAAGTCATCGTTAGTCGTTACATGTAAGTGTTGTTTTGAAACCTTTAGGTTAACGATCTTGTTAAATGTTGTTAACCCAATGTTTATAATATCAAATGAGATTTTAAATTATTATATTATCATGATATTATCATGTATGAATATCTCTTAATATGATATATATACATTAAATGTCTTTACAATGATAATCGTTACATATATGTCTCGTTTAAAAATCATTAAGTTAGTAGTCTTGTTTTTACATATGTAGTTCATTGTTAATATACTTAATGATATGTTTACTTATCATAGTATCATGTTAACTATATATATATATCCATATATATGTCATCATATAGTTTTTACAAGTTTTAACGTTCGTGAATCACCGGTCAACTTGGGTGGTCAATTGTCTATATGAAACATATTTCAATTAATCAAGTCTTAACAAGTTTGATTGCTTAACATGTTAGAAACATTTAATCATGTAAATATCAATCTCAATTAATATATATAAACATGGAAAATTTCGGGTCACTACAGTACCTACCCGTTAAATAAATTTCGTCCCGAAATTTTAAGCTGTTGAAGGTGCTGACGAATCTTCTGGAAATAGATGCGGGTATTTCTTCTTCATCTGATCTTCACGCTCCCAGGTGAACTCGGGTCCTCTACGAGCATTCCATCGAACCTTAACAATTGGTATCTTGTTTTGCTTAAGTCTTTTAACCTCACGATCCATTATTTCGACGGGTTCTTCGATGAATTGAAGTTTTTCGTTGATTTGGATTTCATCTAACGGAATAGTGAGATCTTCTTTAGCAAAACATTTCTTCAAATTCGAGACATGGAAAGTGTTATGTACAGCCGCGAGTTGTTGAGGTAACTCAAGTCGGTAAGCTACTGGTCCGACACGATCAATAATCTTGAATGGTCCAATATACCTTGGATTTAATTTCCCTTGTTTACCAAATCGAACAACGCCTTTCCAAGGTTCAACTTTAAGCATGACCATCTCTCCAATTTCAAATTCTATATCTTTTCTTTTAATGTCAGCGTAGCTCTTTTGTCGACTTTGGGCGGTTTTCAACCGTTGTTGAATTTGGATGATCTTCTCGGTAGTTTCTTGTATAATCTCCGGACCCGTAATCTGTCTATCCCCCACTTCACTCCAACAAATCGGAGACCTGCACTTTCTACTATAAAGTGCTTCAAACGGCGCCATGCTTGTAGGAATATTAACCATAAAGTGCTTCAAACGGCGCCATGCTTGTAGGAAAATTCTGCTAACGGTAGATGTCGATCCCAACTGTTTCCGAAATCAATAACACATGCTCGTAGCATGTCTTCAAGCGTTTGTATCGTCCTTTTGCTCTTCCCATCAGTTTGTGGATGATAGGCAGTACTCATCTCTAGACGAGTTCCTAATGCTTGCTGTAATGTCTGCCAGAATCTTGAAATAAATCTGCCATCCCTATCAGAGATAATAGAGATTGGTATTCCATGTCTGGAGATGACTTCCTTCAAATACAGTCGTGCTAACTTCTCCATCTTGTCATCTTCTCTTATTGGCAGGAAGTGTGCTGATTTGGTGAGACGATCAACTATTACCCAAATAGTATCAAAACCACTTGCAGTCCTTGGCAATTTAGTGATGAAATCCATGGTAATGTTTTCCCATTTCCATTCCGGGATTTCGGGTTGTTGAAGTAGACCTGATGGTTTCTGATGGTCAGCTTTGACCTTAGAACACTTCAAACATTCTCCTACGTATTTAGCAACATCGGCTTTCATACCCGGCCACCAAAAATGTTTCTTGAGATCCTTGTACATCTTCCCCGTTCCAGGATGTATTGAGTATCTGGTTTTATGAGCTTCTCTAAGTGCCATTTCTCTCATATCTCCAAATTTTGGTACCCAAATCCTTTCAGCCCTATACCGGGTTCCGTCTTCCTGAATATGAAGATGCTTCTCCGATCCTTTGGGTATTCCATCCTTTAAATTTCCCTCTTTTAAAACTCCGTGTTGCGCCTCCTTTATTTGAGTAGTAAGGTTATTATGAATCATTATTTTCATAGATTTTACTCGAATGGGTTCTCTGTCCTTCCTGCTCAAGGCATCGGCTACCACATTTGCCTTCCTCGGGTGGTAACGAATCTCAAAGTCGTAATCATTCAATAATTCAATCCACCTACGCTGCCTCATATTCAGTTGTTTCTGATTAAATATGTGTTGAAGACTTTTGTGGTCGGTATATATAATACTTTTGACCCCATATAAGTAGTGCCTCCGAGTCTTTAATGCAAAAACAACCGCGCCTAATTCCAAATCATGCGTCGTATAATTTTGTTCGTGAATCTTCAATTGTCTAGACGCATAAGCAATCACCTTCGTTCGTTGCATTAATACACAACCAAGACCTTGCTTTGATGCGTCACAATAAATCACAAAATCATCATTCCCTTCAGGCAATGATAATATAGGTGCCGTAGTTAGCTTTTTCTTCAATAACTGAAACGCTTTCTCTTGTTCATCATTCCATTCAAATTTCTTCCCTTTATGCGTTAATGCAGTCAAGGGTTTTTCTATTCTGGAAAAGTCTTGGATGAACCTTCTGTAGTAACCAGCTAGTCCTAAAAACTGGCGTATGTGTTTCGGAGTTTTCGGGGTTTCCCACTTTTCAACAGTTTCTATCTTTGCCGGATCCACCTTAATACCTTCTTTGTTCACTATGTGACCGAGGAATTGAACTTCTTCCAACCAAAATGCACACTTTGAAAACTTAGCGTACAATTCTTCCTTCCTCAATACTTCTAACACCTTTCTCAAATGTTCACCGTGTTCTTGGTCATTCTTTGAGTAAATAAGTATGTCATCAATAAAAACAATGACAAACTTGTCAAGGTATAGCCCACACACTCGGTTCATAAGGTCCATGAACACAGCTGGTGCATTAGTTAAACCAAACGGCATGACCATAAACTCGTAATGACCGTAACGTGTTCTGAAAGCAGTCTTTGGAATATCATCTTCTTTCACCCGCATTTGATGATACCCGGAACGTAAGTCAATCTTTGAATAAACAGACGAGCCTTGTAGTTGATTCTCGGTAGTGGGTAGCGGTTCTTGATGGTAAGTTTGTTCAACTCTCGGTAGTCGATACACAACCTGAATGTACCATCTTTCTTCTTGACAAACAAAACAGGAGCTTCCCACGGTGATGTGCTTGGTCGAATGAAACCACGCTCTAAAAGTTCTTGTAATTGGCTTTGCAGTTCTTTCATCTCGCTGGGTGCGAGTCTGTAAGGAGCACGAGCTATTGGTGCAGCTCCTGGTACAAGATCTATTTGAAATTCAACGGATCGATGTGGGGGTAATCTCGGTAATTCTTTCGGAAATACATCGGGAAATTCTTTTGCAATGGGAACATCATTGATGCTCTTTTCTTCAGTTTGTACTTTCTCGACGTGTGCTAGAACAGCATATCAACCTTTTCTTATTAGTTTTTGTGCCTTCAAATTACTAATAAGATGTAGCTTCGTGTTGCCCTTTTCTCCGTACACCATTAAGGGTTTTCCTTTTTCTCGTATAATGCGAATTGCATTTTTGTAACAAACGATTTCTGCTTTCACTTCTTTCAACCAGTCCATACCGATTATCACATCAAAACTCCCTAACTCTACTGGTATCAAATCAATCTTAAATGTTTCGCTAACCAGTTTAATTTCTCGATTCCGACATATATTATCTGCTGAAATTAATTTACCATTTGCTAATTCGAGTAAAAATTTACTATCCAAAGGCGTCAATGGACAACTTAATTTAGCACAAAAATCTCTACTCATATAGCTTCTATCCGCACCCGAATCAAATAAAACGTAAGCAGATTTATTGTCAATAAGAAACGTACCCGTAACAAGCTCCGGGTCTTCCTGTGCCTCTGCCGCATTAATATTGAAAACTCTTCCGCGGCCATGTCCATTCGTGTTCTCCTGGTTCGGGCAATTTCTAATAATGTGGCCCGGTTTTCCACATTTATAACAAACTACATTGGCATAACTTGCTCCGACACTACTTGCTCCACCATTACTCGTTCTGACACCATTTGTTCCTTTCATTCTATTAACCCCTGGTCCGTAGACCTCACACTTTGCCGCGCTATGACCATTTCTTTTACACTTGTTGCAAAATTTGGTGCAGAACCCCGAGTGATACTTTTCACACCTTTGGCATAGCTGCTTCTATTTGTTGTTGTTGTTGCGGTTATTATTGTTGTTGGGATGATTGTTGTAGTTGATGTTGTTGTTGTTGTTGGGCCGTTGGTTGTAGTTGCGATTGATGTTGCGATTGTTGGGATAATTCTTGCGATTATTGTTGTAATTTTGTTGTTGTATTGGTGATTCTTATCACCGTTTTCCTCCCACTTTCTTTTGACTTGCTTCACATTGGCCTCTTCAGCAGTCTGTTCTTTAATTCTTTCTTCAATCTGGTTCACTAGTTTGTGAGCCATTCTTCATGCCTATTGTATGGAGGTGGGCTCGTGTGAACTTATATCTTCTTGGATTCTTTCCGGTAATCCTTTCACAAACGCGTCGATCTTCTCTTCCTCATCTTTGAATGCTCCCGGACACAATAAGCACAATTCTGTGAATCGTCTTTCGTACGTGGTAATATCAAATCCTTGGGTTCGTAACCCTCTAAGTTCTGTCTTGAGCTTATTGACCTCGGTTCTGGGACGGTACTTCTCGTTCATCAAGTGCTTGAATGCTGACCACGGTAGTGCGTACGCATCGTCTTGTCCCACTTGCTCTAGATAGGTATTCCACCATGTTAACGCAGAACCTGTGAAGGTATGCGTAGCGTACTTCACTTTGTCCTCTTCAGTACACTTACTTATGGAAAACACCGATTCGACCTTCTCGGTCCACCGTTTCAATCCGATCGGTCCTTCGGTTCCATCAAATTCCAAAGGTTTGCAGGCAGTGAATTCTTTGTAGGTGCATCCTACACGATTTCCTGTACTGCTAGATCCAAGGTTATTGTTGGTATGTAGCGCAGCCTGTACTGCGGCTATGTTTGAAGCTAGAAAAGTACGGAATTCCTCTTCATTCATATTCACGGTGTGTCGAGTAGTTGGTGCCATTTCCTTCAAAATAGTCAAATGGAACAAGTTAATCATACAGAATATTAAGAGTAGTTAATAGTATTTCGTAGCATAATATGAACTCATTTATAAAAGCTTTTTCTTCATATTAGCGTTTTATAAGTTTAAATTCGGGTAGTACCTACCCGTTAAGTTCATACTTAGTAGCTAATATACAATTCAACTACTACAATTCTATATGAAAAACTGATTATAATAATATTTCGCGTTCAAACTTTTTCACAATATTTTACAAACTTACAATACCGCTTATTTTACATATAGCATGAAATATAGCACACAATAAATTGATACAAGATGGTTGTGAAGATAATTCTAGCTAGTACACAAGTCGTTCAGCAAAGGCAATAAAGACACGTAATTCATACGTCCAGAAACAAGTCATGCATTTTGGTTTTACTAGGATTACTTCCCATCCTTGGTCTTGTGGAACATAACCGTTATGGCCATTGATAAGACAGCGTGTTGTAACATCGTCAAAGGGACGAGGGTTACGTAATGTCCAACAGTCCCGTAACAATCTAAAAACCTCATTTCTTACCCCAATTACCGACTCCGTCACTTGTGGGAATGTTTTGTTTAATAGTTGTAGCCCAATGTTCTTGTTCTCACTTTGGTGAGAAGCGAACATTACTAATCCGTAAGCATAACATGCTTCTTTATGTTGCATGTTAGCCGCTTTTTCTAAATCACGAAGTCCAATATTCGGATATTTTGAGTCAAAATACTTTCTTAACCCATTGCGTAAAATAGCATTTGGGTTCCCCGCAATATATGCGTCAAAGTAAACACATCGTAACTTATGGATTTCCCAATGTGATATCCCCCATCTTTCGAACGAAAGCCTTTTATAAACCAAGGCATTCTTGGAACGTTCTTCGAATGTCTTACAAACTGATCTCGCCTTAAATAGTTGTGCCGAGGAATTCTGACCGACTCTAGACAAGATTTCATCAATCATGTCTCCGGGTAGGTCTCTTAAAATATTGGGTTGTCTATCCATTTTGTGTTTTTATATTGTAAAATAGACAAGAGTTAGATTCATAAAAAAAAATACTTATTAATACAAGCAATTTTTACATATATCATAAAGCATAAGCACACTATATTACATATATTACACCACACGAATACAACTATCTTATTCCGACTCGCTCGTTTCTTCTTGTTCAGTTTTGGTTCGTTTTGCCAAGTTTCTAGGGATATATGATGTTCCCCTAATACGAGCCGTCGTTGTCCACATTGGTTTAGAAAAACCTGGTGGTTTAGAGGTTCCCGGGTCATTGTTACAACTCAAGGACTTCGGGGGTTGACGATACATATAAAGTTCATCGGGGTTGGAATTAGATTTCTCTATTTTTATGCCCTTTCCCTTATTATTTTCTTTTGCCTTTTTAAATTCAGTTGGGGTAATTTCTATAACATCATCGGAATTCTCGTCGGAATCCGATTCATCGTAGAATTGGTAATCCTCCCAATATTTTGCTTCCTTGGCGGAAACACCATTGACCATAATTAACCTTGGTCGGTTGGTTGAGGATTTTCTTTTACTTAACCGTTTTATTATTTCCCCCACCGGTTCTATTTCTTCATCCGGTTCCGATTCTTCTTCCGGTTCCGACTCTTCTTCCGGTTCCGACTCTTCTTCCGGTTCCTCTTCGGGAACTTGTGAATCAGTCCACGAATCATTTCAATTTACTTTTGACTCTTCATTATTATTAGGTGAGTCAATGGGACTTGTTCTAGAGGTAGACATCTATCGGATAATATCAAACGCGTTAAGAGATTAATATATCACATAATATTCACATGTTAAAAATATATAGTTTCCAACAAAATTTGTTAAGCAATCATTTTTTTTCAAGTAAACACGGTCGAAGTCCAGACTCACTAATGCATCCTAACAAACTCGATAAGACACACTAATGCAAAATTCTGGTTCTCTAAGACCAACTCTCGGATACCAACTGAAATGTCCCGTTCTTATTGATTAAAAACGTTCCATATTAATTGATTTCGTTGCGAGGTTTTGACCTCTATATGAGACGTTTTTCAAAGACTGCATTCATTTTTAAAATAAACCATAACCTTTATTTCATAGATAAAGGTTTTAAAAAGCTTTACGTAGATTATCAAATAATGATAATCTAAAATATCCTGTTAACACACGACCATTACATAATGGTTTACAATACAAATATGTTACAACAAAATAAGTTTCTTGAATGCAGCTTTTACACAATATCATACAAGCATGGACTCCAAATCTCGTCCTTATTTAAGTATGCGACAGCGGAAGCTCTTAATAATCACCTGAGAATAAACATGCTTAAAACGTCAACAAAAATGTTGGCGAGTTATAGGTTTAACCTATATATATCAAATCATAATAATAGACCACAAGATTTCATATTTCAATACACATCCCATACATAGAGATAAAAATCATTCATATGGTGAACACCTGGTAACCGACATTAACAAGATGCATATATAAGAATATCCCCATCATTCCGGGACACCCTTCGAATATGATATAAATTTCGAAGTACTAAAGCATCCGGTACTTTGGATGGGGTTTGTTAGGCCCAATAGATCTATCTTTAGGATTCGTGTCAATTAGGGTGTCTGTTCCCTAATTCTTAGATTACCAGACTTAATAAAAAGGGACATATTCGATTTCGATAATTCAACCATAGAATGTAGTTTCACGTACTTGTGTCTATTTTGTAAATCATTTATAAAACATGCATGTATTCTCATCCCAAAAATATTAGATTTTAAAAGTGGGACTATAACTCACTTTCACAGATTTTTACTTCGTCGGGAAGTAAGACTTGGCCACTGGTTGATTCACGAACCTATAACAATATATACATATATATCAAAGTATGTTCAAAATATATTTACAACACTTTTAATATATTTTGATGTTTTAAGTTTATTAAGTCAGCTGTCCTCGTTAGTAACCTACAACTAGTTGTCCACAGTTAGATGTACAGAAATAAATTGATAAATATTATCTTGAATCAATCCACGACCCAGTGTATACGTATCTCAGTATTGATCACAACTCAAACTATATATATTTTGAAATCAACCTCAACCCTGTATAGCTAACTCCAACATTCACATATAGAGTGTCTATGGTTGTTCCGAAATATATATAGATGTGTCGACATGATAGGTCGAAACATTGTATACGTGTCTATGGTATCTCAAGATTACATAATATACAATACAAGTTGATTAAGTTATGGTTGGAATAGATTTGTTACCAATTTTCACGTAGCTAAAATGAGAAAAATTATCCAATCTTGTTTTACCCATAACTTCTTCATTTTAAATCCGTTTTGAGTGAATCAAATTGCTATGGTTTCATATTGAACTCTATTTTATGAATCTAAACAGAAAAAGTACAGGTTTATAGTCGGAAAAATAAGTTACAAGTCATTTTTTGTAAAGGTAGTCATTTCAGTCGAAAGAACGACGTCTAGATGACCATTTTAGAAAACATACTTCCACTTTGAGTTTAACCATAATTTTTGGATATAGTTTCATGTTCATAATAAAAATAATTTTCTCAGAATAACAACTTTTAAATCAAAGTTTATCATAGTTTTTAATTAACTAACCCAAAACAGCCCGCGGTGTTACTACGACGGCGTAAATCCGGTTTTACGGTGTTTTTCGTGTTTCCAGGTTTTAAATCATTAAGTTAGCATATCATATAGATATAGAACATGTGTTTAGTTGATTTTAAAAGTCAAGTTAGAAGGATTAACTTTTGTTTGCGAACAAGTTTAGAATTAACTAAACTATGTTCTAGTGATTACAAGTTTAAACCTTCGAATAAGATAGCTTTATATATATGAATCGAATGATGTTATGAACATCATTACTACCTTAAGTTCCTTGGATAAACCTACTGGAAAAGAGAGAAATGGATCTAGCTTCAATGGATCCTTGGATGGCTCGAAGTTCTTGAAGCAGAATCATGACACGAAAACAAGTTCAAGTAAGATCATCACTTGAAATAAGATTGTTATAGTTATAGAAATTGAACCAAAGTTTGAATATTATTATTACCTTGTATTAGAATGATAACCTACTGTAAGAAACAAAGATTTCTTGAGGTTGGATGATCACCTTACAAGATTGGAAGTGAGCTAGCAAACTTGAAAGTATTCTTGATTTTATGTAACTAGAACTTGTAGAATATATGAAGAACACTTAGAACTTGAAGATAGAACTTGAGAGAGATCAATTAGATGAAGAAAATTGAAGAATTAAAGTGTTTGTAGGTGTTTTTGGTCGTTGGTGTATGGATTAGATATAAAGGATATGTAATTTTGTTTTCATGTAAATAAGTCATGAATGATTACTCATATTTTTGTAATTTTATGAGATATTTCATGCTAGTTGCCAAATGATGGTTCCCACATGTGTTAGGTGACTCACATGGGCTGCTAAGAGCTGATCATTGGAGTGTATATACCAATAGTACATACATCTAAAAGCTGTGTATTGTACGAGTACGAATACGGGTGCATACGAGT
Source organism: Rutidosis leptorrhynchoides (assembly GCF_046630445.1). Classification (NCBI taxonomy): domain Eukaryota; kingdom Viridiplantae; phylum Streptophyta; class Magnoliopsida; order Asterales; family Asteraceae; genus Rutidosis; species Rutidosis leptorrhynchoides. Next base: position 253,809,035 of record NC_092333.1, read on the forward strand.
AGAATTGTTGATGAAACTGAACGAGGATGTAATTGTAAGCATTTTTGTTAAGTAGAAGTATTTTGATAAGTGTATTGAAGTCTTTCAAAAGTGTATAAATACATATTAAAACACTACATGTATATACATTTTAACTGAGTCGTTAAGTCATCGTTAGTCGTTACATGTAAGTGTTGTTTTGAAACCTTTAGGTTAACGATCTTGTTAAATGTTGTTAACCCAATGTTTATAATATCAAATGAGATTTTAAATTATTATATTATCATGATATTATCATGTATGAATATCTCTTAATATGATATATATATACATTAAATGTCTTTACAACGATAATCGTTACATATATGTCTCGTTTAAAAATCATTAAGTTAGTAGTCTTGTTTTTACATATGTAGTTCATTGTTAATATACTTAATGATATGTTTACTTATCATAGTATCATGTTAACTATATATATATCCATATATATGTCATCATATAGTTTTTACAAGTTTTAACGTTCGTGAATCACCGGTCAACTTGGGTGGTCAATTGTCTATATGAAACATATTTCAATTAATCAAGTCTTAACAAGTTTGATTGCTTAACATGTTAGAAACATTTAATCATGTAAATATCAATCTCAATTAATATATATAAACATGGAAAAGTTCGGGTCACTACAACTTTCTCTCTAATTTTCTCTCTAGTCTTTCTCACACTAAAAGCTTAAGAAATTGTAAGTTCTTGAATTTCTTTCTTATTATTTTTTCTTCTTAGTCACGACATCATCATCATCATCATGAGATCAAGCTTTTTAGCTTTTTGATCTTGTTATATCTTGTAGATTCAAACCTTGATTGGAAATCTTCAAGAACATAAAAGATTCAAGCTTTCTAGCTTTAAATCTTCACTTATTTTTGTTTAAAGATCAAAACTTGTGTTTTTGATCTTCATAAAACTTGTAGATCTAACTTTTTACTTTAAGGATCTACAAGAACATTAGAGATCCAACCTTTCTAGCTTAGGGTTTCATTATTTTGTTTAGATCTAAGCTTTTTAGCTTATGGTCTCATTACTTTTACTAGATCTTAGCTTTCTAGCTTATGGTCTCATTAATCTTGTAAAAAACCAAGCTTTCTAGCTTAGGGTTTTCTTAATACTTGAGATCTAAGTTTTTTTTGTGGATCTCACTTACTTGGAACCTTTCTATGATCTTTATGGTAATAAAAATCAAGTCTTCATCATCTCATATGATGAAGATGCATAAACTTGTGTCAAAAGGACAAATGTTGAAGCTTTATTGTGTTTATACAATAAAGAGATAACTTTGATGTTCAAAACTTATAGAAAGTTAGCTTTTACTTTTAGTTGTGTGTTGATGGTTAAAACTTGGTCAAATTGATGCTAAAACATCAAAGAGTTGTACACTTGAGGCTTACACGCATCAAGGATGAGAACCGTGATAAGCATCAAACACCAAGAAACCCGCCGGAGCACTTGTTTCTGTTTTTTAGGCTCTGATCTGACTTCTGGAGCTTCTGTAAAATTGATTTCCAGAAAGTTCAGGATGTGCAGATAACTTTTCGTTTAAGACTCGTCTAAATCTGATGTACGTTTTAGGATTTATAGTCTTCCAAAGTTCACTACGTCTTTGTAATGACGTGCTGAAATTTCTGACCTACTCGCGCTTTAACCGTCGCCAAGGTCAAATGACATGGAGTTAGGATCTGAATTTTGGACAGTAGTAAGAGGACTCACAAACAGAGACTTGGCCACTGACCGCACGTCATTTCAGTTTGTATAGAGGTCGTAACGGCTGTATGAATTCAGCTATTCATTTCGATCTCTATTCTTGTTGAAACTTTACTTTATCTTTCACGAATGATGATAATGATGATACTTGATAATGCTAAAAATGAACATATATTTCATAGCATTATTCCTCAAGAAAGACAAGCTTTTAGTTGCAATTGTTCTATTTACAAGTGATATTCGTTTAAATAATAAAAGGTGAAGACAAAAGACAGATTCGACGAATTGAAGACGCAAACGACCAAAAAGCTCAAAAGTACAAAAGACAATCAAAAAGGTTCCAATTATTGATAAGAAACGTCTCGAAATTACAAGAGTACAAGATTCAAAACGCAAAGTACAAGATATTAAATTGTACGCAAGGACGTTCGAAAATCCGGAACCGGGACCAGAGTCAACTCTTAACGCTCGACGCAACGGACTAAAAATTACAAGTTAACTATGTATATAAATATAATATAATATATAATTAATTATATTAATTATATATATATTATATTTATAAATAAAAACCGTCGGCAGAGAAAGACTCCAAAGGGACTGAGCTGTAAATTCATTCTCCGCGACTCGAGGAGTTTGAAGGCAAAAATGCCGCGAGTCGCGGAGCCCCAAAAATCGAAAATCCCTATAAAGCTCGCGCATTCTGATCGTAAAAATTCACCAAATAATATATCTTTTTCTTCCTCATTCATACGTAAAATTTATATTTATATTTATAATTTATATTTTAATTTTAATTATAATTCTAATAATAAGGGTATGTTAGCAAATGTTGTAAAGGTGTAAGTCGAAATTCTGTCCGTATAACGCTACGCTATTTTTAATCATTGTAAGTTATGTTCAACCTTTTTATATTAATGTCTCGTAGCTAAGTTATTATTATGCTTATTTAAAACGAAGTAATCATGATGTTGGGCTAATTACTAAAATTGGGTAATTGGGCTTTGTACCATAATTGGGGTTTGGACAAAAGAACGACACTTGTGGAAATTAGACTATGGGCTATTAATGGGCTTTATATTTGTTTAACTAAATGATAGTTTGTTAATGTTAATATAAAGATTTACAATTGGGCGTCCTTATAAATTACCATATACACTCGATCGGACACGATGGGCGGGGTATTTATATGTACGAATAATCGTTCATTTAACCGGACACGGGAATGGATTAATAGCCACTAGAATAATTAAAACAGGGGTGAAATTACATTCAAGGGTAATTGGTGTAATTGTTAACAAAGTAGTAAAACCTTGGTTTACACGCAGTCGATAACCTGGTGTATTCATTAAACAAAGTATTAAAACCTTGTTACAATTCGAATCCCCAATTAGTTGGAATATTTAACTTCGGGTATAAGAATAATTTGATGAGGACACTCGCACTTTATATTTATGACTGATGGACTGTTATGGACAAAAACCAGACGGACATATTAAATAATCCAGGACAAAGGACAATTAACGCATGGGCATAAAACTAAAATCAACACGTCGAACATCATGATTACGGAAGTTTAAATAAGCATAATTCTTTTATTTCATATTTAATTTCCTTTATTTTATATTTAATTGCACTTTTAATTATCGCACTTTTATTTATTGTTATTTAATCGCACTTTTAATTATCGTACTTTTTAATTATCGCAATTTTATTTTATCGCACTTTTATTATTCGCAATTTCATTATCGTTATTTACTTTACGCTTTAAATTAAGTCTTTTATTTATTTAATATTTTACATTAGGTTTTAACTGCGTCTAAAGTTTTAAAATCGACAAACCGGTCATTAAACGGTAAAAACCCCCCTTTATAATAAAATTACTTAGATATATGTTTGTATTTTTATAAAAGTAAATTAATATAGCGTTAAGCTTTGTTTAAAGATTTCCCTGTGGAACAAACCGGACTTACTAAAAACTACACTACTTTACGATTAGGTACACTGCCTATAAGTGTTGTAGCAAGGTTTAAGTATATCCATTCTATAAATAAATAAATATCTTGGGTAAAATTGTATCGTATTTAATAGTGTTTCGTTGTAAACTTCAATAGTATTTTATACCCCTTAGCTTTGACATCAAGTATTTTTGGCGCCGCTGCCGGGGAACTTTCTAAACGCCGGAAGCGCAACGCTAATAAAAAAAAAAAGAGATTTTTTCTATTAAAAGTCGCTTTTGTAAAAATACGTTTTGAATATTCGAAAATATAAAAAGAAAAACAAATATTTATATATTTTTAAGAGTTTGTTAAAAAGTTTTATAAGTTTCTTTATTTTTATTTTAGTTTATAAAAATATAAGTTTTATTTAAATATCTTTTATTTATATTAAAATAGAAAATTAGAAAACATAAAAAAAAAAAAAAAAAAAAACGCGTAAATTAAAACAGCTCCAGAGTTGAATTTCTGAACCTCGCGACTCGCGGGGTTTGATGTTTTAAATACCGCAACTCGCGGAGACTTTCTGACAGGCGACAAAACCCTAATCCTGCATTTATTACGGATTATTATTAATTATTATTATTATTAACCCTAATTATTATTATTATTATAATTAAGTTGATTTTTAATTTAAGTTTTATTTAATTTATATTTTAGTTAAATTAGTTTAATTAAATTGTAAAATTAATAGTTTTAATAAATAAATAATATAAAAATAATATTTTTATAAAAATTGTAATTTTTACAACTTTTTGTATATTTTTATATTTTGTCTTTTTTTAATCGTTGTAGCATAACTTTTGTATTTTTAGCTCATATTTAGTTTTAAACTTAGTTTTTGCTATAGTCATTTTTACTCCTAGATTTTTAGGCTTTGCCGTAGAATCCCTTAAGTGCTTTTTCTTTAGACTAAGATTTAGGTGCTTTAGAATTTTGCGACGCCTTTTTAAGTTTTAGTTTCTTTTTAAGTTATTTCCATTTGGGATTTAGTTTTTTCCTGTAAGCTTTAATATTTTTAGACACCTTTTACTATGTATCAATTATCATTCCAATTAGTAATTTCAATTTGCGATTATAATTTTAAGTTAGTTGTAGTAATAAGGTTAGGTTAGTCAAGTATTTTTAAGTTTTTATAAGTTTCTTTTATTTTTCCGTCACCTTTTATTTTTCAACCATTTTTCTTTTTCGACCTTTTTCGACGAACTCTTTTTTCTTTCTTATTTCTCGCTATTCTAGTTTTTAGGACATAGATTTTTATTCTACTTCTTATCTAAATTTCTTAAAATTACGAAAATTTATTTTAAGTGGTTAAATTGATAGACATCAAAATTTTCTGGTTCGTAGTAATAGTTGGATTTGTACGTGGACCGGGTTATTGGAGCCAAACAGTCCTCAATTATATTGAGACCAAACGAATCCTGCCCCTCTGCTGCATCTTTTGGCTATTCGAAACGTGGGCAAAATCAGAAAAGTCTATTGATTGGATAACTTATTATAATTTTTCTTTCCTTTTTAAAACTAATAGGATATTCAGTGAATGCACCGAGCAAGACGTTCACCACCTTTTGTACGTTCACCACCTGTAACTCGATCAAGACATTTAGCAAATATAACCGCCGTTGATTTTTCTTTAGAATCGTCATCCAGTCGACCAAGTACTTCAGTTCAAATTTCCGATAATCCATTTTTTGAACCCAACCTCACAATTGAGAATCCGGAGAATATTCAGGAACGGTTCGTAGATCCTGAACCATTAAAATTTCCTCCGGAACCACCAATTATTCAAACAGAGATTGTTGAGGAACGAACTATTAAATCAGAATCATCTAGTGATACCGATTCAACAAATTCAATTATGGAGAATCTGGAACCTTTAAGTATGGAAGACCGAATGAGAGCTAAACGCACTGGCCAAGGTCACGCAATTACTCATCCAGACATTAATGCGCCAGATTATGAAATCAAAGGACAAATTCTACACATGGTGACTAATCAATGCCAATTTAGTGGTACGCCAAAGGAAGATCCAAATGAACATCTACGTACCTTTAATAGGATCTGCAGACTATTTAAAATCCGAGAAGTGGAGGATGAACAGATATATCTCATGTTATTTCCCTGGACTTTAAAGGGAGAAGCCAAAGATTGGTTGGAATCGTTACCTGAAGGGGCGATTGATACATGGGACGTTTTAGTTGAAAAATTTCTTAAACAATTCTTTCCTGCATCTAAAGCCGTAAGACTTCAAGCAGAAATTGTTACGTTTACACAGAAACCAAATGAAACTCTATATGAGGCGTGGACTAGATATGGAAAGTTATTAAGAGGATGTCCGCAACATGGTTTAGACACCTGTCAAATAGTACAAATATTCTACCAAGGATGCGACATCACTACAAGGAAAGACATAGATATAGCAGCTGGTGGTTCTATTATGAAGAAAACCGAAACTGATGCTTACAAAATTATTGATAATACTGCTTCCCACTCACATGAGTGGCACCAAGAAAAAGATATCATTAGATCATCTAAAGCAGCTAGAGCCGATTCTAGCCATGACTTAGATTCCATTTCCGCAAAGATAGATGCTGTGGAGAGACGAATGGAAAAGATGACTAAGGATATTCACTCAATACGAATTAGTTGTAAGCAGTGTGGAGGACCACATTTGACAAAAGATTGTCTCAGTATTGAATTAACAATGGAACAAAGAGAGAATATTTCATACATAAACCAAAGGCCTGGAAATAATTATCAGAATAATTATCAACCGCCAAGACCGATTTACAATCAAAACCAGAATTATAACCGAAATATTCCATACAACAACCAACAAGGTCCTACCAATCAACTAGTATCTAATAACAATTACAATCAGCAAAGACCTAATTTTCAAAACAAACCACCACAACAAACCGATGATAAAAAGCCGAATTTAGAAGATATGATGACGAAGCTAGTTGAAACTCAAACGTAGTTTTTCACCTCTCAGAAACAAACCAATGAACAAAATGCTCAAGCATTTAGAAATCAACAAGCTTCTATTCAAAATCTGGAACAAGAAGTGAGTAACCTAGCAAGGTTAATAGGTGAAATAAAACCGGGAAGTCTACCTAGTGATACAAATGCTAACCCCCGGAGTGAAACAGCTAAAGCCATTACCACAAGAAGTGGCACAACACTTAAACCACCTGAAATACCTGTAACTTCTGATGAAGCTATTCCTACTCCACAAGAACCACAACCTGATCAAGATAAGGAAAAAGAACCGGTAGTTGAAAAGGTTAATGAAGATAACACAGTTAAGGATAAACCTTATGTTAAACCATACCAACCACCACTTCCTTACCCGAGTAAAATGAAGAAAGAGAAACTTGAAGCCGAGCAATCCAAATTCTTGGATATGTTTAAACAGATAAATGTAAATCTTCCTTTCATTGATGTGATTTCAGGAATGCCTAGATATGCAAAATTCTTGAAAGATCTAATCTCAAATAGAAAGAAAATGGAAGAACACTCGGCTGTTACTATGAATGCTAATTGTTCAGCAGTGCTGTTGAATAAAATACCAGAAAAACTATCTGATCCAGGAAGTTTCATAATTCCATGTTTTCTGGGTAGTCTTAGTTCAATAGAAGCATTGGCAGACTTAGGTGCTAGTATAAATCTAATGCCGTATTCACTATACGCTAAACTAGACCTTGGAGAATTGAAACCAACCAGAATAAGCATACAACTAGCCGATAGATCAATAAAATATCCTAGAGGGATAATGGAAAACATGCTAGTTAAAGTTGGTACTTTAGTATTTCCAGTAGATTTTGTTGTTCTGGACATGGAAGAAGATTCTCAAGTTCCTCTCATATTAGGAAGACCATTCTTAAACACGGCTAAAGCAATGATAGACGTGTTCGGTAAGAAACTGACCCTAAGTATAGAGGATGAGAGTGTTACCTTTTCAGTTGATAGAGCAATGCAACAACCACAATCTGTAGATGATACATGTTATTATATTCAAACTATAGATGCACATGCAGAATTATTAGAAGAATTTCCAGAATTACAAGGAACAGGAGAATGTTCTTTAGGAGAAGGTAATGAACCAATTGATGAAGCTGAAATGTTAGCTACACTTATAGCTAATGGATATGAACCAACAACAGAAGAAATTCAAATGCTAAAAGAAGAAGACAGATATCGATATAAATCATCGATAGAAGAACTTCCGAAATTAGAGTTAAAGCCACTTCCAAACCATTTGGAATACGCTTATTTACATGGTGAATCTGAATTACCTGTAATAATATCGTCTTCTCTTACTGAAAATGAGAAATCACAACTCATTTCTGTGTTGAAAGCTCATAAACCAGCCATTGCATGGAAGATTCATGATATTAAAGGAATAAGTCCTTCGTATTGCACACATAAAATCCTTATGGAAGAAGGTCATAAAACATATGTGCAACGCCAACGAAGACTAAATCCTAATATGCAAGATGTAGTTAAGAAAGAGATTATTAAACTGCTAGATGCAGGTTTAATTTATCCAATTTCCGATAGTCCATGGGTAAGCCCAATTCAATGTGTACCTAAGAAGGGTGGCATGACTGTCATTACAAATGAGAAAAATGAGCTTATTCCTACTAGGACTGTAACAGGATGGCGTGTATGTATTGATTATAGAAAATTAAATGACGCAACCAGAAAAGATCACTTTCCCTTACCTTTCATAGATCAAATGTTGGAAAGATTAGCCAGAAATAGTTACTATTGTTTTCTAGATGGATTTTCCGGATATTTTCAAATTCCAATAGCACCCGAGAACCAAGAGAAAACCACATTCACGTGCCCTTATGGTACTTTTGCTTACAAACGCATGCTATTTGGACTTTGCAACGCCCCTGCAACCTTTCAAAGGTGTATGATGGCGATTTTTCACGACATGATAGAAGAATGCATGGAAGTATTCATGGATGACTTTTCAGTCTTCGATGATACATTTAAATCATGTCTAGTTAATCTGGAACGAATGCTAATTAGATGCGAAAAATCAAATCTAGTACTTAATTGGGAGAAATGCCATTTCATGGTTAAAGAAGGCATCGTTCTTGGACATAAAATTTCAAAAGAAGGAATTGAAGTGGATAGAGCTAAAGTAGATGTAATTGCTAAACTTCCACATCCCACCAATGTTAGAGGAGTTAGGAGTTTTCTAGGGCATGCCGGTTTTTACCGACGTTTCATAAAAGATTTTTCTAAAATTGCCACTCCTATGAATAAACTCCTAGAAAAGGATGCTCCATTCATCTTTTCAGATGAGTGTATCAAATCTTTTAATATTCTTAAAGAGAAACTCACTAATGCACCAATCATGATAACACCAAATTGGAATATACCATTTGTAGTGACCCGAACTTTTCCATGTTTATATATATTAATTGAGATTGATATTTACATGATTAAATGTTTCCAACATGTTAAGCAATCAAACTTGTTAAGACTTGATTAATTGAAATATGTTTCATATAGACAATTGACCACCCAAGTTGACCGGTGATTCACGAACGTTAAAACTTGTAAAAACTATATGATGACATATATATGGATATATATATAGTTAACATGATACTATGATAAGTAAACATATCATTAAGTATATTAACAATGAACTACATATGTAAAAACAAGACTACTAACTTAATGATTTTTAAACGAGACATATATGTAACGATTATCGTTGTAAAGACATTTAATGTATATATATCATATTAAGAGATATTCATACATGATAATATCATGATAATATAATAATTTAAAATCTCATTTGATATTATAAACATTGGGTTAACAACATTTAACAAGATCGTTAACCTAAAGGTTTCAAAACAACACTTACATGTAACGACTAACGATGACTTAACGACTCAGTTAAAATGTATATACATGTAGTGTTTTAATATGTATTTATACACTTTTGAAAGACTTCAATACACTTATCAAAATACTTCTACTTAACAAAAATGCTTACAATTACATCCTCGTTCAGTTTCATCAACAATTCTACTCGTATGCACCCGTATTCGTACTCGTACAATACACAGCTTTTAGATGTATGTACTATTGGTATATACACTCCAATGATCAGCTCTTAGCAGCCCATGTGAGTCACCTAACACATGTGGGAACCATCATTTGGCAACTAGCATGAAATATCTCATAAAATTACAAAAATATGAGTAATCATTCATGACTTATTTACATGAAAACAAAATTACATATCCTTTATATCTAATCCATACACCAACGACCAAAAACACCTACAAACACTTTCATTCTTCAATTTTCTTCATCTAATTGATCTCTTTCAAGTTCTATCTTCAAGTTCTAAGTGTTCTTCATAAATTCCAAAAGTTCTAGTTTCATAAAATCAAGAATACTTTCAAGTTTGCTAGCTCACTTCCAATCTTGTAAGGTGATCATCCAACCTCAAGAAATCTTTGTTTCTTACAGTAGGTTATCATTCTAATATAAGGTAATAATCATATTCAAACTTTGGTTCAATTTCTATAACTATAACAATCTTATTTCAAGTGATGATCTTACTTGAACTTGTTTTCGTGTCATGATTCTGCTTCAAGAACTTCGAGCCATCCAAGGATCCATTGAAGCTAGATCCATTTTTCTCTTTTCCAGTAGGTTTATCCAAGGAACTTAAGGTAGTAATGATGTTCATAACATCATTTGATTCATACATATAAAGCTATCTTATTCGAAGGTTTAAACTTGTAATCACTAGAACATAGTTTAGTTAATTCTAAACTTGTTCGCAAACAAAAGTTAATCCTTCTAACTTGACTTTTAAAATCAACTAAACACATGTTCTATATCTATATGATATGCTAACTTAATGATTTAAAACCTGGAAACACGAAAAACACCGTAATACCGGATTTACGCCGTCGTAGTAACACCGCGGGCTGTTTTGGGTTAGTTAATTAAAAACTATGATAAACTTTGATTTAAAAGTTTTTATTCAGAGAAAATGATTTTTATTATGAACATGAAACTATATCCAAAAATTATGGTTAAACTCAAAGTGGAAGTATGTTTTCTAAAATGGTCATCTAGACGTCGTTCTTTCGACTGAAATGACTACCTTTACAAAAACGACTTGTAACTTATTTTTCTGACTATAAACCTATACTTTTATGTTTAGATTCATAAAATAGAGTTCAATATGAAACCATAGCAATTTGATTCACTCAAAACGGATTTAAAATGAAGAAGTTATGGGTAAAACAAGATTGGATAATTTTTCTCATTTTAGCTACGTGAAAATTGGTAACAAATCTATTCCAACCATAACTTAATCAACTTGTATTGTATATTATGTAATCTTGAGATACCATAGACACGTATACAATGTTTTGACCTATCATGTCGACACATCTATATATATTTCGGAACAATCATAGACACTCTATATGTGAATGTTGGAGTTAGCTATACAGGGTTGAGGTTGATTCCAAAATATATATAGTTTGAGTTGTGATCAATACTGAGATACGTATACACTGGGTCGTGGATTGATTCAAGATAATATTTATCGATTTATTTCTGTACATCTAACTGTGGACAACTAGTTGTAGGTTACTAACGAGGACAGCTGACTTAATAAACTTAAAACATCAAAATATATTAAAAGTGTTGTAAATATATTTTGAACATACTTTGATATATATGTATATATTGTTATAGGTTTGTGAATCAACCAGTGGCCAAGTCTTACTTCCTGACGAAGTAAAAATCTGTGAAAGTGAGTTATAGTCCCACTTTTAAAATCTAATATTTTTGGGATGAGAATACATGCAGGTTTTATAAATGATTTACAAAATAGACACAAGTACGTGAAACTACATTCTATGGTTGAATTATCGAAATCGAATATGCCCATTTTTATTAAGTCTGGTAATCTAAGAATTAGGGAACATACACCCTAATTGACGCGAATCCTAAAGATAGATCTATCGGGCCCAACAAGCCCCATCCAAAGTACCAGATGCTTTAGTACTTCGAAATTTATATCATATCCGAAGGGTGTCCCGGAATGATGGGGATATTCTTATATATGCATCTTGTTAATGTCGGTTACCAGGTGTTCACCATATGAATGATTTTTATCTCTATGTATGGGATGTGTATTGAAATATGAAATCTTGTGGTCTATTATTATGATTTGATATATATAGGTTAAACCTATAACTCACCAACATTTTTGTTGACGTTTTAAGCATGTTTATTCTCAGGTGATTATTAAGAGCTTCCGCTGTCGCATAGTTAAATAAGGACGAGATTTGGAGTCCATGCTTGTATGATATTGTGTAAAAACTGCATTCAAGAAACTTATTTTGTTGTAACATATTTGTATTGTAAACCATTATGTAATGGTCGTGTGTAAACAGGATATTTTAGATTATCATTATTTGATAATCTACGTATAGCTTTTTAAAACCTTTATCTATGAAATAAAGGTTATGGTTTGTTTTAAAAATGAATGCAGTCTTTGAAAAACGTCTCATATAGAGGTCAAAACCTCGCAACGAAATCAATTAATATGGAACGTTTTTAATCAATAAGAACGGGACATTTCAGTTGGTATCAGAGCGTTGGTCTTAGAGAACCAGAAAATTTGCATTAGTGTGTCTTATCGAGTTTGTTAGGATGCATTAGTGATTCTGGACTTCGACCGTGTTTTCTTTAAAAATGATTGCTTAACATTTTTGTTGGAAACTATATATTTTTAACATATGAATATTATGTGATATATTAATCTCTTAACGTGTTTGATATTATGTGATAGATGTCTACCTCTAGAACAAGTCCCATTGACTCACCTAATAATAATGAAGAGTCAAATGTAAATTGGAATGATTCATGGACTGATTCACAAGTTCCCGAAGAGGAACCGGAAGAAGAGTCGGAACCGGAAGAAGAATCGGAACCGGACGAAGAATCGAAACCGGAAGAAGAATCGGAACCGGTGGGGGTAATAATAAAACGGTTAAGTAAAAGAGAATCCTCAACTAACCGACCAAGGTTAATTATGGTTAATGGTGTTTCCACCAAGGAAGCAAAATATTGGGAGGATTACCAATTCTCCGATGAATCGGATTCCGACGAGAATTCCAATGATGTTATAGAAATTACCCCAACTGAATTTAAAAAGGCAAAATAAAATAATAAGGGAAAGGGCATAAAAATAGAGAAATCTAATTCCAACCCCGATGAACTTTATATGTATCGTCAACCCCCGAAGTTCTTAAGTTGTAACAATGACCCGGGAACCTCTAAACCACCAGGTTTTTCTAAACCAATGTGGACAACGACGGCTCGTATTAGGGGAATATCATATATCCCTAGAAACTTGGCAAAACGAACCAAAACTGAAGAAGAAGAAACGAGCGAGTCAGAATAAGATAGTTGTATTCGTGTGGTGTAATATATGTAATATAGTGTTCTTATGCTTTATGATATATGTAAAAATTGCTTGTATTAATAAGTATTTTTTTATGAATCTAACTCTTGTCTATTTTACAGTTTAAAAACACGAAATGGATAGACAACCCAATATTTTAAGAGACCTACCCGGAGACATGATTGATGAAATCTTGTCTAGAGTCGGCCAGAATTCCTCGGCACAACTATTTAAGGCGAGATCAGTTTGTAAGACATTCGAAGAACGTTCCAAGAATGTCTTGGTTTATAAGAGACTTTCGTTTGAAAGATGGGGGATATCACATTGGGAAACCCATAAGTTACGATGTGTTTACTTTGACGCATATATTGCGGGGAACTCAAATGCTATTTTACGCAACGGGTTAAGAAATTATTTTGACTCAATATATCCGAATATTGGACTTCGTGATTTAGAAAAAGCGGCTAGCATGCAACATAAAGAAGCATGTTATGCTTACGGATTAGTAATGTTCGCTTCTCACCAAAGTGAGAACAAGAACATCGGGCTACAACTATTAAACAAAACGTTTCCACAAGTGACGGAGTCGGTAATTGGGGTAAGAAATGAGGTTTATAGATTATTACGGGACTGTTGGACATTACGTAACCCTCGTCCCTTTGACGACGTTACAACACGCTGTCTTATCAACGGCCATAACGGTTATGTTGCACAAGACCAAGGATGGGAAGTAGTCCTAGTAAAACCAGAATGCATGACTTGTTTCTGGACGTATGAATTACGTGTCTTTATTGCCTTTGCTGAACGACTTGTGTACTAGCTAGAATTATCTTCACAACTATCTTGTATCAAAGTTATTGTGTGCTATATTTCATGCTTTATGTAAAATAAGCGGTATTGTAAGTTTGTACAATATTGTATAAAAGTTTGAACGCGAAATATTATTATAATCAGTTTTTCATATAGAATTGTAGTAGTTGAATTGTATATTAGCTACTAAGTATGAACTTAACGGGTAGGTACTACCCGAATTTAAACTTATAAAACGCTAATATGAAGAAAAAGCTTTTATAAATGAGTTCATATTATGCTACGAAATACTATTAACTACTCTTAATATTCTGTATGATTAACTTGTTCCATTTGACTATTTTGAAGGAAATGGCACCGACTACTCGACACACCGTGAATATGAATGAAGAGGAATTCCGTACTTTTCTAGCTTCAAACATAGCCGCAGTACAGGCTGCGCTACATACCAACAATAACCTTGGATCTAGCAGTACAGGAAATCGTGTAGGATGCACCTACAAAGAATTCACTGCCTGCAAACCTTTGGAATTTGATGGAACCGAAGGACCGATCGGATTGAAACGGTGGACCGAGAAGGTCGAATCGGTGTTTGCCATAAGTAAGTGTACTGAAGAGGACAAAGTGAAGTACGCTACGCATACCTTCACAGGTTCTGCGTTAACATGGTGGAATACCTATCTAGAGCAAGTGGGACAAGACGATGCGTACGCACTACCGTGGTCAGCATTCAAGCACTTCATGAACGAGAAGTACCGTCCCAGAACCGAGGTCAATAAGCTCAAGACAGAACTTAGAGGGTTACGAACCCAAGGATTTGATATTACCACGTACGAAAGACGATTCACAGAATTGTGCCTATTGTGTCCGGGAGCATTCGAAGATGAGGAAGAGAAGATCGACGCATTTGTGAAAGGATTACCGGAAAGAATCCAAGAAGATATAAGTTCACACGAGCCCGCCTCTATACAACAGGCATGTAGAATGGCTCACAAACTAGTGAACCAGATTGAAGAAAGAATTAAAGAACAGACTGCTGAAGAGGCCAATGTGAAGCAAGTCAAAAGAAAGTGGGAGGAAAACGGTGATAAGAATCACCAATACAACAACAACAGCAATTACAACAATAATCGCAACAATTATCCCAACAATCGCAACATCAATCGCAACTACAACAAACGGCCCAACAATAACAACAACAACAACAGCAACAGCAACTACAACAATCATCCCAACAACAATAATAACCGCAACAACAACAACAACAATCAGAAGCAGCTATGCCAAAGGTGTGAAAAGTATCACTCGGGGTTCTGCACCAAATTTTGCAACAAGTGTAAAAGAAATGGTCATAGCGCGGCGAAGTGTGAGGTCTACGGACCAGGGGTTAATAGAACAAAAGGAACAAATGGTGTCGGAACGAGTAATGGCGGAGCAAGTAGTGTCGGAGCAAGTTATGCAAATGTAGTTTGTTATAAATGTGGAAAACCGGGCCACATTATTAGAAATTGCCCGAACCAGGAGAACACGAATGGACAAGGCCGCAGAAGAGTTTTCAATATTAATGCGGCAGAGGCACAGGAAGACCCGGAGCTTGTTACTGGTACGTTTCTTATTGACAATAAATCTGCTTACGTTTTATTTGATTCTGGTGCGGATAGAAGCTATATGAGTAGAGATTTTTGTGCTAAATTAAGTTGTCCATTGACGCCTTTGGATAGTAAATTTTTACTCGAATTAGCAAATGGTAAATTAATTTCAGCAGATAATATATGTCGGAATCGAGAAATTAAACTGGTTAGCGAAACATTTAAGATTGATTTGATACCAGTAGAGTTAGGGAGTTTTGATGTGATAATCGGTATGGACTGGTTGAAAGAAGTGAAAGCGGAGATCGTTTGTTACAAAAATGCAATTCGCATTATACGAGAAAAAGGAAAACCCTTAATGGTGTACGGAGAAAAGGGCAACACGAAGCTACATCTTATTAGTAATTTGAAGGCACAAAAACTAATAAGAAAAGGTTGCTATGTTGTTCTAGCACACGTTGAGAAAGTACAAACTGAAGAAAAGAGCATCAATGATGTTCCCATTGCAAAAGAATTTCCCGATGTATTTCCGAAAGAATTACCGGGATTACCCCCACATCGATCCGTTGAATTTCAAATAGATCTTGTACCAGGAGCTGCACCAATAGCTCGTGCTCCTTACAGACTCGCACCCAGCGAGATGAAAGAACTGCAAAGCCAATTACAAGAACTTTTAGAGCGTGGTTTCATTCGACCAAGCACATCACCGTGGGGAGCTCCTGTTTTGTTTGTCAAGAAGAAAGATGGTACATTCAGGTTGTGTATCGACTACCGAGAGTTGAACAAACTTACCATCAAGAACCGCTACCCACTACCGAGAATCGACGACTTATTTGATCAACTACAAGACTCGTCTGTTTATTCAAAGATTGACTTACGTTCCGGGTATCATCAAATGCGGGTGAAAGAAGATGATATTCCAAAGACTGCTTTCAGAACACGTTACGGTCATTACGAGTTTATGGTCATGCCGTTTGGTTTAACTAATGCACCAGCTGTGTTCATGGACCTTATGAACCGAGTGTGTGGACCATACCTTGACAAGTTTGTCATTGTTTTCATTGATGACATACTTATTTACTCAAAGAATGACCAAGAACACGGTGAACATTTGAGAAAGGTGTTAGAAGTATTGAGGAAGGAAAAACTGTACGCTAAGTTTTCAAAGTGTGCATTTTGGTTGGAAGAAGTTCAATTTCTCGGTCACATAGTGAACAAAGAAGGTATTAAGGTGGATCCGGCAAAGATAGAAACTGTTGAAAAGTGGGAAACCCCGAAAACTCCGAAACACATACGCCAGTTTTTAGGACTAGCTGGTTACTACAGAAGGTTCATCCAAGACTTTTCCAGAATAGCAAAACCCTTGACTGCATTAACGCATAAAGGGAAGAAATTTGAATGGAATGATGAACAAGAGAAAGCGTTTCAGTTATTGAAGAAAAAGCTAACTACGGCACCTATATTGTCATTGCCTGAAGGGAATGATGATTTTGTGATTTATTGTGACGCATCAAAGCAAGGTCTCGGTTGTGTATTAATGCAACGAACGAAAGTGATTGCTTATGCGTCTAGACAATTGAAGATTCACGAACAAAATTATACGACGCATGATTTGGAATTAGGCGCGGTTGTTTTTGCATTAAAGACTTGGAGGCACTACTTATATGGGGTCAAAAGTATTATATATACCGACCACAAAAGTCTTCAACACATATTTAATCAGAAACAACTGAATATGAGGCAGCGTAGGTGGATTGAATTATTGAATGATTACGACTTTGAGATTCGTTACCACCCGGGGAAGGCAAATGTGGTAGCCGATGCCTTGAGCAGGAAGGACAGAGAACCCATTCGAGTAAAATCTATGAATATAATGATTCATAATAACCTTACTACTCAAATAAAGGAGGCACAACAAGGAGTTTTAAAAGAGGGAAATTTAAAGGATGAAATACCCAAAGGATCGGAGAAACATCTTAATATTCGGGAAGACGGAACCCGGTATAGGGCTGAAAGGATTTGGGTACCAAAATTTGGAGATATGAGAGAAATGGTACTTAGAGAAGCTCATAAAACTAGATACTCAATACATCCTGGAACGGGGAAGATGTACAAGGATCTCAAGAAACATTTTTGGTGGCCGGGTATGAAAGCCGATGTTGCTAATTACGTAGGAGAATGTTTGATGTGTTCTAAGGTCAAAGCTGAGCATCAGAAACCATCAGGTCTACTTCAACAACCTGAAATCCCAGAATGGAAATGGGAAAACATTACCATGGATTTCATCACTAAATTGCCAAGGACTGCAAGTGGTTTTGATACTATTTGGGTAATAGTTGATCGTCTCACCAAATCAGCACACTTCCTGCCAATAAGAGAAGATGACAAGATGGAGAAGTTAGCACGACTGTATTTGAAGGAAGTCATATCCAGACATGGAATACCAATCTCTATTATCTCTGATAGGGATGGCAGATTTATTTCAAGATTCTGGCAGACATTACAGCAAGCATTAGGAACTCGTCTAGACATGAGTACTGCCTATCATCCACAAACTGATGGGCAGAGCGAAAGGATGATACAAACGCTTGAAGACATGCTACGAGCATGTGTTATTGATTTCGGAAACAGTTGGGATCGACATCTACCGTTAGCAGAATTTTCCTACAACAACAGCTACCATTCAAGCATTGAGATGGCGCCGTTTGAAGCACTTTATGGTAGAAAGTGTAGGTCTCCGATTTGTTGGAGTGAAGTGGGGGATAGACAGATTACGGGTCCGGAGATTATACAAGAAACTATCGAGAAGATCATCCAAATTCAACAACGGTTGAAAACCGCCCAAAGTCGACAAAAGAGCTACGCTGACATTAAAAGAAAAGATATAGAATTTGAAATTGGAGAGATGGTCATGCTTAAAGTTGCACCTTGGAAAGGCGTTGTTCGATTTGGTAAACGAGGGAAATTAAATCTAAGGTATATTGGACCATTCAAGATTATTGATCGTGTCGGACCAGTAGCTTACCGACTTGAGTTACCTCAACAACTCGCGGCTGTACATAACACTTTCCACGTCTCGAATTTGAGGAAATGTTTTGCTAAAGAAGATCTCACTATTCCGTTAGATGAAATCCAAATCAACGAAAAACTTCAATTCATCGAAGAACCCGTCGAAATAATGGATCGTGAGGTTAAAAGACTTAAGCAAAACAAGATACCAATTGTTAAGGTTCGATGGAATGCTCGTAGAGGACCCGAGTTCACCTGGGAGCGTGAAGATCAGATGAAGAAGAAATACCCGCATCTATTTCCAGAAGATTCGTCAACACCTTCAACAGCTTAAAATTTCGGGACGAAATTTATTTAACGGGTAGGTACTGTAGTGACCCGAACTTTTCCATGTTTATATATATTAATTGAGATTGATATTTACATGATTAAATGTTTCCAACATGTTAAGCAATCAAACTTGTTAAGACTTGATTAATTGAAATATGTTTCATATAGACAATTGACCACCCAAGTTGACCGGTGATTCACGAACGTTAAAACTTGTAAAAACTATATGATGACATATATATGGATATATATATATAGTTAACATGATACTATGATAAGTAAACATATCATTAAGTATATTAACAATGAACTACATATGTAAAAACAAGACTACTAACTTAATGATTTTTAAACGAGACATATATGTAACGATTATCGTTGTAAAGACATTTAATGTATATATATCATATTAAGAGATATTCATACATGATAATATCATGATAATATAATAATTTAAAATCTCATTTGATATTATAAACATTGGGTTAACAACATTTAACAAGATCGTTAACCTAAAGGTTTCAAAACAACACTTACATGTAACGACTAACGATGACTTAACGACTCAGTTAAAATGTATATAGATGTAGTGTTTTAATATGTATTTATACACTTTTGAAAGACTTCAATACACTTATCAAAATACTTCTACTTAACAAAAATGCTTACAATTACATCCTCGTTCAGTTTCCTCAACAATTCTACTCGTATGCACCCGTATTCGTACTCGTACAATACACAGCTTTTAGATGTATGTACTATTGGTATATACACTCCAATGATCAGCTCTTAGCAGCCCATGTGAGTCACCTAACACATGTGGGAACCATCATTTGGCAACTAGCATGAAATATCTCATAAAATTACAAAAATATGAGTAATCATTCATGACTTATTTACATGAAAACAAAATTACATATCCTTTATATCTAATCCATACACCAACGACCAAAAACACCTACAAACACTTTCATTCTTCAATTTTCTTCATCTAATTGATCTCTCTCAAGTTCTATCTTCAAGTTCTAAGTGTTCTTCATAAATTACAAAAGTTCTAGTTTCATAAAATCAAGAATACTTTCAAGTTTGCTAGCTCACTTCCAATCTTGTAAGGTGATCATCCAACCTCAAGAAATCTTTGTTTCTTACAGTAGGTTATCATTCTAATATAAGGTAATAATCATATTCAAACTTTGGTTCAATTTCTATAACTATAACAATCTTATTTCAAGTGATGATCTTACTTGAACTTGTTTTCGTGTCATGATTCTGCTTCAAGAACTTCGAGCCATCCAAGGATCCATTGAAGCTAGATCCATTTTTCTCTTTTCCAGTAGGTTTATCCAAGGAACTTAAGGTAGTAATGATGTTCATAACATCATTCGATTCATACATATAAAGCTATCTTATTCGAAGGTTTAAACTTGTAATCACTAGAACATAGTTTAGTTAATTCTAAACTTGTTCGCAAACAAAAGTTAATCCTTCTAACTTGACTTTTAAAATCAACTAAACACATGTTCTATATCTATATGATATGCTAACTTAATGATTTAAAACCTGGAAACACGAAAAACACCGTAAAACCGGATTTACGCCGTCGTAGTAACACCGCGGGCTGTTTTGGGTTAGTTAATTAAAAACTATGATAAACTTTGATTTAAAAGTTGTTATTCAGAGAAAATGATTTTTATTATGAACATGAAACTATATCCAAAAATTATGGTTAAACTCAAAGTGGAAGTATGTTTTCTAAAATGGTCATCTAGACGTCGTTCTTTCGACTGAAATGACTACCTTTACAAAAATGACTTGTAACTTATTTTTCCGACTATAAACCTATACTTTTATGTTTAGATTCATAAAATAGAGTTCAATATGAAACCATAGCAATTTGATTCACTCAAAACGGATTTAAAATGAAGAAGTTATGGGTAAAACAAGATTGGATAATTTTTCTCATTTTAGCTACGTGAAAATTGGTAACAAATCTATTCCAACCATAACTTAATCAACTTGTATTGTATATTATGTAATCTTGAGATACCATAGACACGTATACAATGTTTCGACCTATCATGTCGACACATCTATATATATTTCGGAACAACCATAGACACTCTATATGTGAATGTTGGAGTTAGCTATACAGGGTTGAGGTTGATTCCAAAATATATATAGTTTGAGTTGTGATCAATACTGAGATACGTATACACTGGGTCGTGGATTGATTCAAGATAATATTTATCGATTTATTTCTGTACATCTAACTGTGGACAACTAGTTGTAGGTTACTAACGAGGACAGCTGACTTAATAAACTTAAAATATCAAAATATATTAAAAGTGTTGTAAATATATTTTGAACATACTTTCATATATATGTATATATTGTTATAGGTTCGTGAATCAACCATTGGCCAAGTCTTACTTCCTGACGAAGTAAAAATCTGTGAAAGTGAGTTATAGTCCCACTTTTAAAATCTAATATTTTTGGGATGAGAATACATGCAGGTTTTATAAATGATTTACAAAATAGACACAAGTACGTGAAACTACATTCTATGGTTGAATTATCGAAATCGAATATGCCCATTTTTATTAAGTCTGGTAATCTAAGAATTAGGGAACAGACACCCTAATTGACGCGAATCCTAAAGATAGATCTATCGGGCCCAACAAGCCCCATCCAAAGTACCGGATGCTTTAGTACTTCGAAATTTATATCATATCCGAAGGGTGTCCCGGAATGATGGGGATATTCTTATATATGCATCTTGTTAATGTCGGTTACAAGGTGTTCACCATATGAATGATTTTTATCTCTATGTATGGGATGTGTATTGAAATATGAAATCTTGTGGTCTATTATTATGATTTGATATATATAGGTTAAACCTATAACTCACCAACATTTTTGTTGACGTTTTAAGCATGTTTATTCTCAGGTGATTATTAAGAGCTTCCGCTGTCGCATAGTTAAATAAGGACGAGATTTGGAGTCCATGTTTGTATGATATTGTGTAAAAACTGCATTCAAGAAACTTATTTTGTTGTAACATATTTGTATTGTAAACCATTATGTAATGGTCGTGTGTAAACAGGATATTTTAGATTATCATTATTTGATAATCTACGTAAAGCTTTTTAAAACCTTTATCTATGAAATAAAGGTTATGGTTTGTTTTAAAAATGAATGCAGTCTTTGAAAAACGTCTCATATAGAGGTCAAAACCTCGCAACAAAATCAATTAATATGGAACGTTTTTAATCAATAAGAACGGGACATTTCACCATTTGAACTAATGTGCGATGCAAGTGATTTTGCAATGGGAGCCGTTTTAGGACAAAGGATTGAAAAACGAATTCAACCTATATATTATGCTAGTAAGACGTTACAAGGAGCACAAACGAACTATACAACTACTGAAAAAGAACTCCTTGCTATTGTCTTTGCTTTTGACAAATTTCGATCATATCTCGTTCTAGCAAAAACGGTGGTCTATACCGACCATTCTGCTCTTAGATACCTATTTTCAAAACAAGATGCTAAACCAAGATTAATCCGTTGGATCTTACTCTTACAAGAGTTTGATATTGAAATCCGAGATAAAAGAGGAGCATAAAATCTCGCCGCTGATCATCTTTCTCGTCTTGAAAATCCTGAGTTAGAAGTTCTAAATGAATCGGCCATACAAGACAACTTTCCTGATGAATATCTATTGAAGATAGATTATAAAGAAATACCATGGTTTGCAGACTATGCAAACTACTTAGTTTGTGGATTCCTTGAAAAAGGATTATCGTACCAAAGACGAAAGAAATTCTTCAGTGATATAAAACACTATTTTTGGGAAGATCCACATCTGTTTAAAAGTTGTCCCGATGGAATAATACGCCGATGTGTATTTGGAGATGAAGCTAGTAAAATTTTAAACCATTGTCACACAGGACCAACAGGAGGGCATTATGGGCCTCAACTAACAGCAAGAAAAGTTTATGAAGCTGGATTCTATTGGCCAACAATTTACAAAGACGCACACCTTCTTTGCAAATCCTGTGATGCTTGTCAAAGGGCCGGAAAAATAAGTCAACGTGATGAAATGCCACAAAATGTCATCCAAGTATGTGAAGTATTTGACATTTGGGGTATTGACTTTATGGGTCCATTTCCAAAATCTCATAATAATCTATATATACTCGTAGCCATTGATTATGTATCTAAATGGGCGGAAGCACAAGCTCTCCCAACTAACGATGCACGAGTTGTAGTCAACTTTTTAAAACATCTTTTTGCAAGGTTTGGAACACCGAAAGCTTTAATAAGTGATCGGGGTACTCATTTCTGTAATAATCAACTTGAGAAAGTTCTTAAAAGATATGGAGTAACTCATAAAATCTCCACCGCATATCATCCACAAACAAGTGGACAAGTTGAAAATACCAACCGAGCTTTAAAACGTATTCTAGAGAAAACCGTAGGATCAAATCCGAAGGAATGGTCCATTAAATTGGATGATGCACTCTGGGCTTTTAGAACAGCCTACAAAACTCCAATTGGGACCACACCTTTTAGATTTGTTTATGGAAAAGCATGTCATCTTCCAGTAGAAATTGAACACAAAGCATTTTGGGCTTTGAAGACATGTAATCTTGATTTACATGAAGCCGGACGTCTACGATTAAGTCAACTAAACGAATTAGAAGAATTAAGACATGAAGCATACGAAAATTCGTTAATCTATAAAGAAAGAACGAAGAAATGGCATGATAAAAGAATCAGAAGTTCAAAAGAATTTAAAGAAGGAGACAGAGTTCTTCTTTTCAATTCACGATTCAAGCTATTTCCTGGAAAATTGAAATCAAGATGGTCTGGACCATTCATAGTCAAAAGAGTTTTCCCATACGGAACGATAGAATTGATAAATTCAAATGGGATTGAATTTAAAGTTAATGGTCACAGAGTTAAACATTACATACATGGTCCGATGGAAGTCGACAACGAAGTTAATCATAATTTCGACACCACAGCTAACTAAGTGTGGGGAGAATCAAGTCTTTAAAGGATAATATGTATTTCTGTTAGAGTTAGATTGTCTGTTTTCGTGTAAATCTCGAAAATGGAACCCGAATGGTCTTTCCCTAGCAGACCCTAAAGAACTAGTCTTCTCCCCCCATTCTGAATTTTTATTTTTTTTTAGGTTTTTACGAAATGAAGACTGCCTGTGAACTAAACCATGGTCTAATGCTACACGCTTTGATCACTAAACGTAATAATAACATACTACCGAGTGAAATAGTATCAGTAATCAGAGAAAGAATGGACGGAGTTAGAAAAGAATCTAGATGCGAAGATAATAAGTTACAATTTGGTAAAGGAAAATCAAAATCCGCAGCGAAAAGAAGAGCACGACACCTAGAACGATGTCACAAATGCGGAAAATGGTCACATGGAGGTAAATGTTCAAATAATCAAACCTATTCAAATACCGAATTTGTTACTTTATGCAGAGACGGACCGTTCATATGTTTAGAAGAAAAGACACTGAATGCTCGAGGTTACGCCTATGTAGCCATGGAAAACCAATTAAACCAACTATCTTATGAATGGGATAGATCATATAACTAAGAAATCTATTTCACAGGTATGTATGTACAGTTTTTATTTTTATTTTTATTTTTAACCTTTTGATAATAAACGCTAATTTGTTCGCTAAAAAGTATTAAATTGGTATTGAATAAAATTAGGTTTGGCGACCGAAATTATTGATATCATTCAAAAATTTATTACATCACTGCGAAATTTAACGTTTATTCTTAAGGTATAAATATCTTTAATTAATCAACCCAAAATATTTCAAAAATTCGTCATGAGTTAAATTAGGTCTTGGAACCGAAATTACTTTACCGAAAAGAGGGGCGCATATTTTTGATAATATTTGATTGATTAAAGTGGGATAAAAAGCCAAAAAGATTTTAAATTTTATTTTTACCATGTTTTTAAAATTAATATTTAAATCTTAAATTAATATTGTAAACTTTGTAAAAACAATATATTTAAAATTGTAAATATTTGAAAAATTAATATAAGTTTGGTATGAATTTATAAATTTTTAAATTAAGTTTGGTGTGAATTTTTAATTTTTAAAATATAAATTTTTAATTTTATGCATTTAAATTTTAAGTTTGGTGTGAATTTTTAATATTAATTTTGAATTTTATATTTAAGTTGTGTGAATTTAAAAACAAAAATTTACTTTATCTCATTAAGTTAAGAATATGATTTTTAAAATTCGTCGTAAGTTGAAGACTAGGTCTTTGAACCGAAATTGCTTTACCCGAGGGAGGGACGAGAACTTTTATTATCATTATTTTTAATCTTATTGAATTAAAGTATGCCAAAAACATTGAAAAAACTCAAAAATCTTAGCTTTTAAAACAATCGCTACAAAAAGACAAATTTTAAAATTTTGTCGAGGGACGGACTAGGACATCGATCCGAAACGACCTCGTCCTAAATAACAAGGGAAACAAAATTTTAAAATTAATTACTTAATTGTTTTAATAAGTTAATGATTATAAAAAAAAAAAAAAAAAAATACCAAACTCCGCGACTCGCGGAGTTTGGAGCTTAAATCTCCGCGACTCGCGGAGATATCGGATACATAAAAAAAATAAAGAGCTGCAACAGCTCAGTTTCACACACCCAAAACAGAAAATAACTGCGAAAACCTCCACGAAAAACCCGAAAAATACACCCCAAAATCACAATTTTTAACCGTTAATCACCAAATCTTTTACTAAAATCATGTTGAGAAGGATGCTATCTAAGAACTACTCAAGAAAAACGGTAAATTTCTACACCTAAACACCATTTAATCCGAAATTTGGTGTTCTTGAGTCATTTTTTTTCCAATTTGATTTTGATGCTTTTTAGTGTAATTAGGCTTAAATTGTTTATGTATTATGCTTGTATAACCTAGATTGATGCTGTTTAACATGATTAGAAGCCTTAAACTTCAAATTTTGAATAATCTAGGGTTTGTGTTCTTGAGCAAATTTGGGGCTTTTTGATATAAACAGGTTATGGCCGATTTTTGTCATGAATTGTTGCTAAAATAAGTAATGTAACATGTTTAGGTAGTTAAATGATCCAAACTTTGAGCCTAAATATGATTTTTGAGAATTAAAGTGGACTTTTTCAAGTCTAAAAATTCATGAACTTGATTTTTGAAAGATAATGCCATTTGAGACTTGTTTAATTGCTAGTAATGATTATTTTGACATGTTATTTGAGTTGAATGCTTATGAACTTGGCGAACATTTTCGTATATGCTTATTTGAAAAAGTGTAGATTTGATAAAAATGTGAAAATGAGCTTAAGTTTGATATAAATTGATCATGTCATTGTAATTATTTTGATTAATGATTTTGCTGACACTAATGCATATTTGGATGCACAAAAATTGTGTTTGATGTATTTTGCAGACTGAAAGGGGTGAATCTTCATCCCAAGCCCGCAATGCTCCTGCTGAGAATTTGGAACAACAGGAGGTGGATAACTACTACAAGCAGGATATACCTCATCCAGTCATGACCTTTTCTGATATGCACTTGGAAGAGTTGCACCCGAACCTGAGATTTGACAGACTTTGGATAGATTATCCAAAATACCAAAGGGGTTTGCATACTCTTCATTCTAAGGTTGTTGAGGTACCGAGGGTCATAGAATGGGGACCCTTAGAAGCTGTAGAATTGGCCGGGCCAATTAGGGAATTACTTGTACAGAGGTATGGTAATTCTTCTTTTAATGACTGGGTACGTTTATTCACCATGCGTAGACCTGTATATAAAGTATGGTGTGAAGAATTGTTATATAGTATAGAGTTGAATGATCGGGTAGCTAGTTTAACCGATCGTTCTTTTATTAGATTTTTGTTAGGCAGTTCGATGCGCCACATGTCTTTAATGGACATGGCTCAGGCTTTACGTATATATACGCCTGAGGAGTTAGCGTCTGCCGATTGGAGAGGATTGATACTAAACGGTAGAAAGATAGATGAAAATTTTGATATACACGGTGTGTGGAGTCAAATGACAAGCCATCACCGTTTCAAAGGGGGAAATTACTCTTATTTGGATATAGATAGAGCCGAATTAAGAGTGATACATAGGTTTTTAGCTAATTCGATTACACAAAGGGGTAAGAACAAGGAAAAAGTAAATGAACAGGATTTGTTTTACCATATGTGTATTCGAGACCCACAAAGCGCTGTAAGTATACCGTATTGTGTGGGTTATTATTTATCAGCTATGGTTCGGGGGATGCGACCGCATAGCATAATAGGAGGTGGTATTTTTATTACTTTGATTGGTGAATATCTCGGTGTGGATATAAGTCGGGGGGGATTATTAGTAGAAGAACCAGAACCCCGCGATACTATAGGTTTAAATGTATACCATGGTGCGAAAGTTTTGAAGAGGCGAAATAACGCCGCAGTACGATACCATGGTAGACATTCACAGGTGGAGAGAAACCAACAGCAAGGTAATGTAGGAGGGGGGAATGAGATGCAAGAAATGCAAAGGTTTATAGCTTCTCAGGAATACGAAAATGCTAGACAGAGAGCATTTGAAGATTGGCAAGTTCATCAGAACCAAATCATAGCTCATTGCCAACATATAGGTAGAAACTATATTCCTACACCGAAACCCATCTTCCCTCCTTGGTCTATAGAGATGCAGCCACCATATCCTACGTATGACCCTGCCGAAGCATTCTATAGCACCTATGGTTATGCCTGGAACCCCTATTGGTACCAATATCATCCTTAGTATACTTATTATTTTTATTTTTTTGTAATTTGTAATGATTGATACGTTTAATACTTTTGTTAATATTGTAATCATTTTTATAATTGTCTAACTTTTATTCTTAGATTTTAATAATTTTTGAATGTGGGGTAATATACCAAACTTCAAAAATATGTATATATATTTGCAGTTTATCTTATGTACACAACAGGGTAAAACAACGCATTTTCAAAGACTGGCATTAAGTTCAGCAAAAGCAACTAATTTTGACGACAAGATGAAAAAATATATGTGAAATAACAACAAGACGGAATGAACAAATGATGTGCACCATTTATCATTCAGCAAACAAACGCCAATATATTTGGAAACTTTGGTAAAAATTTAATCATTATCACACTAATCACCCTCAATAATTTAAATTGTTACTGATTTCTTGCAAATGAGGGCATTGCAAGATCTTAAGTGTGGGAAGGGGTTAAATTCTTTCGGATTTTAAAAATTTTTACTTTATACACTTGGTTACCATTAAAAATACTAGTAAAGCAGTAGTTGTATTAGAATCTAGTGCTCTCTGATAATAAAGAACAGCCCTGGTCTTATATACTGACTACCCAATTCTAGTAAAATTTTTCAAAATTTTCAATTAAATGAACTAAAAATAATGTTTATACATATTTATGAACGATAAAACTAGGTTTTAACACCGAAATTATTGTTACCTCAAAAAGGACATAAATTGAGAAACAAACCAAAATGTTAAAATTCATTTAAAATGGAATAGAGGACGATAAAAAGGAAAATAAAAGCCAAGTGTGGGAAAATTTACCAAGTTATCTTAAACATATGTCACATATATCTGTAACAAATAACTGAAAATACTTTTGCTTTGGACTAAACTAAACTGTTTTTACCCGATGAAAGAAAAGAAGGGATGGATCTACACGATGAATCAATTCCATCATTAAAAGGAAGTAAAGTCTTCCGAAAAAGAAACGCGCTTCTTGATTTAGGTCATGAAGTTGTCGTCCAGACCAGCTGTAGGTTGACGAAAAATCTAGAAAAGTCATCACTAAAATCAGCAGGAAATCCACGGACCTCAGCATTAAACAGGGTCGCCAAGTGGTTAGATTTATCCTAACCATGAGAAGAATTTATCTCGTACAATGGGGGGGCACCATGCAAATTAGCTGGATAAGACTAATGAATCAGATCCCCAGAAAGGATAATCTCCTTAAAGATTAAAAATCAGCTTTTAAGCCTGATGTTACTCAATCCTAGAGATTGACCTTAAAGATTGAGAATTCAAACTCATGGAATTCAATGATATCTAAACTCGAGCTTGAACGAGAAAATATTTTGATCAAAATTACAAACCGATTTGTTTTCTGAAAACCCTATTTTCAATGCGTTCATTACCATTGAACGTAAAATCCTAGGAATTCACCTGGAATTCATTAGGTCACCTGAACTAAAACGGGTGTCAACCGTAAGAACGGTGGTTGCATAGTGGTCAAAGACAGGACCTTGTGCCATACCGAAAAATTATAAGGGTGAGCTTTACTATTGCTCCTACCAAGGATAGTAATTGCGTCCGACACGTTATAGACCATAATTAAAAGCATGTCAGGGGACATTGCCTTAACAGTTGCTTGTTCAACGCTTTCCTTTCAACCAGACGGTAGTTTACCGAAAGGTAATATATGGAACAAGTAAACTGGACGTGTTGCTTTCCAAATACAAGGTTAGCAAGTGGGTGACACAAAACCGCAAGTTTTGAGCTAAAATTTTCAAATCTAAAACCCACCAAACCCACTAAAATATTTTGCAAACACCGGTAAAGGGTTATTCCGGAAAACTTATCTAGGGTAAAAACTAGATTTAATTTTCAAAAGATCAAATGTTTTCATAAAGATCCAATTTCCTTAATGGATCTAAATTTTTATAGTCATGTGGGACTGTAAACCATATCGTTACTACCATTGTTTATACCGCCGTATAGAAATCACTGATGTACAAAGTGTGAAGAATAAAGAAGTGATTCTAGTATTTCAAGACGATATTGCTTGAGGACAAGCAACGCTCAAGTGTGGGAATATTTGATAATGCTAAAAACGAACATATATTTCATAGCATTATTCCTCAAGAAAGACATGCTTTTAGTTGCAATTGTTCTATTTACAAGTGATATTCGTTTAAATAATAAAAGGTGAAGACAAAAGACAGATTCGACGAATTGAAGACGCAAACGACCAAAAAGCTCAAAAGTACAAAAGACAATCAAAAAGGTTCCAATTATTGATAAGAAACGTCTCGAAATTACAAGAGTACAAGATTCAAAACGCAAAGTACAAGATATTAAATTGTACGCAAGGACGTTCGAAAATCCGGAACCGGGACCAGAGTCAACTCTTAACGCTCGACGCAACGGACTAAAAATTACAAGTTAACTATGTATATAAATATAATATAATATATAATTAATTATATTAATTATATATATATTATATTTATAAATAAAAACCGTCGGCAGAGAAAGACTCCAAAGGGACTGAGCTGTAAATTCATTCTCCGCGACTCGCGGAGTTTGAAGGCAAAAATGCCGCGAGTCGCGGAGCCCCAAAAATCGAAAATCCCTATAAAGCTCGCGCATTCTGATCGTAAAAATTCACCAAATAATATATCTTTTTCTTCCTCATTCATACGTAAAATTTATATTTATATTTATAATTTATATTTTAATTTTAATTATAATTCTAATAATAAGGGTATGTTAGCGAATGTTGTAAGGGTGTAAGTCGAAATTCTGTCCGTGTAACGCTACGCTATTTTTAATCATTGTAAGTTATGTTCAACCTTTTTATATTAATGTCTCGTAGCTAAGTTATTATTATGCTTATTTAAAACGAAGTAATCATGATGTTGGGCTAATTACTAAAATTGGGTAATTGGGCTTTGTACCATAATTGGGGTTTGGACAAAAGAACGACACTTGTGGAAATTAGACTATGGGCTATTAATGGGCTTTATATTTGTTTAACTAAATGATAGTTTGTTAATGTTAATATAAAGATTTACAATTGGGCGTCCTTATAAATTACCATATACACTCGATCGGACACGATGGGCGGGGTATTTATATGTACGAATAATCGTTCATTTAACCGGACACGGGAATGGATTAATAGCCACTAGAATAATTAAAACAGGGGTGAAATTACATTCAAGGGTAATTGGTGTAATTGTTAACAAAGTAGTAAAACCTTGGTTTACACGCAGTCGATAACCTGGTGTATTCATTAAACAAAGTATTAAAACCTTGTTACAATTCGAATCCCCAATTAGTTGGAATATTTAACTTCGGGTATAAGAATAATTTGATGAGGACACTCGCACTTTATATTTATGACTGATGGACTGTTATGGACAAAAACCAGACGGACATATTAAATAATCCAGGACAAAGGACAATTAACCCATGGGCATAAAACTAAAATCAACACGTCGAACATCATGATTACGGAAGTTTAAATAAGCATAATTCTTTTATTTCATATTTAATTTCCTTTATTTTATATTTAATTGCACTTCTAATTATCGCACTTTTATTTATTGTTATTTAATCGCACTTTTAATTATCGTACTTTTTAATTATCGCAATTTTATTTTATCGCACTTTTATTATTCGCAATTTCATTATCGTTATTTACTTTACGCTTTAAATTAAGTCTTTTATTTATTTAATATTTTACATTAGGTTTTAACTGCGACTAAAGTTTTAAAATCGACAAACCGGTCATTAAACGGTAAAAACCCCCCTTTATAATAAAATTACTTAGATATATGTTTGTATTTTTATAAAAGTAAATTAATATAGCGTTAAGCTTTGTTTAAAGATTTCCCTGTGGAACGAACCGGACTTACTAAAAACTACACTACTTTACGATTAGGTACACTGCCTATAAGTGTTGTAGCAAGGTTTAAGTATATCCATTCTATAAATAAATAAATATCTTGTGTAAAATTGTATCGTATTTAATAGTGTTTCGTTGTAAACTTCAATAGTATTTTATACCCCTTAGCTTTGACATCAATACTTAAGACATGACTTATTTACCTTTAAACTTTTTGGGACGATTTACTGACTTAGTAACCTTTGACTTAGGTTGAGGACCCTTGGACCAACTTACTACTTGCTTACGTTTTCATATAAACCTTACCGCACATTCACCGTGAGTTATAGCTCCCTTTTTACTTTAACTATTTTTTGAGACTGAGAATACATGCGCTTTTTACATTTTACATACTAGACACGAGTACTTTAACTTTTTATATGTGTGGGTGATATAACGGCACAAAATTTCCCTTAGCTCGGTAACGTTTAACTATTGGTTTATGAACCGGTAGACGCAAATCTTAGATATGGATCCATAGGGTTTGACATCCCCACTCGGGCTAGTCGCGCTAGCATTTAACGGGTGTTTAATACTTCGTCTGTTTTAACGCACTCGCCAAGTGTACTTTTAGGAGGTGATATATTATTTACATTAAGTTAGTTACCAAGTGCCCACGGTTAAGCATATACTTTTCATACTATTTTGAATACGGAATCTCGTGGTCTACCTTACGATATTGTTTACAATAAAACTATAGCTCACCAACATTTGTGTTGACTTTTTAAGCATGTTATTTCTCAGGTGCTTAGATGTAGTGACCCGAACTTTTCCATGATTATATATTAAATGAAAACTATACTTTCATGATTAAATATTTCCAACATGTTAAGCAATCAAACTTGTTAAGACTTGATTATCTGAAATAAGTTTCATGTAGACAATTGACCACCCAAGTTGACCGGCGATTCACAAACGTTAAAACTTGTAAAAACTATATGATGAGATATATATATATATATATATATATATATATATATATATATATATATATATATATATATATATATATATATATATATATATATATATATATATAGTTAACATGATATTATGATAGGTAAGTATCTCACAAGGTATATTAACAATGAGCTATATACATAAAAATGAGACTACTAATTTAAGAAACTCGAAACGATATATATAACGATTATCGTTATAACAACGTCTTATTAAATACATATGTATCATATTAATATATTGTTACACTATATTTAACATGATAAAATGATAATTATATATATGATTAAGTATGTTAACAATGAACTAAATATGTAAAACAAGACTACTAACTTAAGAATTTCGAAATGAGACATATATGTAACGATTATCGTTGTAACAACATTTTAATGTATATATATCATATTAAGGTATATTGATACACCATGTTATCATGATAATATGATAATTTAACATCTCATTAGATTTAATAAACAATGGGTTAACTACATTAAATGAGATCGTTACATTAAAAGTTTCAAAACAGCATTTACATGTAACGACTAACGATGACTTAACGACTCAGTTAAAATGTATATACATGTAATGTTTTAAGATGTATTCATACACTTTTGAAAGACTTCAAAACACATATCATAGTACTTCTACTTATTAAAAATGCTTACAATTACATCCTCATTCGTTTTCATCAACAATTCTACTCGTTTT
Source organism: Rutidosis leptorrhynchoides (assembly GCF_046630445.1). NCBI lineage: Eukaryota > Viridiplantae > Streptophyta > Magnoliopsida > Asterales > Asteraceae > Rutidosis > Rutidosis leptorrhynchoides. The sequence continues at coordinate 253,842,416 of NC_092333.1, forward strand.
CATCCGTATTCGTGCTCGTACAATAAACAGCTTCTAGATGTATTTACTATTGGTATATACACTTCAATGATCAGCTCTTAGCAGCCCTTGTAGTCACCAAGATATGTGGGAACCATCATTTGACAACTAGCATGACTTATGAGCATGAAAACAAAAACTAGTAACCTTATATTGACTAAACATTAGGCATTTTTTTCAAACAACACACACATCACATTTCTTTGATTTTCTAATCCAAATTCTCTCCATCTTAAGAACATATATACTTCAGTAATATTAATCATCTAGGTTAATCTAGCTTCAATTACAATCAAGAAACATCATCATTCAAGAACATATCAAGAACACTTCACAAATACTTTTAAGTTTACTAGCTTACTTCCAATCTTGCACATCCATTTCAAGTGATCATCCAATCTCAAGAAATCTTTGTTATTTATAGTAGGTTATCTTTCTAAATCAAGGTAATACTCATATTCAAACCTTGATTCAATTTCTATAACTATAACAATCTTAATTCGAGTGATAATCTTACTTCAACTTGTTTTCGTGTCATGATTCTACTTCAAGAACTTTCAAGCCATCCAAGATCCTTTGAAGCTAGATCAATTTTTTTCACTTCTAGTAGGTTTAACTACTAAACTTATGGTAGTAATGATGTTCATAACATCATTCAATTCATATATATAACTATCTTATTCGAAGATTTAAACTTGTAATCACTAGAACATAGTTTAGTTAATTCTAAACTTGTTCGCAAACAAAGTTAATCCTTCTAAATTAACTTTTAAAATCAACTAAACACATGTTCTATATCTATATGATATGCTAACATAATGATTTAAAACCTGAAAACACCAAGAACACCGAAAAACCGGACATACGCCGTCATAGAGAAACCGAGGGCTATTTTGGGTTAGATAATTAAAAGTTATGATAAACTTTGATTTAAAAGTTTTTCTTCTGGGAAAATGATTTTTCTTATGAACATAAAACTATATCCAAAAATCATGGTTAAACTCAAAGTGGAAGTATGTTTTTCAAAATGGTCATCAAGACGTCGTTCTTTCGACTGAAATGACTACCTCTTACAAAATGGACTTGTAACCTGTATTTATGACTATAAACCTATAACTTTTATTTTTAGATTCATAAAGTACAGTTCAATATGAAACCATAGCAATTCGATTCACTCAAAACGGATTTAAAACGAAGAAGTTATGGGTAAAACAAAATTGGTTAAAAATGGTTAATTTGACTACGGGATGATTTTACAAAAATCTATACTAACCATATCCTAATAACTTATATTGTATTGTACATGTATTCTAACATATATTATGTAACCTTGATAGACCATAGACACGTATACAATGTTTTGACATATCATATCGACCCATCTATATATATATATATATATATATATATATATATATTGGAACAACCATAGACATTCTATACGCAGTAATGCTTGAGTTAGTTATACATGGTTGAGGTTGATTCCAAAATAATATATATACTTTGAGTTGTGATCTATCCCGAGACTTGTATACACTGGGTCGTGGATTGATTCGAGATAATATATATTGATTTATTTCTGTACATCTGACCGTGGACAACTAGTTGTAGATTACTATCGTTGGACTGTTAACTTAACAAACTTAAATCATTAAAACGTAATAAAAAATGTTGTGAATATATTACGATCATACTTTGATATATATGTACATATTTGCTATAGGTTCATGAACCGACCAGTGACCAAGTCTTATTTCCGGCAAAGTAAAAATATGTGAAAGTGAGTTATAGTCCCACTTTTAAAATCTAATATTTTTGGGATGAGAATACATGCAATTTTATAAATGATTTACAAAATAGACACAAGTACGTGAAACTACATTCTATGGTTGAATTATCGAAATCGAATATGCCCCTTTTTTCTTAGTAGCCTAAGAATTAGGGAACTGACCCCTAATTGACGCGAATCCTAAAGATAGATCTATGGGCACTAACAAGCCCCAGTCATAGAATTTGAACTGCTTTAGTACTTTGATTTTATCATGTTCGAAGGGAGTCCCAGAATGATGGGGATATTCTATATGCATCTTGTTAATGTCGGTTACCAGGTGTTCACCATATGAATGATTTTTATCTCTATGTATGGGATGTATATTTATGAAAAAAAGGAAATATAAAATCTTGTGGTCTATTATTACGATTTGATCAATATATAGGTTAAACCTATAACTCACCAATATTTTTTGTTGACGTTTTAAGAATGTTTATTCTCAGGTGATTGTTAAGAGCTTCCGCTGTTGCATACTAAATTAAGGACAAGATTTGGAGTCCATGCTTGTATAATATTGTTTAAAAACTGCATTTGAAGACTTAAGTTGAAGTGTAATATTATTGTAAACCATTATGTAATGGTCGTGTGAAACGCTATATTTTAGATTATCATTATTTGATGATCTTCGTAATGTTTTAAAGCTTTATCGATAAAATAAAGGTTATGGTTTGTTTTAAAAATCGAATGCAGTCTTTGAAAAACGTCTCATATAGAGGTCAAAACCTCGCAACGAAATCAATTAATATGAAACGTTTATAATCGATATGAACGGCACATTTCTGTTGGTATCAGAGCGTTGGTCTTAGAGAACCAGAAATTGCGTTAGTGTATCTTACTGAGTTTGTTAGGATGCATTAGTGAGTCTGGACTTCGACCGTGATTTCTTTAAAAACGATTGCTTAACATTTTTTGTTAGAAACAACATATTATTAACATGTAAATATTATGTGATATATTAATCTCTTAATGTGTTTGATATTGTGTGATAGATGTCTACCTTTAGTACAAATCCCATCGAATCAAATGAAGAGTCGAATATATTTTGGGAAGATTCACAAATTCTCGAAGAGGAACCGGAAGAGGAGGAACCGAAAGAAGAGGAACCGGAAGAGGAGGAACCGGAAGAGGGGGAACTGGAAGAAGAAGAGGTTCCGAAGGAAGAAATATTAATACCTACAGTAAAATGATTAAATAAAAGAAAATCCTCAACCAATGGACCAAAGTTAAAAATGGTCAATGGTGTTTCCGCCAAGGAAGTAAAATATTGGGAAAATTACTAATTTTCTGATGAATCGAACCCGACGAGGATTTTGATGATGTTATAGAAATTACCCCAACTCAATATAATAAGGCAAAAGAGAATAATAAGGGAAAGGGCATCAAAATAGAGAAACCTGATTCTGACCCCGATGAACTTTATGTGTATCATAAACGCCCGTATTTCTTAGATTTTAACAATAATCCGGGAACATCTAGGCCACCAGGTTTTTCTAAACCATTTGTTAAAATGACGGCTCGTATTAGAGGATCACCATGTATCCCTAGGAAGTTAGCCAAACGAACCAAGTCCGAAGAAGAAGAAACGAGTGAGTCAGAATAAAGAGTTGTAATCATGCTGTGTAATATATGTATTGTTGTGTGCTTGTACTTTTAAGATATATGTAAAAATTTCTTGTATTGTTTGTTAATTATCTTTTACGAATCTAATCCTTCTTTATTTTACAGTATAAAAACAAAAATGGACGTTAAGGATAGACAACCAAAAATTTTAGAAGACCTGCCAGGGGATATGATTGATGAAATCTTGTCTAGAATCGGGCAGAATTCATCAGCACAATTATTTACGGCGAAATTAGTTTGTCGAACGTTTGAAAGAAATTCCAGGCATGCCTTAGTTTATAAAAGGTTTTCCTTTGAAAGATGGGGTATATCACATTGGGGAGACTTTAAGTTACGCCAAGTTTTCTTTAAGGCATTTAGTGCGGGAAACCCAGATGCAATTTTACAGCTATGGGTTAAGAACCTATTTTGACTCAACATATCCCAACATAGGACTCCGTTCTTTAGAAAGAGCTTCTAACATGCAACATAAAGAAGCATGTTATGCTTACAGATTAGTAATGTTCGCTTCTCACCAAATTGAGAAAAAGAACATTGTGTTGCAACTTTTAAATAAAACATTCCCACAAGTTACGGACTCAGTAGTTGAGGTGAGAAACAAGGTTTTTAGATTGTTACGGGGCTGTTGGGCATTACGTAACCCTCGTCCTTTTGACGACATTACAACATGCTGCCTAGCCAATGGTCACAACGGTTATTTTCCACAAGACCAAGGATGGGAAATAATTCTAGTAAAACGCGAATGCATGACTTGTTTCTGGACTTATGAATTACGTGTCTTTATTGCCTTTGCTGAACGACTTGCATATTAACTAGAATTGCCTTTATAGCTGCCGTGTAGCAAAGTTATTATGTGCTATATTTCATCTTATATGTAAAATAGTGGTATTATATGTTTGTAAAATATTGTATAAAATTTTGAGCGCGAAATATTATTATCAGTTTTTCATATAGAATTGTAGTAGTTGAATTGTATATTAGCTACTAAGTATGAACTTAACGGGTAGGTACTACCCGAATTATAAATTATAAAACACTAATATGAAGAAAAAGCTTTTATAAATGAGTTCATATCATACTAAGAAATACTATTACCTACTCTTAATATTCTGTATGATTAACTTGATTCATTTGGTTATTTTTTTGAAGGAAATGGCAGCGACTACTCGAAATACTCCGAATTTGACCGAGGAAGACTTCCGTGTTTTCCTTGCTGCAAATGTAGCTGCAGTGCAGGCTACAATGTGAAATAACAAAAATAACTCTGAAACTAGCAATGGATCTAACGCCACTAGAAATCGTGTAGGATGCTCCTACAAAGAATTCACTACCTGCAAACCTTTGGAATTCGATGGAACCGAGGGTCCAATCGGATTGAAACGGTGGACCGAGAAGGTCAAATCGGTGTTTGCCATAAGTAAATGTACCGAAGAAGATAGGGTGAAGTACGCCATGCGTACCTTCACCGGTACTGCGTTAACATGGTGGAATACCTATCTAGAGCAAGTGGGACAAGATGCTACTTACGCACTACCGTGGTCAGCATTCAAACATCTGATGACTGAGCAGTACCGTCCCAGAAACGAGGTCAATAAGCTCAAAGTAGAGCTTAAAGGATTACGAACATGGGGATTCGACATTACCACTTACGAACGCTGATTCACAGAGTTGTGCCTATTGTGTCCAAGAGTGTTCGAAGATGAAGAAGAAAAGATCGACGCATTTGTAAAAGGGTTACAAGAAAGGATTCAAGAAGATATAAGTTTACACGAGCCCGCCTCCATACAAAAGGCAAGTCGAATGGCTCACAAAATCATAAACCAGATTCAGAAAAGAATTAAAGAGCAGGCGGCCAAAGAAACCAACATGAAACAAGTCAACAGAAAGTGGGAAGAAACCAGTGATAAGGGTCACCAATTCAACAACAACAACAATCACAATCACAATCGCAACAACTATCCCAATAACCGCAACATCAATCGCAACAATAATAATCAGAACCCCAACAACAACTACAATAACCACTATAACGACTACAACAAACGTCCCAACAATAACTACAACAATCATCCCAACAACAATAACAACCGCAACAACAACAATTCCTATAACAACAAGAATCAGAAACAGCCATGTCAAAGGTGTGAAGAGTATCATCCGAATGTGTTCTGTACGACATATTGCACCAAGTGTAATAGAAATGGTCAGAGTGCGACGAAGTGTGAGGCCTACTGACCGATAAATAACCGAATTAAAAGAACAAATAATGTCGGAACAAATAATGTCGCCGTAGTTTGTTATAAATGTAGAAAACCGGGCCACATTATTAGAAATTGCCCGAATCAAGGGAATACTAATGGGCAAGGCTGCGGAAGAGTTTTCAATATTAATGCAGCAGAAGCGCAAGAAGACCCGAAGCTTGTTACGGGTATGTTTCTTATTGACAATAAATCTGCTTATGTTTTATTTGATTCGGGTGCGGATAGAAGCTATATGAGTAGAGATTTTTGTGCTAAATTAAGTTGTCCATTGACGCCTTTGGATAATAAATTTTTACTCAAATTAAGAAACGGTAAATTAATTACAGCAGATAATATATGTCGGAATCGAGAAATTAAACTGGTTGGTGAAACGTTTAAGATTGATTTGATACCAGTAGAGGTAGGGAGTTTTGATGTAATAATTAGCATGGACTAGTTAAAAGATGTGAAAACTGAGATCGTTTGTTACAAAAATGCGATACGCATTATGCGCGAAAAGAGAAAACCCTTAATGGTGTACGGAGAAAAGAGCAACGCGAAGTTAAATCTTATTAGTAAGTTGAAGGCACAAAAACTAATAAGAAAAGGTTGCTATGCTATGCTAGCACATGTCGAGAAAGTCAATTCCGAAGGAAAGAACTTCAATGATGTTCCCGTCGTAAAAGAATTTCCAGATGTATTTCCGAAAGAATTACCGGGACTACCTCCACACCGATCCGTTGAATTTCAAATAGACCTTGTACCGGGAGCTGCACCAATAGCTCGTGCTCAATACAGACTCGCATCCAGAGAAATGAAGGAACTTCATAGCCAATTACAAGAACTTTTAGAGCATGGTTTCATACGACCAAGCACATCACCGTGGGGAGCTCCTGTTTTGTTTGTCAAAAAGAAATATGGTAAATTTAGATGATGTGTCTATAACAACCCTCACTTTTTGACTTCTGAAATTACTGAAATGACCCTAGGGTTTACTGTCTGACTATACGTATTAATTATTTAAGGGTTGTTATATACACAATCAATTTAACGTTGACCAAATAATAAACTTTTATTCGACACTCACAGCTAATTAAAATTTATACATTTCAATAATATTATTTATAACTATTAATCTATAAGTAATAAATAAAAAGTGACATTTATATAAATAATAAAACAATTGGGAACTAAATAAAAATAAATACAAGTCATGAATTAGTAAAAAGAAAATAATACTTATCATGTAGTAAATGTAAAAATAATAATAAACATAATAATAATAATAATAGTAATAATAATGAGACTAAAGAATCTTAAACAATTACATCCTTATGTTGACTAAAAATAAAGTATAAACTAGTACATCCTTATGTTGACTAATTATAAACTAGTACCACCTTTTGTTGACTAAAAATTATAAAACAAAATAAAATCATTAATTAGAACTTCCTTATGTTGACTAACACTCTAATACTTACACTATATAAACACTCCTAGACTCCTAGTTTCTCATTCACAAATCACACCAAAATCCTCTCTCAAAAACAATCTCTCCCTCTCCCTCTCTTGTGGTATTCGGATCTTCAAGCTTGTTCTTCGTGTTCTTCAAGAATCTTCAAGGAGTTCTTCAAGATTTTTAAGGCTTTGATCTTCCATCTTCATCGTGTTCATCTTTTCTTTGTTAATTATCTTGAATCTTCAAAGGTATAACATAAACCCTAAACTATTTACATAAACTTTTATCTTTGTTAATTCATATTCATATTATAAACTTGTTATTCATAAGTGTATACATAAACACTCCTAGATTTATATATACATATATACATGTAAAAAAAAATATTTTTATGTATATATACGAATTATATATACATATACATATTAAAACCTTAAGCCCTAATACTACTTATACTAGTACTTAACATGTATACACTATTACTATTACTAGCACCTATAACCTACTACTTATATTGTAGCACAAAAACATTTTGGGATATGTATTAGAGATGTATAGATCTTCGAACTTTCTTGACGAATGGTTTCTACGAGATTCTAGGCAGAGGGTTTGGATTTCCGATTTAAAGGGTCCTATGGCTCAAGCCCCTAGATCTAAATTAGCCATTCGAAGGGAAAGGGGTGATTGGAAGCTTATCTAATACGGCAAGTATCCTAAAATGAAAAACACTCATAAAAGTAGAAACTCTCTAGTCATAGAAACTTAGTAAAATAAGAAACTTTCTAAAAATGGAAACTTTATAAAAATAGTAACTTACTAGGAATAGAAACTTAGTAAAACAAACTATACTTAAACACATACTTAAACTTAAACATGGGCAAAACACTTAACTACTCTTAAATGTCAATAGGTTGACTTTCCTGCTCACTCGTTCAACTCTTTATTCCGAGGAATAACTCTCTCTCTACTTACTAAGGTGACTTTCATAGCCCCACTCTTATTGCTATAGCACTTTTTATACTTACTGGGTTGAGACACATGCTGCTTTTATACTTTAAACAAATTAGACACAAGTACGAACCTAAACTGTACTATGACTAGCTTATGCTACTAAGACCCCACAGTGATATTTTTTAATTGCTTTCAGGATAAGGCATTCTTAATTATTGGGGGTAGGCCTATCGGAAGTAACGTCCCCGATACATTTGACCGTGATGTCTTTGTATTACTTAATAATGATTTAAACATGGTGATAAGGTACTGCCAACTTATCATCGGGGCAACAAAACAAACGTTTAGTCTAAAATATCACGAATCAGTACTACTTTTGGATCTGCGAGATCTACTTTTTGATCCTGCGGGAGATCTACTTTACAACTAAATCTTGTGGTCTAAAAACAACGATAACTACTTTTGTTAAACCTATGAACTTCACTCAACCTTTTTGGTTGACACTTTAGCATGTTTTGTCTCAGGTGCTGTTTGATTCAAGCTTTCTTATCTACTACTTATGTGATGCTACTTGGACTTAGGATCAAGAGATATCGCATTTATTACTTCTGCATATGAACAATTACTTTATCGTTATTTCCATTATTGTAACGACATTTCATTTTCCGCTGCGTACTCAATAAAGTTAAATTTTCTCATTTAGTATTGTTCTCGTATTATAATATGTTGGTTTATTTGATATTAGTAACGTTTCTTCCAGACCCTATTGGGAGGACGTTACAGATTGGTATCAGAGCATAACCAGGCTGTTATAGAGAACCAGGATTGCATTTTTATGTGTGCCTTACTTGCTAGCTAGGGTGCCTTAGCAATCTAGGAAACTATAACCTTTCCTGCCTTAGACTTAAAGCATTTAGAATTGCCTTATAGTCTTAACAATCATGCTTTACCAAACTTGACTTAAAGATTCTAATCAAAGTCTCTTTCCTAATGTAGGACTACAACTTTCCTTGACCATAGTGCCTTTAATTGTTGCCTTTAACTGTTAAATGCTACACTATACTTTAGAAACTTTACTTATCTTAGAATGCCGAGCTAATCTAAGAACTCTGCTCACTTTCCTGAGTACTATCCAATTACACCACCGCATCTAAATGCGACACAATGATTTCAGAAATTCTTGACATTCATAAGTCATCTATCATGGTTATGTGTATTACATATGTATTACATGAAATATTATCCATGATTTTGAAATTCTTATAATTGTTACTACTCACACTCAAATGTATATAACTCTCTGTTATATCACATACCTATATGCCTTATGCCTTTATGCATCGGTTTGCGAATTTGAAAAATGTCATTGGGTTATCACAGTATACGAATTGAAAGTCTTTAATCAAAAGATTATTAGATTACATACTTATCACTTTATGATCTCGACACGTCATACTGCCATTATTAAAGTAAAGACATATCATAACTTATTATATCTTATCATATCTATCCTAATAGATTTTGTCTAACACTTTTCCTAAATTCCCTCCATAAATTACGGAAATCTTTTTGCTATATACACGTATTCGAGGAGACGAATATATCATCCAGTATTCAAAACTAATCTCATATCAAAAACCCTAATTCCAAACACATAATATGGATTCCTCGAACTCTTCGAGCTCCAATGGCAGCGTAACCGTAATGAAGCAACCAATCAGCCATCATCTATTTTGGATGAATTGGGGATGGGTTCGTAGTAAACTTAATCAATGGAGACAAGAAGAAGGTGATCCCTTCCACCAACCGAATTCACCTCTTGGTGAAGAACCTGAAGCACTTACTGGCGAACCCGTTCGGAACACTATTTTCACCCTCATTTCCAGGATATCCTGTCACGAATATATAATATCTAAAATTTTAGATCTTATTCATCCACTTGTCCGAACCGCCAATCATCCCTGAATAATAGAAGAAGTCAACGAGCTTCGCGCTCGAGTAGTGGCTCTGGAGAATATGGTGCGAAACCTACGAACACCAGCAGCAGCACCAGCAGCATAACCAGTACCACCAGTACCATCGGCATCACCACCAACATCACCAGCTTCACCAACGAAAACATCCGCATTCCACGCCTCAACATCACACTCAGTACCTCAAACATCAACATCGTACGCCCCATAGATACCAAGGAATATTAGTAATAATGAGTTAAGATGTATTGACTCATTCTTCCTGAAGAATTACATATGTATACTTTATATATATGGATTGGAACAATATTAAATCTTTTCATACTAAGCTATTACGTGTGAATCTTAACTAGTATGTACTACTTGATTAATTCATATCATTAATATGCTATGATGTACATCCTTCGTTAATGACTTAACAATTGTTAATCACTGCTTCAACACAATAAACTCCATTTCATAATAAACCAAGTGTATTACTCAAATACATGATTGATTGTATACTTTCATTTTCGATGTACTCGAAACTTTCTAGAAAACATCATTCGTGCCTTATGAATTTCACAAGAATTCCACGAGCACCAACATCATATACTGAGGTATATCAATAAAAATGAATGATGAAGTATTGATTCATAACTTCATTAGCGAAATATTTCGCGACAATTATGAAATCTCTAAGGTTTTGGAGATTATTTATTCTCGTTTCAACCGCAAATTAAATGAGTTTAATATTATATTAACTCATTAAATCTATATTAGATCTGAAGAATACATATATGAACGTATATCTTCTCTTTTGTACAAACTGTTAATTGTGAAAATATTTTAATGGGTAGGTAATACCCGAGAAATATTTATATCTCACATTAATATGTTACATTGTACATTCTTCAAATTCTGATTCAATAATCAGTAACTATACTACTTACATCCACATATCTATCCGCGCACCAAAGAACAACTATTTTCATTCAAATCAAATTACATATTCTGAATTTGACATATCAGAATTCAAGTAAAGCTATAGCAGATGTTATCTTCCTAAAGATCACTACATTCATGAATTATATTCATTCGTATTCTATGATGAATTATCACATCAAACCACCAAAATTATCATTCATTACTTTTGAAATCAACAACGCCTATTCGTCAACCATTAGATCCATTGACGATTACAATAAGCGTTTAATCATCTAAAAATAAAATTTCTTGAAACCATCTCGGGTTGTCAATCAATGATTCAGATTCGTTAACCTTGAGAATGCTGACGAAGCAGCAAATGCTATAGATGTTCTTAAGGGCTAACAGTTTGATAATAAAGAATGGTACGTTGGAAAAGCCCAAAAGAAAATTTGGAACTGAAAAACGGATTGAGCTAACCATGGAGGAGACCAAGGACAAACACAAGGGCCAAACCCTATATTCAAAGAATCCAGGAAATTCTGAATCCGGTGAAATCTTTAGAGAATATCTTGCTCCAAAGTCATGTTAAAAGCTTGCGGAAAATTTTTCTTCATCAACTTTCGAACTTAGAAATTCCAAAATATCATCATAAATATTCTCTATATTTCGGAAGATATCTTCATAACGATTAATGTCCGCAATTAAGTATCTCTTTGCGATATCTTTATAAAGGAAACTGTTTTAGTTTCTATATTCTGTAAAATTCGAGTTTAAATTATAAATGCTTTGAAGAAGTGATTGGGAATTGAAGCATGAGTTAATATAATATAATGACGTCAGGCCAACGTGATTATATTACAGTAAGTCATGCTCAGTTTTTAATGGAAGATGATGATTCATAGATTTTATAATCATCATTTGCCATGTTACACGACTCTTACATTCTATTTAACCTCTAAACATATCAAGAAAATATTTTTCTTGATGATTCGGTCTTTTTCGGATATTCTGGTAATATGACAAATCAAATCGTGCTATTACCTTTCCTTTCTACTTTATATATTATGATCATTCAAAACTTCATACCTATGAATTCTGGACCATTACTCGCTTGACTTGAAGTCGGGAAGAAGAAACAAAAACATAAAGCTCCGACATATAAGGGAAAATATAAAGCCCGATAACGACTCCGAAATTACAAACCGTGTATATCAATGCGTATAGCAATATAAAGACACGGGATAATTAAAAACACTATAACCCCAAGAGCATAGAAGAAGTAAACAGATTCCTCTGGCGGTAAAAGAAAAAGAAGAATGACTGCATAGATGGTCAATATAATAACCAGGATCAGAACTGGATTTAGCATTTTCTTAATCTTTTGGAAGTTTGAATTGAGAAAGAAAGTATAGAAGTGGTGAAGATAATGAAACGAAAGAAGCTAATTTATAGCAAAATTCCAAACACATCAATCGAGGCAAATCATCACATTTAATCAAACAAATCTCAAAATTTCGTAAATACCGGAGAATCAAATCTTATAGATTACGAAGATTTCCTTTAATTCCTTAAATTCCGAAAATCAATCGTGACTACGTCAAAAGTTAAGGCGAACATTTAATTTTCTCATTTCACTCTTTTATGATAGCTTCGTTTATACTCTTCCTATAAACGAATCGTTTTATCCATATTATTCAATAGTGATAAAACTTTATTTTTCAACTTATATTCATCATTAAAATATTCTTGTTGTAAACAATGAAGATCTCTATCAAATTTCATGACTGTGATTTTCACGAACTCCTCTCTGTTTGTCTGCCCTAATATTGTGGCATAAAATGTTCAAGGTTTTAAATGAGCTCAATACCATTCATAACACATTTCATGTATCCAATTTACTGAAATGACTTGTATAACATCATCATTTTGAATTATCTTCGCATTAATGATAAAATGCACTTCGTTGAAGAACCTATAGAAATCATGGAAGGAGAGGTCAAACAAACGCGTAAAAGCAACATACCTATCATTAAAGTCTGTTGGAATTCGCGTAGAGGCCCCGAATATACCTGGGAATGCAAAGACCATATGAAACGGAAATATCCCCATCTCTTCTCAACTGCTGATGCATCCGAGAAGTCTACCTAAAACTTCGGGACGAAGTTTTTATTAACGGGGAGGTACTATAACAACCCTCACTTTTTGACTTCTGAAATTACTGAAATAACCCTAGGGTTTACTGTCTGACTATACGTATTAATTATTTAAGGGTTGTTATATACACAATCAATTTAACGTTGACCAAATAATAAACTTTTATTCGACACTCACTGCTAATTAAAATTTATACATTTCAATAATATTATTTATAACTATTAATCTATAATTAATAAATAAAAAGTGACATTTATATAAATAATAAAACAATTGGGAACTAAATAAAAATAAATACAAGTCATGAATTAGTAAAAAGAAAATAATACTTATCATGTAGTAAATGTAAAAATAATAATAAACATAATAATAATAATAATAATAATAATAATAATAATAATAATAATAATAGTAATAATAATGAGACTAAAGAATCTTAAACAATTACATCCTTATGTTGACTAAAAATAAAGTATAAACTAGTACATCCTTATGTTGACTAATTATAAACTAGTACCACCTTTTGTTGACTAAAAATTATAAAACAAAATAAAATCATTAATTAGAACATCCTTATGTTGACTAAAACTCTAATACTTGCACTATATAAACACTCCTAGACTCCTAGTTTCTCATTCACAAATCACACCAAAATCCTATCTCAAAAACAATCTCTCCCTCTCCCTCTCTTGTGGTATTCGGATCTTCAAGCTTGTTCTTCGTGTTCTTCAAGAATCTTCAAGGAGTTCTTCAAGATTTTTAAGGCTTTGATCTTCCATCTTCATCGTGTTCATCTTTACTTTGTTAATTATCTTGAATCTTCAAAGGTATAACATAAACCCTAAACTATTTACATAAACTTTAATCTTTGTTAATTCATATTCATATTATAAACTTGTTATTCATAAGTGTATACATAAACACTCCTAGATTTATATATACATATATACATGTAAAAAAAAAATATTTTTATGTATATATACAAATTATATATAGATATACATTTTAAAACCTTAAACCCTAATACTACTTATACTAGTACTTAACATGTATACACTATTACTATTACTAGCACCTATAACCTACTACTTATATTGTAGCACAAAAACATTTTGGGATATGTATTAGAGATGTATAGATCTTCGAACTTTCTTGACGAATGGTTTCTACGAGATTCTAGGCAGAGGGTTTGGATTTCCGATTTAAAGGGTCCTATGGCTCAAGCCCCTAGATCTAAATTAGCCATTCGAAGGGAAAGGGGTGATTGGAAGCTTATCTAATACGGCAAGTATCCTAAAATGAAAAACACTCATAAAAGTAGAAACTCTCTAGTCATAGAAACTTAGTAAAATAAGAAACTTTCTAAAAATGGAAACTTTATAAAAATAGTAACTTACTAGGAATAGAAACTTAGTAAAACAAACTATACTTAAACACATACTTAAACTTAAACATGGGCAAAACACTTAACTACTCTTAAATGTCAATAGGTTGACTTTCCTGCTCACTCGTTCAACTCTTTATTTCGAGGAATAACTCTCTCTCTACTTACTAAGGTGACTTTCATAGCCCCACTCTTATTGCTATAGCACTTTTTATACTTACTGGGTTGAGACACATGCTGCTTTTATACTTTAAACAAATTAGACACAAGTACGAACCTAAACTGTACTATGACTAGCTTATGCTACTAAGAACCCACAGTGATATTTTTTAATTGCCTTCAGGATAAGGCATTCTTAACTATTGGGGGTAGGCCTATCGGGAGTAACGTCCCCGATACATTTGACCGTGATGTCTTTGTATTACTTAATAATGATTTAAACATGGTGATAAGGTACTGCCAACTTATCATCGGGGCAACAAAATAAACGTTTAGTCTAAAATATCACGAATCAGTACTACTTTTGGATCTGCGAGATCTACTTTTTGATCCTGCGGGAGATCAACTTTACAACTAAATCTTGTGGTCTAAAAACAACGATAACTACTTTTGTTAAACCTATGAACTTCACTCAACCTTTTTGGTTGACACTTTAGCATGTTTTGTCTCAGGTGCTGTTTGATTCAAGCTTTCTTATCTACTACTTATGTGATGCTACTTGGACTTAGGATCAAGAGATATCGCATTTATTACTTCTGCATATGAACAATTACTTTATCGTTATTTCCATTATTGTAACGACATTTCATTTTCCGCTGCGTACTCAATAAAGTTAATTTTTCTCATTTAGTATTGTTCTCGTATTATAATATGTTGGTTTATTTGATATTAGTAACGTTTCTTCCAGACCCTATTGGGAGGACGTTATAGTGTCGAATATAGAGAGTTGAACAAACTTACCATCAAGAACCGTTATCCACTACTGAGAATCGACGATTTATTTGATCAGCTGCAAGGTTCGTCAGTTTACTCAAAGATTGATTTACGTTCTGGATATCATCAAATGCGGGTGAAGGAGGATGATATTCCAAAAACTACTTTTAGGACACGTTACGGTCATTACGAGTTTATGGTTATGCCGTTTAGTTTGACTAATGCACCAACTGTGTTCATGGACCTTATGAACCGAGTGTGTGGACCATACCTTGACAAGTTTGTCATTGTTTTCATCGATGACATACTTATTTACTCAAAGAATGATCAAGAGCACGAAGAACATTTGAGAAAAGTGCTAGATTTATTGAGGAAAGAAAAATTGTACGCTAAGTTTTCAAAGTGTGCATTTTGGTTGGAACACGTTCAATTCCTCGGACACATAGTGAACAAAGAAGGTATTCAGGTGGATCCGACAAAGATTGAAACCGTTGAAAAGTGGGAAACCCCGAAAAGTCCGAAGCATATACGTCAATTTTTAGGACTGGCTGGTTACTACAGAAGATTCATCCAAGATTTTTTCAAAATAGCAAAACCCTTGACTGCATTAACGCATAAAGGGAAGAAATTTGTATGGAAGGATGAGCAGGAGAAAGCATTTCAATTGTTAAAGAAAAAGTTAACTACGACACCTATATTGTCATTGCCTGAAGGGAATGATGATTTTATGATATATTGTGATGCCTCAAAGCAAGACCTCGGTTGTGTATTAATGCAACGAACGAAGGTAATTGCTTATACGTCTAGACAATTGAAGATTCACGAGCAGAATTATACGACGCATGATTTGGAATTAGGCGCGGTTGTTTTTGCATTAAAGACTTGGAGACACTACTTATATGGGGTCAAAAGTATTATATATACAGACCACAAAAGTCTCCAACACATATTTAATCAGAAACAATTGAATATGAGGCAGCGTAGGTTGATTGAACTGTTGAATGATTATGACTTTGAGATTCATTACCACCCGGGGAAGGCAAATGTGGTAGCCGACGCCTTGAGCAGAAAGGACAGAGAACCCATTCGAGTAAAAGCTATGAATATAATGATTCACACTAACCTTACTACTCAAATAAAGGAGGCGCAACAAGGAGTTTTAAAAGAGGGAAATTTAAAGGATGAAATACCCAAAGGATCGTAGAAGCATCTTAATATTCGAGAAGACGGAACCCGGTATAGGGCTGAAAGAATTTGGGTACCAAAATTTGGAGATATGAGAAAAATGGTACTTAGAGAAGCTCATAAAACCAGATACTCAATACATCCTGGAATGGGGAAGATGTACAAGGATCTCAAGAAACATTTTTGGTGGCCAGGTATGAAATCCGATGTTGCTAAATACGTAGGGGAATGTTTGCCGTGTTCTAAGGTCAAAGCGGAGCATCAGAAACCATCAGGTCTACTTCAACAACCTGAAATCCCGGAATGGAAATGGGAAAACATTACCATGGATTTCATCACTAAATTGCCAAGGCCTGCAAGTGGTTTTGATACTATTTGGGTAATAGTTGATCGTCTCACCAAATCAGCACACTTCCTGCCAATAAGAGAAGATGACAAGATGGAGAAGTTAGCACGACTGTATTTGAAGGAAGTCGTCTCCAGACATGGAATACCAATCTCTATTATCTCTGATTGGGATGGCAGATTTATTTTAAGATTCTGGCAGACATTACAACAAGCATTAGGAACTCGTCTAGACATGAGTATTGCCTATCTTCCACAAACTGATGGGCAGAGCGAAAGGATAATACAAACGCTTGAAGACATGCTACGAGCATGTGTTATTGATTTCGGAAACAGTTGGGATCGACATCTACCGTTAGCAGAATTTTCCTACAACAACAGCTACCATTCAAGCATTGAGATGGCGCCGTTTGAAGCACTTTATGGTAGAAAATGCTGGTCTCCAATTTGTTGGAGTGAAGTTGGGGATAGACAGATTACGGGTCCGGAGATAATACAAGAAACTACCAAGAAGATCATCCAAATTCAACAACGGTTGAAAACCGCCCAAAGTCGACAAAAGAGCTACGCCGACATTAAAAGAAAAGATATAGAATTTGAAATTGGAGAGATGGTCATGCTTAAGGTTGCACCTTGGAAAGGTGTTGTTCGATTTGGTAAACGAGGGAAATTAAATCCAAGGTATATTGGACCATTCAAGATTATTGATCGTGTCGGACCAGTAGCTTACCGACTTGAGTTACCTCAATAACTCGGGGCTGTACATAACACTTTCTACGTATCGAATTTGAAGAAATGTTTTGCTAAAGATGATCTCACTATTCCGTTAGACGAAATCCAAATCAACGAAAAACTTCAATTCATTGAAGAACCCGTCGAAATAATGGATCGTGAGGTTAAAAGACTTAAACAAAACAAGATACCAATTGTTAAGGTTCGATGGAATGCTTGTAGAGGACCCGAGTTCACCTGGGAATGAGAAGATTAGATGAAGAAGAAATACCCACACTTATTTCCAGAAGATACGTCAACACCTCCAACTACTTAAAATTTCGGGACAAAATTTATTTAACGGGTAGGTACTGTAGTGACCTGAACTTTTCCATGTTTATATATATTAAATGAAATTTATATTTACATGATTAAGTGTTTCTAACATGTTAAGCAATCAAACTTGTTAAGACTTGATTAATTGAAATAGGTTTCATATAGACAATTGACCACCCAAGTTCACCGGTGATTCACAAACGCTAAAACTTGTAAAAACTATATGATGACATATATATGATTATATATATAATTAACATGATATTATGATAAGTAAGTATCTCATTAGGTATTTTAACAATGAGTTATATACATAAAATTGTGTTTATTGAATTAAGAAACTCGAAACGATATATATAACGATTATTGTTATAACAACGTCTTACTAATTACATATGAATCATATTAAGATATTGTTACACTATGTTTAATCATGATAAATGATAAGTAAACATGTCATTATGTATATTTACAATGAACTACATATGTAAAACAAGACTACTAACTTAAGAATTTCGAAACGAGACATATATGTAACGATTATCGTTGTAACAATATTTAACTGTATATATATCCTACTAAGATATATTAATATATCATAATATCATGATAATGTAATAATTTAACATCTCTTTAGATATAATAAACAATGGGTTAACAACATTTAACAAGATCGTTAACCTAAAGGTTTCAAAACAACATTTACATGTAACGACTAACGATGACTTAACGACTCAGTTAAAATGTATATACATGTAGTGTTTTAATATGTATTCATACACTTTTGAAAGACTTCAAGACACTTATCAAAATACTTCTACTTAAAAAAAATGCTTACAATTACATCCTCGTTCAGTTTCATCAACAATTCTACTCGTATGCACCCGTATTCGTACTCGTACAATACACAGCTTCTAAATGTATGTACTATTGGTATATACACTCCAATGATCAGATATTAGCAGCCCATGTGAGTCACCTAACACATGTGGGAACCATCATTTGGTAACTAGCATGAAATATCTCATAAAATTACAAAAATATTAGTAATCATTCATGACTTATTTACATGAAAACAAAATTACATATCCTTTATATCTAATCCATATACCAACGACCAAAAACACCTAAAAACACTTTAATTCTTCAATTTTCTTCATCTAATTGATCTCTCTCAAGTTCCATCTTCAAGATCTAAGTGTTCTTCATAAATTCTACAAGTTCTAGTTTCATTAAAATCAAGAATACTTCCAAGTTTACTAGCTCACTTCCAATCTTGTAAAGTGATCATCCAACCTCAAGAAATCCTTGTTGTTTACAGTAAGATATCATTCTAAATCAAGGTAATACTCATATACAAACTTTGATTCAATTTCTATAACTATAACTATCTTAATTCGAGTGATAATCTTACTTGAACTTGTTTCCGTGTCATGATTCTACTTCAAGAACTTTCAAGCCATCCAAGATTCTTTGAAGCTAGATCATTTCTTGTCACTTCCAGTAGGTTTATCCAAGGAACTTGAGGTAGTAATGATGTTCAAGAACTTTCAAGCCATACATATAAAACTATCTTATTCGAAGATTTGAACATGTAATCACTAGAACATAGTTTAGTTAATTCTAAACTTGTTCGCAAACAAAAGTTAATCCTTCTAACTTGACTTTTAAAATCAACTAAACACATGTTCTATATCTATATGATATGCTAACTTAATGATTTACAATCGGAAAACACGAAAAACACCGTAAAACCGGATATACGCCGTCGTAGTAACACCGCGGGCTGTTTTGGATTAGTTAATTAAAAACTATGATAAACTTTGATTTAAAAGTTGTTCTTCTGGGAAAATGATTTTTCTTATGAACATGAAACTATATCCAAAAATCATGGCTAAACTCAAAGTGGAAGTATGTTTTCCAAAATAGTCATCTAGACGTCGTTCTTTCGACTGAAATGACTACATTTACAAAAACAACTTGTAACTTATATTTCTGACTATAAACCTATACTTTTTATGTTTAGATTCATAAAATAGAGTTCAATATGAAACCATAGCAATTTGATTCACTCAAATTGGATTTAAAACGAAGAAATTATGGGTAAAACAAGATTGGATATTTTTTGATTGTTTTAGCTACGGGAAATATTGTAACAATTCTATACAAATCATATCCTAGCTAACTTATATTGTATTATACATGTATTCTAATATATTATGTAATCTTGCGATACCATAGACACGTATGCAAATGTTTTGACATATCATATCGACCCATGTATATATATTATTTGGAACAACCATAGACACTCTATATGCAGTAATGTTGGAGTTAGCTATACAGGGTTGAGGTTGATTCCAAAAATATATATACTTTGAGTTGTGATCTAGCCTGAGACATGTATAAACTGGGTCGTGGATGGATTCAAAATAATATATATCGATTTATTTCTGTACATCTAACTGTGGACAACTAGTTGTAGGTTACTAACGAGGACAGCTGACTTAATAAATTTAAAACAGTAAAACGTATTAATAATGTTGTAAATATATTTTGAACATACTTTGATATATATGTACATATTTGTTATAGGTTCGTGAATCGACCAGTGGCCAAGTCTTACTTCCCGACGAAGTAAAAATCTGTGAAAGTGAGTTATAGTCCCACTTTTAAAATCTAATATTTTGGAATGAGAATACATGCAGTTTTATAAATGTTTTACGAAATAGACACAAGTAAATGAAACTACATTATATGGGTGAATGATCGAAACCTAATATGCCCCTTTTGCTTGGTAGCCTAAGAATTAGTAAATCGATCTACTAATTGACGCGAATCCTAAAGATAGATATATTTGGCCTAACGAATCCCATCCAAAGTATCGGATGCTTTAGTACTTCGAATTCGTTTATATCATGTTCGAAGAATTTCCCAGAATGATAGGGGATATTCTTATATGCATCTTGTTAATGTCGGTTACCTGGTGTTCACCATATGAATGAATTTTATCTCTATGTATGGGATGTATATTGAAATATGTAATCTTGTGGTCTATTATTATGATTTGATAATATATAGGTTAAACCTATAACTCACCAACATTTTTGTTGACGTTTTAAGCATGTTTATTCTCAGGTGATTATTAAGAGCTTCCGCTGTTGCATACTAAAATAAGGACAAGATTTGGAGTCCATGCTTGTATGATATTATGTATAAACTGCATTCAAGAAACTTATTTTTGATGTAATATATTCTTATTGTAAACCATTATGTAATGGTCATGTGTAAATGGTATATTTTAGATTATCATTATTTGATAATCTACGTAATGCTTTTTAAACCTTTATCGATAAAATAAAGGTTACGGTTGTTTTAAAAATGAATGCAGTCTTTGAAAAACGTCTCATATAGAGGTCAAAACCTCGCAATGAAAGAATTAATATGGAACATTTATAATCAATATTTACGGGACATTTCATAATAGACTTTTTGAATTGGGCTTAGAATTAAATTGATGGACTGCTTTAACGGGCTATTGTTTATTGGGCCGAGATTCAACTGTCCATTGGGCCGAGATACATTTCAAAATATGTTGGATCGAATGATAGAGGATGATGGGTTATATAAATTTAAATCTGAGTTTAATCAAAAAAGCGAGGTCAGAGGAGTGGTTATGGATGTTATCAGGTTAGCGGGACGTCGCGGGTTCAAACCCGGACTTGGGCACTTTTTTAGGACTACTTCTTTGAGGTAGTTTACTTATTACTCATTTTTATTATTATTATTATTATTATTATTATTATTATTATTATTATTATTATTATTATTATTATTATTATTATTATTATTATTATTATTATTATTATTATTATCATTTTTAATGTAAGTAGTATTATTATTGAAAATAATTTTTTTTATAAAAATTATCATTTTTATTATTAGAACTACCATTATTATTATTATTATTATTAGAATTATCATTATTTTTTTATTATTATTATTTTATTATCATTTTTTTATTTCTAACACTAATATTATTATTTTTATCATTATTATTATTAGTATTATTAATATATCAAATAAAGATTTTCTATATAAAAATATATTATAAAACATAACTATATTAATATGTTTGTAACAAATATTAATTATCTATTTAATGTATATAAAAGTAAATATAGTTAATTTAGTTATTAATAAAACATATAAGTTACTAAAATAATAATTAATAAGAATATATAAATTTGTTCGATTATCATTATATGTATTAATATATATATATATATATATATATATATATATATATATATATATATATATATATATATATATATATATATATATATAAATGATATAGGTTCGTGAATCCGAGGCCAACCTTACACTTGTTCAAAGACGTCATATGTATTTTTACTACGAAATACAGTATCGTGAGTTTCATTTGCTCCCTTTTTAAATGTTTTGCAATATATATTTTTGAGACTGAGAATACATGCGCTTTTATAAATATTTGACGAAATAGACACAAGTAATTGAAACTACATTCTATGGTTGAATTGTTATACCGGATATCGCCCTTGTTGAACTTGGTAGCCTAAGAATTGGTGTTTATAATAATTGCCACCAATTGACGCGAATCCTAAAGATAGATCTATGGGCTTTGACACACCTCAGTCAGAGAATTTGAACTGCTTTAGTACTTTGATATTTATATGTTTGGGGATATTCTAGATGCATTTTGTTAAAGTCGGTAACTAGATGTTCAATCCATATGAATGAATTTTAAGCACTTATAAGTGTATGATTATTGAATAAATGAAATCTTGTGGTCTATTAAAATTTTGAAAATGATGGATTACGATAAACTAATGAACTCACCAATCTTTTGGTTGACACTTGAAAGCATGTTTATTCCCAAGTCTGAAAGAAATCTTCGCATTTGCTCATTTTAGAGATATTACTTGGTGTGACGACCCGGAAATTTCTGACTAAATCTAAACTTAATCTTTATTTGATTTCGACACGATAAGCAAAGTCTGTAATGTTGAGTCTCGAAAATTTTGGAACTATGTTCATATATTCAATTATCAATTGACTTCAATCATCCCCGACGATTCACGAACCTATGAGTAAATAATTATGTAAATATATATATACATATATATACATAAGTGTATATATATAATAATTTAAATTAATAAATATACAGTAATCAATTAGAATTAACAATGTAAGACAATAAACAAAATAATTAAGTTTTTGCTACAATAAACATATATATATATATATATATATATATATATATATATATATATATATGTATATATATATATATATATGTATATATATGTATATTTAATTGTAAACAAAAGTATGTATATAATGAGTTGAAATAACACAATTTAATTATTTCAATTAAAAATATAAACTGAGATATAGAGTAAATAAGTTGTTACTAAAATGAATACATAAATTCTATATATTGTAATGTTTGAATATTCAAGATATGCTAGTGTACATATTACAAAATTAATAAAATGTAATATTAATATAACAAGTTTAATTATGAGCTAAACTATAATTGATATAGTTATTACTTCTAATATTGGTAATTATTAAAAAGAAAACGAATATGTATATAAATTGTTATATTATTATCACTGCTAATATTATTATGATTAGTATTATTATTAGTAATAATATGATTAATATCATTTTTGTTATTATTAGTAAAATTTTGATAATTTTTTTTTAATAAATATTATGTTTCTAGTATTATTAGTAGTCTTATTAAAAAAATTTAATAGATTTATATCATTTATTAACATTACAAAACTTAAACATACAGATATATATATATATATATATAAATACCGCTATATAAATGAGTATCAATAATCTAATATAGAAAAATCCAATAACCAATATATAATAGATAGATATATATACGAATTAGTATATATATATACTAATACATATAAAAATATAAATATGAATTATTTGTCTATTTATGTAACTAGTTGCAAGTCACCATCTTCTGTTAAATTTGTCGAGTTAATTGATCAGCTATTCGATTCCAAAACAGAAATCAACAAAACTATCTGTTTCAAGCTTATAATTTTTTTTTATATATTTCATGTTCTTGAGATTTGATTTATTCGATCACTTAGCTGTAATTAACAAATAAACTATTCAGAAAATTTGAGAAAATCATACCCTTCTTTCATGTTCCATATCAATTATAAACTGCCTGTGATTACTAGAGTCTGTCAAATAATTCTTTTCTTCTTTTATTACCACTCGTACCTCTGTTTCTATACAATTTTCGAAATCCTGAAATTTTTATAAATTCTTAAATTCTATAAATGAGGTTAGGTTCAGAGTGCTCTAATGAGTATACCTACAAAGTTTCGTCTTTTAACTTCTCCTTCTGATTATGAATTTTCGAAGTCAAAATTTAGAATTTA
This sequence comes from Rutidosis leptorrhynchoides, assembly GCF_046630445.1. Lineage (NCBI taxonomy): Eukaryota > Viridiplantae > Streptophyta > Magnoliopsida > Asterales > Asteraceae > Rutidosis > Rutidosis leptorrhynchoides. The sequence goes on from NC_092333.1 coordinate 253,866,935, forward strand.
AAAAAAAAAGTCAACTTTCTGTTCTTAGGGAAATTAGAGTACAATTTGAAGTTTCAAACCAAATTAAGGATTCATACAGTTTCTAGGAGTCGTTTATAAACTATTTCATGTTGTAAGTTATATTTAAATCGCTTTAAATTTCAAAATCACCATATGAGGTCTCGTTTTTTTTTCAAACGACAGGTACCTCTGTTTGAGGTTTTTATTTTATATTTTGATAATTCCAATCATTATAAGTCGACTATTGTTTGTTTAAATATCCTAAAACCAAATTTTAGTTCGTGTTTTGATTAAGGGATGGAATTTTGGTCGATTAGAATTAAGAAGAAGAAGAAATTAAGGAAGAAAGGAGATACGGTTTATAATTAATCGAAAACAGCTTTAAATCAGAAAATATAAATAGCTGAAATGGTCAAGGTTGTTGTGTGTTAGTGTGAGGTCGCGGGTTCAAGTCCCGGCTCTGACAGATAATTTTTTTTATACTCCAAAGGTAATTTTCTTATTTTTATTTATTAATTATTATTATTATTACTATTATCATGAAAATTATAAAATTTTAAAATTTATTATTAATAATATTTGTATTTTTAGTATTTTATGATTATTAGTATTAGTACTAGCATTAAAATAAGTATCATTATTAATATTCATACATGTATTATTATTAACCTTATCATTATTATTTTAAGAAATCATTATTAATGAATTATTACTAAAATTATTATTATTAGTAATAAAATGGTTATTTTTATAGTTATTAATAATATCAGTATTATTATTATTATAGTTATCACTAATACTAAAAGTATCATCATTTTTAAACCTATCAATTTATTACAAATTAGTATTATCATAGAGTAGTATCATTATTACTAACATTATAAATATTAGTTACATAAAAATATACCTAATACATATAACCTAACTCTATTATTACTTTTATAATAAGTAAGATATATAGAATAAACATATGTAAGTTATTAATGTAATAACATAAATATAACTAATAATATATAAATTCGTTCGATTTCGAGTATATGTGTTAATGTATATATAAATGATATAGGTTCGTGAATCCGAGGCCAACCTTACACTTGTTCAATGATGTTATATGTATTTTTACTACAAAATACAGTATGGTGAGTATATAGTCCCATTTTTAAACTCTAAATATTTCGGGATGAGAATACATACATTTTATGATTTACGTTATGGACACAAGTAATTAAAAATACATTCTACGTTAAGTTGTACCACTGGCATATTTCCCTGTAGCTTGATAACTAATATTTACATGGGTATTGTAAACGCGAATCCTGTTGATAGATCTATCGGGCCTGACAACCCCAACCGGGCTGGACGACCAGTATTGAACGGTTGCACAGTACTTCGTTTCGGTGACTACACTTGGTACAGTGTAGTGAGATTTCACAATAAAGGGAATATGTGACGTTGATTAATAGTTAAGTATGGTTACCAAGTGCTCAACCACTTAGAATGCTTTACATACACTTGCGAGTGTATTATGTTTATGAATATGAAATCTTGTGGTCCATAGTTATAACACTGCTAGCATCAAACCTATATCTCACCAACTTTATGTTGACGTTTTAAAGCATGTTTATTCTCAGGAATTAAAGAAATCTTCCGCTGTGCATTAGCTCATATTAAGGATATTACTTGGGGGCCATTCATGCCATATTTCAAAAAGACGTTGCATTCGAGTCATTGAAGTTCATTAGAGATTATTATTAAGTAAATGACAGATTAGGTCATTTGGATACTATGAAATGATACGCATGCCTGCCAAATTTTGATGAAATAAAAGGTTGTCTTTTAAAAATAAATGCAATGTTTGTAAAATGTATCATATAGAGGTCAAGTACCTCGCAATGTAACCAACTATTGTGATTCTTTTATAATCGATATGGACTTCGTCCGGATGGATTAGGAGCGGTCCTTTCAGTTGGTATCAGAGCGGTGGTCGTAGCGAACCAGGTCTTGCATTAGTGTGTCTAACTAGTAGTTGTTAGGATGCATTAATGAGTCTGGACTTCGACCTAGTAGTTGTTAGGTTATGTTAATGAGTCTAGACTTGAACCTGGTCTGCATGTTAAAAGTGTTTTCTTACCACCATTTGTCGAAAAATATCTACTTGTCATTTTCGGTCTCGACGCGTGTAGTGACCCGAACTTTTCCATGTTTATATATATTAATTGAGATTGATATTTACATGATTAAATGTTTCCAACATGTTAAGCAATCAAACTTGTTAAGACTTGATTAATTGAAATATGTTTCATATAGACAATTGACCACCCAAGTTGACCGGTGATTCACGAACGTTAAAACTTGTAAAAACTATATGATGACATATATATGGATATATATATAGTTAACATGATACTATGATAAGTAAACATATCATTAAGTATATTAACAATGAACTACATATGTAAAAACAAGACTACTAACTTAATGATTTTTAGACGAGACATATATGTAACGATTATCGTTGTAAAGACATTTAATGTATATATATCATATTAAGAGATATTCATACATGATAATATCATGATAATATAATAATTTAAAATCTCATTTGATATTATAAACATTGGGTTAACAACATTTAACAAGATCGTTAACCTAAAGGTTTCAAAACAACACTTACATGTAACGAGTAACGATGACTTAACGACTCAGTTAAAATGTATATACATGTAGTGTTTTAATATGTATTTATACACTTTTGAAAGACTTCAATACACTTATCAAAATACTTCTACTTAACAAAAATGCTTACAATTACATCCTCGTTCAGTTTCATCAACAATTCTACTCGTATGCACCCGTATTCGTACTCGTACAATACACAGCTTTTAGATGTATGTACTATTGGTATATATACTCCAATTATCAGCTTTTAGCAGCCCATTTGAGTCACCTAACACATGTGGGAACCATCATTTGGCAACTAGCATGAAATATCTCATAAAATTACAAAAATATGAGTAATCATTCATGACTTATTTACATGAAAACAAAATTACATATCCTTTATATCTAATCCATACACCAACGACCAAAAACACCTACAAACACTTTAATTCTTCAATTTTCTTCATCTAATTGATCTCTCTCAAGTTCTATCTTCAAGTTCTAAGTATTCTTCATATATTCTACAAGTTCTAGTTACATAAAATCAAGAATACTTTCAAGTTTGGTAGCTCACTTCCAATCTTGTAAGGTGATCATCCAACCTCAAGAAATCTTTGTTTCTTACAGTAGGTTATCATTCTAATACAAGGTAATAATCATATTCAAACTTTGGTTCAATTTCTATAACTATAACAATCTTATTTCAAGTGATGATCTTACTTGAACTTGTTTTCGTGTCATGATTCTGCTTCAAGAACTTCGAGCCATCCAAGGATCCGTTGAAGCTAGATCCATTTTTTCTCTTTTCTAGTAGGTTTATCCAAGGAACTTAAGGTAGTAATGATGTTCATAACATCATTCGATTCATACATATAAAGCTATCTTATTCGAAGGTTTAAACTTGTAATCACTAGAACATAGTTTAGTTAATTCTAAACTTGTTCGCAAACAAAAGTTAATCCTTCTAACTTGACTTTTAAAATCAACTAAACACATGTTCTATATCTATATGATATGCTAACTTAATGATTTAAAACCTGGAAACACGAAAAACACCGTAAAACCGGATTTACGCCGTCGTAGTAACACCGCGGGCTGTTTTGGGTTAGTTAATTAAAAACTATGATAAACTTTGATTTAAAAGTTGTTGTTCTGAGAAAATGATTTTTATTATGAACATGAAACTATATTCAAAAATTATGGTTAAATTCAAAGTGGAAGTATGTTTTCTAAAATGGTCATCTAGACGTCGTTCTTTCGACTGAAATGACTACCTTTACAAAAATGACTTGTAAATTATTTTTCCGACAATAAACCTATACTTTTTCTGTTTAGATTCATAAAATAGAGTTCAATATGAAACCATAGCAATTTGATTCACTCAAAACGGATTTAAAATGAAGAAGTTATGGGTAAAACAAGATTGGATAATTTTTCTCATTTTAGCTACGTGAAAATTGGTAACAAATCTATTCCAACCATAACTTAATCAACTTGTATTGTATATTCTGTAATCTTGAGATACCATAGACACGTATACAATGTTTCGACCTTTCATGTCGACAAATCTATATATATTTCGGAACAACCATAGACACTCTATATGTGAATGTTGAAGTTAGCTATACATGGTTGAGGTTGATTCCAAAATATATATAGTTTGAGTTGTGATCAATACTGAGATACGTATACACTGGGTCGTGGATTGATTCAAGATAATATTTATCGATTTATTTCTGTACATCTAACTGTGGACAACTAGTTGTAGGTTACTAACGAAGACAGCTGACTTAATAAACTTAAAACATCAAAATATATTAAAAGTGTTGTAAATATATTTTGAACATACTTTGATATATATGTATATATTGTTATAGGTTCGTGAATCAACCAGTGGCCAAGTCTTACTTCCCGACGAAGTAAAAATCTGTGAAAGTGAGTTATAGTCCCACTTTTAAAATCTAATATTTTTGGGATGAGAATACATGCAGGTTTTATAAATGATTTACAAAATAGACACAAGTACGTGAAACTACATTCTATGGTTGAATTATTGAAATCGAATATGCCCCTTTTTATTAAGTCTGGTAATCTAAGAATTAGGGAACAGACACCCTAATTGATGCGAATCCTAAAGATAGATCTATTGGGCCTAACAAACCCCATCCAAAGTACCGGATAATTTAGTACTTCGAAATTTATATCATATCCGAAGGGTGTCCCGGAATGATGGGGATATTCTTATATATGCATCTTGTTATTGTCAGTTACCAGGTGTTCACCATATGAATGATTTTTATCTCTATGTATGGGATGTGTATTGAAATATGAAATCTTGTGGTCTATTATTATGATTTGATATATATAGGTTAAACCTATAACTCACCAACATTTTTGTTGACGTTTTAAGCATGTTTATTCTCAGGTGATTATTAAGAGCTTCCGCTGTTGCATACTTAAATAAGGACGAGATTTGGAGTCCATGCTTGTATGATATTGTGTAAAAACTGCATTCAAAAAACTTATTTTGTTGTAACATATTTGTATTGTAAACCATTATGTAATGGTCCTGTGTAAACAGGATATTTTAGATTATCATTATTTGATAATCTACGTAAAGCTTTTTAAACCTTTATTGATGAAATAAAGGTTATGGTTTGTTTTAAAATGAATGCAGTCTTTGAAAAACGTCTCATATAGAGGTCAAAACCTCGCAACGAAATCAATTAATATGGAACGTTTTTAATCAATAAGAACGGGACATTTCAGTTGGTATCCGAGCGTTGGACTTAGAGAACCAGAATTTTGCATTAGTGTGTCTTATCGAGTTTGTTAGGATGCATTAGTGAGTCTGGACTTCGACCGTGTTTACTTGAAAAATGATTGCTTAACAAATTTTGTTGGAAATTATATATTTTTAACATGTGAATATTATGTGATATATTAATCTCTTAACGCGTTTGATATTATGTGATAGATGTCTACCTCTAGAACAAGTCCCATTGACTCACCTAATAATAATGAAGAGTCAAATGTAAATTGGAATGATTCGTGGACTGATTCACAAGTTCCCGAAGAGGAACCGGAAGAAGAGTCGGAACCGGAAGAAGAATCGGAATCGGAAGAAGAATCGGAACCGGATGAAGAAATAGAACCGGGGGGGGGAAATAATAAAACTTTTAAGTGAAAGAAAATCCTCAACCAACTGACCAAGGTTAATTATGGTCAATGGTGTTTCCGCCAAGGAAGCAAAATATTGGGAGGATTACCAATTCTCCGATGAATCGGATTCCGACGAGAATTCCGATGATGTTATAGAAATTACCCCAACTGAATTTAAAAAGGCAAAAGAAAATAATAAGGGAAAGGGCATAAAAATAGAGAAATCTAATTCCAACCCCGATAAACTTTATATGTATCGTCAACCCCCGAAGTCCTTAAGTTGTAACAATGACCCGGGAACCTCTAAACCACCAGGTTTTTCTAAACCAATGTGGAAAACGACGTCTCGTATTAGGGGAACATCATATATCCCTAGAAACTTGGCAAAATGAATCAAAACCGACGAAGAAGAAACAAGCGAGTCGGAATAAGATAGTTGTATTCGTGTGGTGTAATATATGTAATATAGTGTGCTTATGCTTTATGATATATGTAAAAATTGCTAGTATTAATAAGTATTTTTTTTATGAATCTAACTCTTGTCTATTTTACAGTATAAAAACACAAAATGGATGGACAACCCAATATTTTAAGAGACCTACCCGAGGACATGATTGTTGAAATCTTGTCTAGAGTCGGTCAGAATTCTTCGGCACAACTATTTAAGGCGAGATCAGTTTGTAAGACATTCGAAGAACGTTCCAAGAATGCCTTGGTTTATAAAAGGCTTTCGTTCGAAAGATGGGAGATATCACATTGGGAAATCCATAAGTTACGATGTGTTTACTTTGACGCATATATTGCGGGGAACCCAAATGCTATTTTATGCAATGGGTTAAGAAATTATTTTGACTCAATATATCCGAATATTGGACTTCGTGATTTAGAAAAAGCGGCTAACATGCAACATAAAGAAGCATGTTATGCTTACGGATTAGTAATGTTCGCTTCTCACCAAAGTGAGAACAAGAACATCGGGCTACAACTATTAAACAAAACATTCCCACAAGTGACGGAGTCGGTAATTGGGGTAAGAAATGAGGTTTTTAGATTGTTACGGGACTGTTGGACATTACGTAACCCTCGTCCCTTTGACGACGTTACAACACACTGTCTTATCAATGGCCATAACGGTTATGTTCCACAAGACCAAGGATGTGAAGTAATCCTAGTAAAACCAGAATGCATGACTTGTTTCTGGACGTATGAATTACGTGTCTTTATTGCCTTTGCTGAACGACTTGTGTACTAGCTAGAATTATCTTCACAACCATCTTGTATCAAATTTATTGTGTGCTATATTTCATGCTATATGTAAAATAAGCGGTATTGTAAGTTTGTAAAATATTGTGTAAAAGTTTGAACGCGAAATATTATTATAATCAGTTTTTCATATAGAATTGTAGTAGTTGAATTATATATTAGCTACTAAGTATGAACTTAACGGGTAGGTACTACCAGAATTTAAACTTATAAAACGCTAATATGAAGAAAAAGCTTTTATAAATGAGTTCATATTATGCTACGAAATACTATTAACTACTCTTAATATTCTGTATGATTAACTTGTTCCATTTGACTATTTTGAAGGAAATGGCACCGACTACTCGACACACCGTGAATATGAATGAAGAGGAATTCCGTACTTTTCTAGCTTCAAACATAGCCGCAGTACAGGCTGCGCTACATACCAACAATAACCTTGGATCTAGCAGTACATGAAATCGTGTAGGATGCACCTACAAAGAATTCACTGCCTGCAAACCTTTGGAATTTGATGGAACCGAAGGACCGATCGGATTGAAACGGTGGACCGAGAAGGTCGAATCGGTGTTTGCCATAAGTAAGTGTACTGAAGAGGACAAAGTGAAGTACGCTACGCATACCTTCACAGGTTCTGCGTTAACATGGTGGAATACCTATCTAGAGCAAGTAGGACAAGACGATGCGTACGCACTACCGTGGTCAGCATTCAAGCACTTGATGAACGAGAAGTACCGTCCCAGAACCGAAGTCAATAAGCTCAAGACAGAACTTAGAGGGTTATGAACCCAAGGATTTTATATTACCACGTACGAAAGACGATTCACAGAATTGTGCCTATTGTGTCCGGGAGCATTCGAAGATGAGGAAGAGAAGATCGACGCGTTTGTGAAAGGATTACCGGAAAGAATCCAAGAAGATATAAGTTCACACGAGCCCACCTCCATACAACAGGCATGTAGAATGGCTCACAAACTAGTGAACCAGATTGAAGAAAGAATTAAAGAACAGACTGCTGAAGAGGCCAATGTGAAGCAAGTCAAAAGGAAGTGAGAGGAAAACGGTGATAAAAATCACCAATACAACAACAACAGCAATTACAACAATAATCGCAACAATTATCCCAACAATCGCAACATCAATCGCAACTACAACAAACGGCCCAACAACAACAACAACAACAACAACAGCAACTACAACAATCATCCCAACAATCAGAAGCAGCTATGCCAAAGGTGTGAAAAGTATCACTCGGGGTTCTGCACCAAATTTTGCAACAAGTGTAAAAGAAATGGTCATAGCGCGGCGAAGTGTGAGGTCTACGGACCAGGGGTTAATAGAACGAAAGGAACAAATGGTGTCGGAATGAGTAATGGCGGAGCAAATAGTGTCGGAGCAAGTTATGCCAATGTAGTTTGTTATAAATATGGAAAACCGGGCCACATTATTAGAAATTGCCCAAACCAGGAGAACACGAATGGACAAGGCCGCGGAAGAGTTTTCAATATTAATGCGGCAGAGGCACAGGAAGACCCGGAGCTTGTTACGGGTACGTTTCTTATTGACAATAAATCTGCTTACGTTTTATTTGATTCGGGTGCGGATAGAAGCTATATGAGTAGTGATTTTTGTGCTAAATTAAGTTGTCCATTTACGCCTTTGGATAGTAAATTTTTACTCGAATTAGCAAATGGTAAATTAATTTCAGCAGATAATATATGTCGGAATCGAGAAATTAAACTGGTTAGCGAAACATTTAAGATTGACATGATACCAGTAGAGTTAGGGAGTTTTGATGTGATAATCGGTATGGACTGGTTGAAAGAAGTGAAAGCAGAGATCGTTTGTTACAAAAATGTAATTCGCATTATACGAGAAAAAGGAAAACCCTTAATGGTGTACGGAGAAAAGGGCAACACGAAGCTACATCTTATTAGTAATTTGAAGGTACAAAAACTAATAAGAAAAGGTTGCTATGCTATTCTAGCACACGTCGAGAAAGTACAAACTGAAGAAAAGAGCATCAATGATGTTCCCATTGCAAAAGAATTTCCCGATGTATTTCCGAAAGAATTACAGGGATTACCCCCACATCGATCCGTTGAATTTCAAATAGATGTTGTACCAGGAGCTGCACCAATAGCTCGTGCTCCTTACAGACTCGCACCCAGCGAGATAAAAGAACTGCAAAGCCAATTACAAGAACTTTTAGAGCGTGGTTTCATTCGACCAAGCACATCACCGTGGGGTGCTCCTGTTTTGTTTGTCAAGAAGAAAGATGGTACATTCAGGTTGTGTATCGACTACCGAGAGTTGAACAAACTTACCATCAAGAACCGCTACCCACTACCGAGAATCGACGACTTATTTGATCAACTACAAGGCTCGTCTGTTTATTCAAAGATTGACTTACGTTCCGGGTATCATCAAATGCGGGTGAAAGAAGATGATATTCCAAAGACTGTTTTCAGAACACGTTACGGTCATAACGAGTTTATGGTCATGCCGTTTGGTTTAACTAGTGCACCAGCTGTGTTCATGGACCTTATGAACCGAGTGTGTGGACCATACCTTGACAAGTTTGTCATTGTTTTCATTGATGACATACTTATTTACTCAAAGAATGACCAAGAACACGGTGAACATTTGAGAAAGGTGTTAGAAGTATTGACGAAGGAAGAATTGTACGCTAAGTTTTCAAAGTGTTCATTTTGGTTGGAAGAAGTTCAATTCCTCGGTCACATAGTGAACAAAGAAGGTATTAAGGTGGATCCGGCAAAGATAGAAACTGTTGAAAAGTGGGAAACCCCGTGAAAGGACCCGTTCATATACATTATAAACGATTCACAATAGTTGATTACATTGCGAGGTATTTGACTTCTATATGATACATTTTACAAACATTGCATTCGTTTTTAAAAGACAATCTTTCTTTACATCGAAATTTGACAGGCAAGCATACCATTTCCTAATATCCACTATCCAACTATAAATTGATTTAATAATAATCTTTGATGAACTCAATGACTCGAATGCAACGTTCTTCGAAATATGCTATGAAAGACTCCAAGTAATATCTTTAAAATGAGCAAATGCACAGCGGAAGATTTCTTTAACACTTGAGAATAAACATGCTTTAAAGTGTCAACCAAAAGGTTGGTGAGTTCATTAGTTTATCATAATCATTTATTTCCATCATTTTAATAGACCACAAGAATTTCATTTCCAGTTCTCATAAATATACGTCCCATGCATAGAGACAAAAATAATCATTCATATGGTGAACACCTGGTAACCGACATTAACTAGATACATATAAGAATATCCCCTATCATTCCGGGATCCTCCTTCGGACATGATATAAATTTCGAAGTACTAAAGCATCCGGTACTTTGGATGGGGTTTGTTAGGCCCAATAGATCTATCTTTAGGATTCGCGTCAATTAGGGTGTCTGTTCCCTAATTCTTAGATTACCAGACTTTAATAAAAAGGGGCATATTCGATTTCGATAATTCAACCATAGAATGTAGTTTCAATTACTTGTGTCTATTTTAAACATTTATAAAAGCGCATGTATTCTCAGTCCCAAAAATATAAAGGGTAAAAAGGTAAATGAAACTCACCATATTGTATTTCGTAGTAAAAATACATATAACGTTATTGAACAAGTGCAAGGTTGGCCTCGGATTCACGAACCTAAATTAATTATATATATTTATGTGTTGGTCAATATTTGTCTAACAAATTAGGTCAAGTCATAGTGTACCACAATCCTAATGCTCGAGACTAATATGCAAAAGTCAACAAAAGTAAATTTGACTCAAAATAATTTCCAAAAATCTATACATGATTAATATATAGTTTAAATATCGTTGTTTTATATTTTTAAATATTTTTAAAAGATTTATTAGAGTAAATAATATAATTTATTTATTAATAAATAAAATTTTATATTAAATTTATATAATAAAATATACTTATATATATATATATATATATATATATATATATATATATATATATATATATATATATATATATATATATATATATATATATATTAAGTAATAAAATTTATAGGGTTCATTTAATATCATAAAGATAATATGATAGGTATTATTAAAGTAAGTTATTATACGTAATAAAATATGTTTGTATCACATATTTATTTGATAAAATAATATCTATAATGATAGTAAGTAAAAGTTGTATTATTTTGTAATAATAATTATTATTATAAAAATATCAATATTTATAATTACTAAGATGACATTAGGTAAAACGATAATTCTAATTATGATAACTTTAATATTTACGATAATTTTTAATATTATCTTTAAAATAATAATTTTATTTAAAATAATAATAATAATGATATTTTTTAGTAACAATGACATTTCTATTAAAATGATAATTTTTGTTAAAATGATAGTTTTAATACTAACGATACTTTTAATAATAATAGTAATGATAAAAATAATAAGAACGATAATTTTATCTAAATCAATATCTTACAACATTTTAATTTCATCATGATACTCTTACCCATTATTTCTTAATCGTTTCGTTTAATAGCTTTTAATCGTCTTTTATATCGTGTTCATAATAATGATAATAATAGTAATCAAAATAATTAGGTGTTAAAAATATTTGTTTTAATTACACTAATATTAATAATGATAGTTACTATAACATTATTAACGATAATACTAATAATTATCTTAATGATAATATAGTAATAATAATAATAACAATAACAATAACCATTTTTAAATAATGATATATATATTAATAATGATAATAATAATAATAATAATAATAATACCAATAATAATAATAATAATAATTGGATAATAATAATAATAATACTAATTATAACTTTAACGATAATAACGATAGTAATAATAACAAAAAATAACAATTTTTAATGATAAATCCCTTTTATTGATAAAGATAATAATAATGATAATAATAAGATAAAACTAGAACGACGGTAAAAACGACGATAATAATAATCATTTTTTAATAAAAATATCGAAAATTCAATTGATTATAACTTCTAATCCGTTCATCGAAACCATTCGATATCTAAAGGAAAAGTTATTAATTTTTCGCTAGCTTTCCAAGGACATGCATATCTTATACCTTATCTCAACCGCAAGTGTAACTAATTCAACATTCAACCTAACCTGTCTAAGGGCAATATCAAAAGTACAAGCATGCATAATCCTAAATACTCGAGCACTAGTCAGGGATACACTATTAGTATGTAAAAGTTAAATTATGAGTACTCACGTATCAATATTGAGATTCAATATTGCAGGAAAGGTACGTAGACGCAACGGAAATGATAAACACTATATTGACCTCACGAGCGTACCCATGAACCATACTCAATCACCTCCATAGCTATAACCCATAATTTCCTTAATCCTATCCCACTCGAAAAACAATTTCGAAATCACTCGGACAGCACTCCGTCGTAATATTTTATGTATACTAATAATATCTTGAAATAATACGGAGTAAATATATATATGTAAATCGATTGAGAGAGTTTAGAGAAAAATATTTTCAAGTTTTTATGAAATAATGAAACCTATTGAATTCTATTTACAATAGATTTTTGAATTATTAAAGTGAATTATTAAAGTATGAATTATTAAAGTGAATTATTAAAGTATGAATTATTAAAGTGAATTATTAAAGTATGAATTATTAAAGTGAATTATTAAAGTATGAATTATTAAAGTGAATTATTAAAGTTAAAGTAAAGTAAAAATAAAGTAAATGTAAAGTTTAAGTATAGTAAAAGTATAAAACTATGTAAGTATAATACGCGTATAAATATATATAATATTAATTTAAATCGTTATATATATAAAATATAAATATCGTCATCTTTATCATACTAGTTAAGTAATGAGTTGTCAAAAGTGGTTCTAGATATTTATAAAAGTTATATAAGTTTTAATAATAAAGTTCTTTTTAAACTGAAAACGTTTTTGTACGTTTGAAACTAAATAGATCAATCGAGTCTTTATGAGATTCAATCTTCCACTATCCTTTGTCTAGTTCTCAATGATTGACAATTTGTTCTTATTTATAAATCACTTTACCATTTTCCGAATATTGTTAAAATGGAAAGATTTCTCAAATCAATGTGGGCCTTTCAACAGAGACTTGTAATCATAATTCAATATATCTGATAATTCAATCATTTGATCTTATCTTCTAATTCCATTGATAAACATTTTGAAACAGATACAATCATATAAAGTATTTAATCTAATATTTTGTTTACGTTTCAAGTTATAATATATATACACATATACATATATAATCATATTCGTTTAATGGTTCTTGAATCGTTGGAACTTGGTCGAGGTTGAATGAATGTATGAACATAGTTTAAAATTCTTGAAATTTAACTTAACAAATATTGCTTATCGTGTCGGAAACATATAAAGATTAAAGTTTCAATTTGGTTGGAAATTTCGGGGTTGCCACAGTACCTACCCGTTAAAGAAATTTCGTCCCGAAATTTGAGTGGAAAGGTCGTGAATGATAATAAGTATGTTTTCATGATGCATACGGGCTAAAAATTAGAGTTTTATCATCAGCGAATAATTTGGATAAATAATCCATTTATATGAAGAGTACGAATGAAGCTAACATAGAAGAGTGAAATGAATAAGTGTAGATTCATCTTATCATTTGACGTAGATATGATTGATTCCCAGATTTCAAGGGATTTGAAGAAAATATTCTTAATAAGATTTGACTCTCTGGTAATCAAGGGAATTAGGATCAGCTTTAAATGCGATCGTCCATTTTAATTGTTCTGTCGGAGATTTTCTTATAAATTCACCTCCTTCGTTTCCTTACAACTCACACCTTCTATTGATGCATTTTATGCAAGTTCCTAGACATCTACCCACGTCTATTGTAGGTACAACAGTTTACAGGCCACCATGATTGCTCGTTATTATCATATACGTGTTTGTATGTGGTTACAGGAACTGCAGGAATGAAATTTAGATGTTTGACTATGTTAGACTTAGTTAGATGTACGAGTGAAGCCTCACTAGTATGGCTGACAGGCTCATACGCACGGTTGATGCTGAGCTAAGTCACAATTACAACCTAAATGAGAAGACACGAGTGAGTGATCACCCGTATGGCTGATGAAGCCAACTCGTACGTGTGATGAATGAATCGTATGGGTGAGTCAACATCAGGGGTATATAAAGTCTTATGTTCTTCATTTTAGGTTAAGCCTCTCATGTGTAACACACACTCAGATCTAGTGAGCTCCTCCAATTTTCTCTCAGTCTAAATCACCTAGGTGGTGAATAATAGCTCTAGGTGTTGATCTAATCACACTTGATTTAGTTGTGGTTTGACTAAATTAATCAAAAAAAAAATAACCTATTCACTAGAGGGTTTGATTCACTTATTCCGCCATTGTGTGAGTTAAATGTGTTGATTTCTAAGTTCCTAGTCATGTTTCATCACCTTCTTTTCTTTCCCCCCTCAACTCATATTTTAAAGTATTCATCAATATGCTCCATCCAGTTCTGATTCTCGATATACTTCTAACTTTCATATCGGTCATTCTTCTTTTTCATCTACCGCCGGAAGAATCTATTTACTTCTACTATACTCATGGGTTTATAGTGTTTCTAGTTCTCCCGTGTCTTTATATTGCTATATGCATCGATATATATGGTTTATAATTTCTGGTTTATCGTTGGGCTTTATATGTTCCCTTATATTTCAAAGTCTCTGCTTCTGTCTTCTATAATCATTATCATTAACAGTTAATGCTCTCTTTTATTTACTGCAATTTATACCCCAATTTTTATTTCAGAGTTTTGTCCTTTTGTTTCTTCTTCTTGCGATTAAGCACCGCTTGTAATGGTCCAGAATTCACAGATATGAATTTCAGAATGAACATTGTTGATGTTCTAGGAAGGAAATTGTGATGGCATGATCTTGACTTGTCAAATTACTAGAATACCTTGGAAAAGGCCGAATCATCAAGAAATGTTTTCTTGATATTTTAGAGGTTAAATAGAATACAAGAGTCGTATAACATGGCACATGATGATATTATGATCTGTGAATCATCACGTTCCATTTAGAAACTCAGCATGACTTACTGCAATATAATCACGTTGATCAAGTGTCATTATATTATACTAATTCATGCTTCAGTTCCCAACACTACTTCAAAATATTCCTATTTTAAACTTGAATGTTTCAGAATTTAGAAACTAAAATAGTTTCTTTTATGATGTAATACAGATAGTGCGAAGAGGTAAATGATTTCAAATAAGAAAAATTAAGAAAATATCTTCAGAAATATGGAGGATATTTATAATGAAAGATATGATGATATTTTAGAATTTCTAATATCAGAGGATGATGAAGAATATTGTCCACAGGGGTTTAGAGTCAGGAGCAAGGTATTCGTTAATGACTTCAGCAGGTACTGAATTATTTGGATCCTTTGAAGTCAGGTTCAGTCTTTGTAATTTGTCCAAAGCCTCCTTCCTACTTTGCTCAATCCGTTTTCCAGTTCCAAAACTTCTCTTTTTCTGCGCTTTGCCAGCACACTTCATCATTATCATTCAGATTTTACCGTTTAAAGTCGTTTTTAGTTTTTGCTGCTTCATCAGCATTTTTCCATTTTCGGAGAACCAATTCTTAGTTCGGAGTGTTTTTCAGAAACTTCACATTCAAATTAAGTCCAGAAGATAGACGTTATATATACACATATAACTGTTGGCGTAGACATGCTGCGAGATTTCAAAATACTGATTGCTAATTTCCAGTGATTCGTATGGCAATTCTCATTACAAGATGCGAATGAGTAAATGATGGGGTTTCAATAAATAATTATAATGACTTTTTGGAGAGGCTAAAGTCAAAGGGTAATGAAGTTGTTGGTACATCTGCTAATAATGTGGTGGAATGTAAAAGGTTCCCTGGTAACGATGGTGTATATCTCAAGGTTATAATAAGGTTAGTCTGAATGAAAAGTCGAAGTTGACTTGCTGGAGCTGTGACAAAACTGGCTACTTTGAATAGGAGTCGCAAAGTTATTTTTGCTAATAAATGCTAAAGAATCTGATGCGGACACGTTGTTTAAACTTTTACTTTGGTTTCAAGAGTTTTTTTCGGGTACATAACTGTGGGTAACATGTGGTTGGATCATCATCTCGATTGCTCATCATTTGAAGTGTCTTCAGAAATTTTCGAAGGGTTTGAACACAGATTGTAATCGTTAACATACATTTGATGTTCTAACACAGTTTTGAAGTCAAAATATAGCTTGTGAAAGATGTAAGGATCTAAGAGTGATGATTTTGGTCATATCTCGAGTTGAATTTTGAGATTTCAAAATCAGAATATGTAATTAAATTTTGAATGAGTATGGTTGTTTTGATTTCTATAAAAGAATGTATATTGTTGTGAAAGTAGGGAGTATAATGGATAATTTGCTGAATCAGATTCAAAGAATGTAATATATTATTTGTGAATTTATATATCTCTCGGGTATTACCTACCCGTTAAAAAAAAATTTCACAATTAATATTTTGTACAAAAGAATTTTATTACAGTCTTTATGAAAATATATATATGTATATTTTATTCAGATGTAACATATATTTAATGAGTTAATGTTAAATTAAACTCATTTGATTTACGGTTGAAACTAGAATTTAATAATCCCTAAAGGCTTTAAAAAGTACATAACTTTTACGCAGTATTTATTTAATGACATTGAAATTATGAATCAATACTTCGTTATTTGTTGATGTATGATGTCCGATTCGTGGAATTCTTGTGAATTTCGAAAAGTACGAATGATGTTATCTGAAAAGTTTCGGGTACATCGATGATGAAAGTGTAAAATCAAATATATACTTGATTTATTATGAATTGGAATTTGTTGAATTGCGACAGAGATTGTAGTTAACGCTGGTTAAATTGCGGCCGAAGGACGTACAATATTGTATATTTGTAATATGAATTAACCGAGTAGTTAAGATTCACACACAATAGTTTAGCACGTAAAGATTTATTTCAAAATATATATATATATATAATATACATATAATTTCTTGAGAGGGAATGAGTTAATTCTTCATAACTCGTTGATACAATATACACGTTATTGATTCGTAATGATGTCCACAGTGATTCTTGAACTGACGGAGTTTGTGATGTTATCGGTGTTGTTGATTCGGATGTTGACTGTACTGACGATGCTGGTAACTCTGACGGTACTGCTGATGCTGTTGGTAAAGCAAGTTTAGATTGTTAATCACACACCATTTTTGTCAGGGTTTCTACTCTTTCTTCTATCATTTTTGGTTCGCTTAACTGATTTATGGTTAGGGCTAGATTAGATAATCTCTAAGACTTTAGAGATTACATAATCGCCACAGAATGTTTCTCCAATGAAGTTATGAATTAATACTTCGCCAGTTATTGTTGTTGGTACTCCTTGGTATCTATGGTGCGTATGACGTTGATGCTCGTGGGACAGATTGTGAAGTTGAGGTTTACGACGCGGTTGTGGTTGGAGGTGGTAATGGTACTGTTGGCGTTGATGATGGTGGTACTGGTTATGCTGCTGATGCTGTTGCTGGTGTTTGTAATCTCTGCACCATATTCTCCAAAGCCACTACTCGAGCGCGAAGCTCGTTGACTTCTTCTATTACACCGGGGTGATTGTCGGTTCGGACGAGCGGATAAATAAAATCTAAAATTTGATGTAATATATAATCGTGACGAGATACTCTGGAAATGAGCGAGAACATGGTGTTTCAGACAGGTTCGCCGGTAAGTGCTTCAGGTTCTTCGTCAAGAGGGCAATGTGGTGGATGGAAGGGATCACCTTCTTCTTGTCTCCAATGATTGAGGAGGCTACGAACCCATCCTCAATGCATCCAGAATAGGTGATGACTGATTGGTTGATCTATTCCGGTCACACTGCTTTCGGAGCTTGAATGGGATTCCATTTCGGAATCTGAGTGACTTGAACTGATGACGAATTCCATTTCGTACGATTGGATAAAGGATTTTTTTTTTTTTTTTTTTTGAAATGATTTTGGCTAACGGATGGTATTCTAATTACATAGAATATATATATATATATATATATATATATATATATATATATATATATATATATATATATATATATATATATATATATATATATATATATATATAGATCAAAAGATTTCGTAGATTACGGAGGACTTTGCGGGATATGTCAGGCAAAGTTTAAAACAACAGATACGATAAGATATGATTTAGCAGATATGCTAAGATATGAATTTTTGTCTATACACTATTCATACAATCGATGCAGCAAGACGTGTCTTAGAATAAAAATGATAAGCAGGTAATTTCCTGAGGATGATAAGTAGTTAATTTTTGACACAAAATGATAAGCAAAACTTTTGACATGCAGACACGGTCGAAGTCCAGACTCACTAATGCATCCTATCGACTTATCAGTTAGACACACTAATGCAGACCTGGTTCGCTAAGACCACCGTCTGATACCAACTGAAAGGACCCGTTCATATACATTATAAACGATTCACAATAGTTGATTACATTGCGAGGTATTTGACTTCTATATGATACATTTTACAAACATTGCATTCGTTTTTAAAAGACAATCTTTCTTTACATCGAAATTTGACAGGCATGCATACCATTTCATAATATCCACTATCCAACTATAAATTGATTTAATAATAATCTTTGATGAACTCAATGACTCGAATGCAACGTTCTTCGAAATATGCTATGAAAGACTCCAAGTAATATCTTTAAAATGAGCAAATGCACAGCGGAAGATTTCTTTAACACCTGAGAATAAACATGCTTTAAAGTGTCAACCAAAAGGTTGGTGAGTTCATTAGTTTATCATAATCATTTATTTCCATCATTTTAATAGACCACAAGAATTTCATTTCCAGTTCTCATAAATATACGTCCCATGCATAGAGACAAAAATAATCATTCATATGGTGAACACCTGGTAACCGACATTAACTAGATACATATAAGAATATCCCCTATCATTCCGGGATCCTCCTTCGGACATGATATAAATTTCGAAGTACTAAAGCATCTGGTACTTTGGATGGGGTTTGTTAGGCCCAATAGATCTATCTTTAGGATTCGCGTCAATTAGGGTGTCTTTTCCCTAATTCATAGATTACCAGACTTTAATAAAAAGGGGCATATTCGATTTCGATAATTCAACCATAGAATGTAGTTTCAATTACTTGTGTCTATTTCGTCAAACATTTATAAAAGCGCATGTATTCTCAGTCCCAAAAATATAAAGGGTAAAAAGGCAAATGAAACTCACCATATTGTATTTCGTAGTAAAAATACATATAACGTCATTGAACAAGTGCAAGGTTGGCCTCGAATTCACGAACCTAAATTAATTATATATATTTATGTGTTGGTCAATATTTGTCTAACAAATTAGGTCAAGTCATAGTGTACCACAATCCTAATGCTCGAGACTAATATGCAAAAGTCAACAAAAGTAAATTTGACTCAAAATAATTTCCAAAAATCTATACATGATTAATATATAGTTTAAATATCGTTGTTTTATATTTTTAAATATTTTTAAAAGATTTATTAGAGTAAATAATATAATATAATTTATTTATTAATAAATAAAATTTTATATTAAATTTATATAATAAAATATACTTATATATATATATTAAGTAATAAAATTTATAGGGTTCATTTAATATCATAAAGATAATATGATAGGTATTATTAAAGTAAGTTATTACACGTAGTAAAATATGTTTGTATCACATATTTATTTGATAAAATAATATCTATAATGATAGTAAGTAAAAGTTGTATTATTTTGTAATAATAATTATTATTATAAAAATATCAATATTTATAATTACTAAGATGACATTAGGTAAAACGATAATTCTAATTATGATAACTTTAATATTTACAATAATTTTTAATATTATCTTTAAAATAATAATTCTATTTAAAATAATAATAATAATGATATTTTATAGTAACAATGACATTTCTATTAAAATGATAATTTTTGTTAAAATGATAGTTTTAATACTAACGATACTTTTAATAATAATAGTAATGATAAAAATAATAAGAACGATAATTTTATATTAAATCAATATCTTATAACATTTTAATTTCATCATGATACTCTTACCCATTATTTCCTAATCGTTTCGTTTAATAGCTTTTAATCGTCTTTTATATCGTGTTCATAATAATGATAATAATAGTAATCAAAATAATTAGGTGTTACAAATATTTGTTTTAATTACACTAATATTAATAATGATAGTTACTCTAACATTATTAACGATAATACTAATAATTATCTTAATGATAATATAGTAATAATAATAATAACAATAACAATAACCATTTTTAAATAATGATATATATATTAATAATAATAATAATAATAATAATAATAATACCAATAATAATAATAATAATAATTGGATAATAATAATAATACTAATTATAACTTTAACGATAATAACGATAGTAATAATAACAAAAAATAACAATTTTTAATGATAAATCCCTTTTATTGATAAAGATAATAATAATGATAATAATAAGATAAAACTAGAACGACGGTAAAAACGACGATAATAATAATCATTTTTTAATAAAAATACCGAAAATTCAATTGATTATAACTTCTAATCCGTTCATCGAAACCATTCGATATCTAAAGGAAAAGTTCTTAATTTTTCGCTAGCTTTCCAAGGACATGCATATCTTATACCTTATCTCAACCGCAAGTGTAACTAATTCAACATTCAAACTAACCTGTCTAAGGGCAATATCAAAAGTACAAGCATGCATAATCCTAAATACTCGAGCACTAGTCAGGGATACACTATTAGTATGTAAAAGTTAGATTATGAGTACTCACGTATCAATATTGAGATTCAATATTGCAGGAAAGGTACGTAGACTTAACGGAAATGATAAACACTATATTGACCTCACGAGCATACCCATGAACCATACTCAATCACCTCCATAGCTATAACCCATAATTTCCTTAATCCTATCCCACTCGAAAAGCAATTTCGAAATCACTCGAACAGCACTCCGTCGTAATATTTTATGTATACTAATAATATCTTGAAATAATACGGAGTAAATATATATATGTAAATCGATTGAGAGAGTTTAGAGAAAAATATTTTCAAGTTTTTATGAAATAATGAAACCAATTGAATTCTATTTATAATAGATTTTTGAATTATTAAAGTGAATTATTAAAGTATGAATTATTAAAGTGAATTATTAAAGTATGAATTATTAAAGTGAATTATTAAAGTATGAATTATTAAAGTGAATTATTAAAGTATGAATTATTAAAGTGAATTATTAAAGTATGAATTATTAAAGTGAATTATTAAAGTCAAAGTAAAGTAAAAATAAAGTAAAGGTAAAGTTTAAGTATAGTAAAAGTATAAAACTATGTACGTATAATACGCGTATAAATATATATAATATTAATTTAAATCGTTATATATATAAAATATAAATATCGTCATCTTTATCATACTAGTTAAGTAATGAGTTGTCAAAAGTGGTTCTAGATATTTATAAAAGTTATATAAGTTTTAATAATAAAGTTCTTTTTAAACTGAAAACGTTTTTGTACGTTTGAAACTAAATAGATCAATCGAGTCTTTATAAGATTCAATCTTCCACTATCCTTTGTCTAGTTCTCAATGATTGACAATTTGTTCTTATTTATAAATCACTTTACCATTTTTCGAATATTGTTAAAATGGAAAGATTTCTCAAATCAACGTGGGCCTTTCAACAGAGACTTGTAATCATAATTCAATATATCTGATAATTCAATCATTTGATCTTATCTTCTAATTCCATTGATAAACATTTTGAAACAGATACAATCATATAAAGTATTTAATCTAATATTTTGTTTACGTTTCAAGTTATAATATATATACACATATACATATATAATCATATTCGTTTAATGGTTCGTGAATCGTTGGAACTTGGTCGAGGTTGAATGAATGTATGAACATAGTTTAAAATTCTTGAAATTTAACTTAACAAATATTGCTTATCGTGTCGGAAACATATAAAGATTAAAGTTTAAATTTGGTTGGAAATTTCCGGGTTGCCACACCCCGAAAACTCCGAAACACATACGCCAGTTTTTAGGACTAGCTGGTTACTACAGAAGGTTCATCCAAGACTTTTCCAGAATAGCAAAACCCTTGACTGCATTAACGCATAAAGGGAAGAAATTTGAATGGAATGATGAACAAGAGAAAGCGTTTCAGTTATTGAAGAAAAAGCTAACTACGGCACCTATATTGTCATTGCCTGAAGGGAATGATGATTTTGTGATTTATTGTGACGCATCAAAGCAAGGTCTCTGTTGTGTATTAATGCAATGAACGAAGGTGATTGCTTATGCGTCTAGACAATGGAAGATTCACGAACAAAATTATACGACGCATGATTTGGAATTAGGCGCGGTTGTTTTTGCATTAAAGACTTGGAGGCACTACTTATATGGGGTCAAAAGTATTATATATACCGACCACAAAAGTCTTCAACACATATTTAATCAGAAACAACTGAATATGAGGCAGCGTAGGTGGATTGAATTATTGAATGATTACGACTTTGAGATTCATTACCACCCGGGGAAGGCAAATGTGGTAGCCGATGCCTTGAGCAGGAAGGACAGAGAACCCATTCGAGTAAAATCTATGAATATAATGATTCATAATAACCTTACTACTCAAATAAAGGAGGCGCAACAAGGAGTTTTAAAAAAGGGAAATTTAAAGGACGAAATACCCAAAGGATCGGAGAAGCATCTTAATATTCGGGAAGACAGAACCCGGTATAGGGCTGAAAGGATTTGGGTACCAAAATTTGGAGATACGAGAGAAATGGTACTTAGAGAAGCTCATAAAACCAGATACTCAATACATCCTGGAACGGGGAAGATGTACAAGGATCTCAAGAAATATTTTTGGTGGCCGGGTATGAAAGCCGATGTTGCTAAATACGTAGGAGAATGTTTGACGTGTTATAAGGTCAAAGCTGAGCATCAGAAACCATCAGGTCTACTTCAACAACCCGAAATCTCGGAATGGAAATGGGAAAACATTACCATGGATTTCATCACTAAGTTGCCAAGGACTGCAAGTGGTTTTGATACTATTTGGGTAATAGTTGATCGTCTCACCAAATCAGCACACTTCCTGCCAATAAGAGAAGATGACAAGATGGAGAAGTTAGCACGACTGTATTTGAAGGAAGTCGTCTCCAGACATGGAATACCAATCTCTATTATCTCTGATAGGGATGGCAGATTTATTTCAAGATTCTGGCAGACATTACAGCAAGCATTAGGAACTCGTCTAGACATGAGTACTGCCTATCATCCACAAACTGATGGGCAGAGCGAAAGGACGATACAAACGCTTGAAGACATGCTACGAGCATGTGTTATTGATTTCGGAAACAGTTGGGATCGACATCTACCGTTAGCAGAATTTTCCTACAATAACAGCTACCATTCAAGCATTGAGATGGCGCCGTTTGAAGCACTTTATGGTAGAAAGTGCAGGTCTCCGATTTGTTGGAGTGAAGTGGGGGATAGACAGATTACGGGTCCGGAGATTATACAAGAAACTACCGAGAAGATCATCCAAATTCAACAACGGTTGAAAACCGCCCAAAGTCGACAAAAGAGCTACGCTGACATTAAAAGAAAATATATAGAATTTGAAATTGGAGAGATGGTCATGCTTAAAGTTGCACCTTGGAAAGGCGTTGTTCGATTTGGTAAACGAGGGAAATTAAATCCAAGGTATATTGGACCATTCAAGATTATTGATCGTGTCGGACCAGTAGCTTACCAACTTGAGTTACCTCAACAACTCGCGGCTGTACATAACACTTTCCATGTCTCGAATTTGAAGAAATGTTTTGCTAAAGAAGATCTCACTATTCCATTAGATGAAATCCAAATCAACGAAAAACTTCAATTCATCGAAGAACTCGTCGAAATAATGGATCGTGAGGTTAAAAGACTTAAGCAAAACAAGATACCAATTGTTAAGGTTCGATGGAATGCTCGTAGAGGACCCGAGTTCACCTGGGAGCGTGAAGATCAGATGAAAAAGAAATACCCGCATCTATTTCCAGAAGATTCGTCAACACCTTCAACAGCTTAAAATTTCGGGAAGAAATTTATTTAACGGGTAGGTACTGTAGTGACCCGAACTTTTCCATGTTTATATATATTAATTGAGATTGATATTTACATGATTAAATGTTTCCAACATGTTAAGCAATCAAACTTGTTAAGACTTGATTAATTGAAATATGTTTCATATAGACAATTGACCACCCAAGTTGACCGGTGATTCACGAACGTTAAAACTTGTAAAAACTATATGATGATATATATATATATATGGATATATATATATATAGTTAACTTGATACTATGATAAGTAAACATATCATTAAGTATATTAACAATGAACTACATATGTAAAAACAAGACTACTAACTTAATGATTTTTAAACGAGACATATATGTAACGATTATCGTTGTAAAGACATTTAATGTATATATATCATATTAAGAGATATTCATACATGATAATATCATGATAATATAATAATTTAAAATCTCATTTGATATTATAAACATTGGGTTAACAACATTTAACAAGATCGTTAACCTAAAGGTTTCAAAACAACACTTACATGTAACGACTAACGATGACTTAACGACTCAGTTAAAATGTATATACATGTAGTATTTTAATATGTATTCATACACTTTTGAAAGACTTCAATACAATTATCAAAATACTTCTACTTAACAAAAATGCTTACAATTACATCCTCGTTCAGTTTCATCAACAATTCTACTCGTATGCACCCGTATTCGTACTCGTACAATACACAGCTTTTAGATGTATGTACTATTGGTATATATACTCCAATGATCAGCTCTTAGTAGCCCATGTGAGTCACCTAACACATGTGGGAACCATCATTTGGCAACTAGCATGAAATATCTCATAAAATTACAAAAATATGAGTAATCATTCATGACTTATTTACATGAAAACAAAATTACATATCCTTTATATCTAATCCATACACCAACGACCAAAAACACCTACAAACACTTTCATTCTTCAATTTTCTTCATCTACTTGATCTCTCTCAAGTTCTATCTTCAAGTTCTAAGTGTTCTTCATATATACTACAAGTTCTAGTTACATAAAATCAAGAATACTTTCAAGTTTGCTAGCTCACTTCCAATCTTGTAAGGTGATCATCCAACCTCAAGAAATCTTTGTGTAACACCCGTTTTTCAGTTACACATTATTTCGAGCGTCATTCGAAATACGAGGCATGTAAGCGTATATTTGGATCCCAAATAAAATTAGAGTTGATGTTCTAAAACCTTACCATTGGATAGTAAATCTCATTACGTTTCCAATGATATTTGGTTCATCAATAACGGAGCTACGGTTTGAAAGTTACGACCAAAACAAGTTCAGTTTCAGGCTCAGTTCATTGGGACTCCATCCAGACTTTGGGACGCCGTCCAAGAATGAAGGGTGGGACGCCGTCCGACCATTTTGGATGCCGTCCAAAGTACCTGACAGGCCAGCAGCTGTATTTTAAAGGTTTTAAAAGAGGGTATTTGAGTCTTTTCACTTGGAGGTCGGTTTTGAGCCATTAAAACTGATCCACTCTCATTCTTATCCCCATTTCACCTTCTCAAACACTCTCATCAAACCCTAGTGAGAGAGAGAGGTTCTAGCGAGAGAGAGTGGGATTTGGAGAAGAAGAAGTGTGATTCGGGTCGGGTCTCAAGAGTTAAAGTTGTTCACCTCGTTCACGGCTACGTGGTGGTAGTGTTGGTAAGCTCTAAATGCGAATTTCTTTATTAAGATTATTGTTTGAGTTAAAGTTTGTGCTAGTTAGAGTTATAACCCATTTATTGTGAAGTTTGGGGGTTTTTGGGGAAGATTCATGTATGTAAACCCGAATTGGTGACTTAGGGTTTCAATTGATGGAATTGTTAGTTTGGACCTTGCATGTGTTAGTTAAACCTTATAACACTTGTGTTGACTTGATTTTTGGGTGTAAACCCTAATCTAGGTCAAAATGGGTCGAATGGGTATTTTGGGTCAAGTAAGCTTGATTCGGTGTCAAACTAAGTTATGGGTCAAGATTTGATGAACCAAGTATATAAATGTTTGATTCAAGTGTTAAATGGTATTTTGGAAAGTTGGTCACTAGCCGTTAGTGATTAAAGATGTTTTTGGGACTTATGTCAAAATGGGTTGACTTAGATGGGTCAAATTTGGTAATGACTTTAATTTTGGATTAATTGGATGATAAGCAATTTTGGTTAAGACCTAGATTGGTTTAAATGGTGTCAAATATAATTTTGATTAAATTGTACTTGTTGGATGGGTCGGAATTACCACCAGTAGTGGTAATTGGTGAAGTCCACTTTATGTGTCTAAATGGGCAGTTTGTGGTGATAGGTGTAAACCCTTAGTTAAGGGTGTTGAAGTCGAATTCTCTCGTAGAGAATGTATGTTGATTGTTTGTATATCTATATGCGTATTATAGGTAAAAGGTTTGCTCGGTTGCTTTTGGAGGCGATTTACATTTATGACTTGTGCGGGCAATTCGAGGTGAGTGGAATAATTATATGTGTAGGTATATAATGTATCTATTTGTTGTAGCATGGAATGTGTAGTGTGGAGGTGCTAAGACACCATGTTTCACGTGAAGAGTGTAGCATCGAGGTGTTAAGATGCTACTCAGGTGTAGCATCGAGGTGTTAAGATCCCACCTAGGAGTGTAGTGTCGAGGTGTTAAGACACCACTCCGTAAAATAATGAGTGTTGCATCGAGGTGTTAAGATGCCACTCAGGGTGATGTACCGAGGTGTTAAGGTGCCACCCTAGGGGTTAGAGGTGCTAGGTGTTAAGTGCCCTAACGGATGTTATGAACACCGATGGCATCTTCGCGAGCGTCGTTCCCTTGTACTATTGGTTAACCATGGTTATTTGTGTTGTAGCGTAAGCATATTATATTTGTTCATATTATATATGCTTTTGATATGCTAGCTTGATTATTGGAGGTTATAGCTTGTAATTGTGATGATAAGCTAATTGTGTTGCTAGCATGTATGCGGTATGTGAGTAAGTGTTTGCAAGTAGGTATATTATATATGTATGTGTATAATTATTGCATTCACTAAGCTTTATGCTTACCCCTCTCGTTGTTTACCTTTTTACAGGTATTGTGTTAATGATGCTAGCTAGTTGTTAGACTAGACGTGCAGGAGCGGTTGGGCTTGATGGAGTAGCTTTCGGAGAATTGTACGCGGATGGGGGTTTTTGGTAGTCCCCGGGATTATGCTCTTGGTATCGGGTTGGGTTGTGGAGTCCTAATCCGTCTAAAGAGATAAATGGGTCGAAATCGCTACATTATTTGTAAAACGGGTCATTGTGGGCCCAGTGTCATAAAACTTGTTTTATGGTGGAAACATCTTAGTTTTACTTAATATGACATATTGTGAAATTGGTTACGTTTAAAAGTGTCGGGAAGCGGGTTTTCCACTCGCGTGGAAATAAAAACTGATCAGTCTACTTTAGTTCATTTGGACGCCGTCTAGAATCATGGGACGCCGTCCTGGTATTTATCTCTGGACGCCGTCCAGATTATGGGACGCCGTCCAGATACGCTGTCTGACAAATTTTTTTTTGTATCGTGTTTTTGGTAAACCAATGTTGGGTTGTTACAAGTGGTATCAGAGCATAGTCTAAGGGAATTAGGTGACCTTGGAATAGGTGCCTAGTCTTAGACTTATTGGCGGTTATATATTATTTGCGGGACTTGTAGGATTACGGGTCGGATTGAGATTTGTTAGTGCCTTAGAGTAGGTGACTAACTAGGACTTGTTTTTGTCCAAAGTGTGATGATGTGGGGCCTTATTTCGTGAGTAAA
Source organism: Rutidosis leptorrhynchoides (assembly GCF_046630445.1). NCBI lineage: Eukaryota > Viridiplantae > Streptophyta > Magnoliopsida > Asterales > Asteraceae > Rutidosis > Rutidosis leptorrhynchoides. The sequence goes on from NC_092333.1 coordinate 253,895,172, forward strand.
TTAGTGCCTTAGATTGCTAGTGCCTAATGTAAGTAGTCGAACTTGGACGTTGTTTTAGTGATAGTCACCTAGGTTGTAGGTTGACTTGTTGTTGCGGTGTACTTGTGTACATTTAGTATTTATATTGTATATAGGTATATATATACAAGTATCTATTTCGTGCGGTGTCCTAGGGACGAATCTATTGGAGAGATTCGAATACTTGGCGGTTTGAGTGATCAAGTTCGCGGTAAGGACTTTGGTCATTCGGGTACTAGGAAATATCGCGTGTTATTTTGTGTGAATGTTGCGTCAGTCCGGATAAAGTACTTTGCGTGACCATGTGAAAATGGAAAGGTACGCATTTGTAATAGTGACCGATCACCATTATTACGAAAGTGTATCTTGACATCAAGCATGACATGACGAGTACCGAACGGAGGAAACATGGCATGGTTGGGGTAGATTCGGGATAAACGAGGAATCTTTATTGGTTCCTAAGTGATAGTTGTCTCGGGTGATGTGCTTGTAGTCGCATCGGGTTCGTTGTGAGTCGTGAAGTGTTACGATGGAATCGGTTAGTTAAGTGAGCGAGCTAACTCATGAGTTTGGTGCGTGCTTAGCCACCCTAAGTAGTGGGTGCATTATTGAGATTGTAATTGGTTTTAGTTACCCATCGTAACTAGGATGAACAATTTACGCTTGCGTGTGTGCGATGAGGACTTGAATTCCGTAATCGAATGCGACAAGTCTAATGATTGTAGTTTTGAGTTACACTCGGTAGAGTGTGTGGGTAGAGAATCGTGTTAGGATTCTAATTGTGAGTCGCCTTGGAATTGGCGAATCGAGGAGTCTTCGGGTCATTAAACTCATGGGAGTGGGACCCATATGACGATGTTTACGATAGTGTGTTGGTGTGTTGTGGATTATAGGGTAACATTCCTAACGGAATACCCCTGTCGTTGTGACTGTGCTGATAGGTGGAAGGGTGTAAGACTTGGTGTTCTCAAGCATCTCCTTAGTGTTAGATGAAGGGTTTCGTTAGGCTATATCGTTTTGGCCTTGTGAAAATTGCGGGTAGCGTGTGATCGCTAGGAACCTTCGATAAGACGATAAACCGTAAGGTTTGTCGGGTATGAATGACTTCAGATCATTATTATAGAGAGACGGGTGACATCGGGTGTATGGAACCTAAAGATCGAGTTCTAAAATTTAGTAGGTTGTGGCGGGAGTCTGTATGACACTGCGTCAGGTGCCTTCGTATACCTGCTAGTGTGATGTTTAACTCCGATGATGTTGTGATTACTTTGTGCTTAGGGTGCCAGTGAGATACCCTTGGAAGCAGCGGAGATTATAATAGTGATCGACGGGTGATAGTAATACGGCGGTTGCAAAAGTCAAAGTTTAAGAGCATTGTGATGAATACTTCTTATGAAGTGACGGGTGAGCAAATCTTGTTGCTCTTAAGTGATAGACGGGTAAAGATGACCGGTGAGCCGTGACGGACTTAATGGTCGGTTAGTCCGAAGGGTTTTGATGAAGTGTTGATATTGTGGTGGACGCAATTATGGTGTCAGAATTGGTCACTCTTCTCCATGAGAGTGAGCAATTGTTGATAACGATTCGTAAAGTGGAAGGTCGGGTGATCTCGACTGAGAATCACGACTAAGTAAATGGCGTGACATATGCCTAGGCTTAGAGGCATATGTAAGACTTTGGTGGAGTTTTCTTTTCGAACGATTAAGGTAGTTAGTTGTGAATTGTGGTATGAAGGTGCGATTTCATCGCGTATACGACGTCTCAAGTGATTGTGCATGCCGGCTCTGAGAGCCTAAAGCGAATTTGTGGTGAATTGATGTTTATGACCAACGGTGAGAATGGTCAGGTGTGACGTGGAATTACAATTCCGCGGCATGTTATCATCTTGGCGGTGAGAATAGGGAGATAAATCCTAAGTGGGGGAGTTTTTACTGCCGCCCGAGGAAAACTCCAGTGGTGTTATGTATAGTGAAATGTTGGAGCGTACCGTGCTAAGCCTCAATGGGTATTCGGAGCTCCTAACGAGGAAGAGTGACGGGTTGCTAATATAAACTCGAGATCGTGCTTTACGATTGTGAGTTACAACTCGAGAATGTTATGCGTGAAGATTGTGATGATGGGATCGAAGGAAGTGTAAGACTTCCTATGTAAGGTGGTCGTGTAGTACCAATGTGCGGTATGAGACCAAATGTGAAGTTTGAGATTCCGGAGTGAGAGAATGAATTTGTCATTGCGGGTGTTCCCGTAGTGAAAAATCTGGGTTGTCGTGAAACCCGGACAGTATAATTGAATGAGAACAAGTTCGATATCATGACGAATATCGTATTTTCCCTGTCGGGAAACGCAATCGTGGAGATTGTCAGTGGATTATTCCACTTTATGGACGAATGTGAGGCGGAGAGTGTCGATTCTGATTGTCTCACATCGAGACACGCGGATGTTGTTTGTTTGCGAGAGTGTGTTCCCTAGCAATGCGACTGTTAGTTGCATTGAAATGTTGAGACCATCTTTAACGGACGGTCTAGGTAGGAAGGTCCACCCGGCGTGGTGAATATTTTTGTAGATCGTGTGGCGAATTGCGGAATTTTGTGATGATAATTCGCCTTGACGGGATTCTAGTATATGATTAGTCTCCATGCTAGTACTAGGAAGCCGTCTGGTGTGGTTGTGTCGTAGGGTTTAGAGGAGGAACCCTCGTCGAGTGTTGATGTTTTGCTCAGCACATGGTGTATTATTATCGTCCTGGATTAATCCAGTGACGTATAGTCGTGTGTGGATCGATCGGCGGGAAAGTGGTGCTTCCTAAGTGTTATTGCGTGGTTATTAAAAATTTTTCGTTAAAGGAATGATCCGGTGTAGAGCCGGAGGGAGTTTGGTTCTTGGCCTAAAGAATATTCAGGAATGATCGATCGAGTAGTACGGTTATGAACCGAATGAGTACGAAATTTTAAGGAAGCATGAATCCTTCTCGATTTGGATTAATGTAAGACTTGGTTCGCGGCGTAGTGAATTTAGAAGATCGCATAGGGCGATATAGTTATGGATGACGCTTGTTGCGTGTTGCAGCCGTGAGAACTTGAAGGAAAATGTGGTATTTTTCGTATTTCCTAAATGGAAATTCTGGACGTTGAGTGTATGAGATATCGTTTATTGCGGTAGTGCACGCTAGTGATCATTAGCGTGTGGTGGGATCTTAGAATTCACGGATGATGTTATGGATGACGGGCTTTGTTGTGTTTTGTAGGAATCGTGAGGTGTGACGACGATGGTTGCCGGTGAATTGTCCTTCTTTTAGGACGATTGTGAAGTACGGTTGTGTATTATGATGCGTTAGTGCACGAAGCGAGGATTCGGATGAGTTTACTACTTGTGTAACTCTGCGTTGGAAGCGGAAATGTTCGTGGGAGAAGTGCTTAACTTCTAGTGTTTATGCGGATCACGAGGACGTGATCCAATTTAACTGGGGGAGAGTTGTAACACCCGTTTTTCAGTTACACGTTATTTCGAGCGTCATTCGAAATACGAGGCATGTAAGCGTATATTTGGATCCCAAATAAAATTAGAGTTAATGTTCTAAAACCTTACCATTGGATAGTAAATCTCATTACGTTTCCAACGATATTTGGTTCATCAAAAACGGAGCTACGGTTTGAAAGTTACGACCAAAACAAGTTCAGTTTCAGGCTCAGTTCATTGGGACTCCGTCCAGACTTTGGGACGCCATCCAAGAATGAAGGGTGGGACACCATCCGGCCATTTTGGACGCCGTCCAAAGTGCCTGACAGGCCAGCAGCTGTATTTTAAAGGTTTTAAAAGAGGGTATTTGAGTCTTTTCACTTGGGGGTCGGTTTTGAGCCATTAAAACTGATCCACTCTCATTCTTATCCCCATTTCACCTTCTCAAACACTCTCATCAAACCCTAGTGAGAGAGAGAGGTTCTAGCGAGAGAGAGGGGGATTTGGAGAAGAAGAAGTGTGATTCGGGTCGGGTCTCAAGAGTTAAAGTTGTTCACCTCGTTCACGGCTACGTGGTGGTAGTGTTGGTAAGCTCTAAATCCGAATTTCTTTATTAAGATTATTGTTTGAGTTAAAGTTTGTGCTAGTTAGAGTTATAACCCATTTATTGTGAAGTTTGGGGGTTTTTGGGGAAGATTCATGTTTGTAAACCCGAATTGGTGACTTAGGGTTTCAATTGATGGAATTGTTAGTTTGGACCTTGCATGTGTTAGTTAAACCTTATAACACTTGTGTTGACTTGATTTTTGGGTGTAAACCCTAATCTAGGTCAAAATGGGTCGAATGGGTATTTTGGGTCAAGTAAGCTTGATTCGGTATCAAACTAAGTTATGGGTCAAGATTTGATGAACCAAGTATATAAATGTTTGATTCAAGTGTTAAATGGTATTTTGGAAAGTTGGTCACTAGCCGTTAGTGATTAAAGATGTTTTTGGGACTTATGTCAAAATGGGTTGACTTAGATGGGTCAAATTTGGTAATGACTTTAATTTTGGATTAATTGGATGATAAGCAATTTTGGTTAAGACCTAGATTGGTTTAAATGGTGTCAAATATAATTTTGATTAAATTGTACTTGTTGGATGGGTCGGAATTACCACCCGTAGTGGTAATTGGTGAAGTCCACTTTATGTGTCTAAATGGGCGGTTTGTGGTGATAGGTGTAAACCCTTAGTTAAGGGTGTTGAAGTCGAATTCTCTCGTAGAGAATGTATGTTGATTGTTTGTATTTCTATATGCTTATTATAGGTAAAAGGTTTGCTCGGTTGCTTTTGGAGGCGATTTACGTTTATGTCTTGTGCGGGCAATTCGAGGTGAGTGGAAGAATTATATGTGTAGGTATATAATGTATCTATTTGTTGTAGCGTGGAATGTGTAGTGTCGAGGTGCTAAGACACCATGTTTCACGTGAAGAGTGTAGCATCGAGGTGTTAAGATGCCACTCGGGTGTAGCATCGAGGTGTTAAGATGCCACCTAGGAGTGTAGTGTCGAGGTGTTAAGACACCACTCCGTAAAATAATGAGTGTTGCATCGAGGTGTTAAGATGCCACTCAGGGTGATGTGCCGAGGTGTTAAGGTGCCACCCTAGGGGTTAGAGGTGCGAGGTGTTAAGTGCCCTAACGGATGTTATGAACACCGATGGCGTTTTCGCGAGCGTCGTTCCCTTGTACTATTGGTTAACGATGGTTATATGTGTTGTAGCGTAAGCATATTATATTTGTTCATATTATATATGCTTTTGATATGCTAGCTTGATTATTGGAGGTTATAGCTTGTAATTGTGATGATAAGCTAATTGTGTTGCTAGCATGTATGCGGTATGTGAGTAAGTGTTTGCAAGTAGGTATATTATATATGTATGTGTATAATTATTGCATTCACTAAGCTTTATGCTTACCCCTCTCGTTGTTTACCTTTTTACAGGTATTGTGTTAATGATGCTAGCTAGTTGTTAGACTAGACGTGCAGGAGCGGTTGGGCTTGATGGAGTAGCTTTCGGATAATTGTACGCGGATGGGGGTTTTTGGTAGTCCCCGGGATTATGCTCTTGGTATCGGGTTGGGTTGTGGAGTCCTAATCCGTCTAAAGAGATAAATGGGTCGAAATCGCTACATTATTTGTAAAACGGGTCATTGTGGGCCCAGTGTCATAAAACTTGTTTTTATGGTGGAAACATCTTAGTTTTACTTAATATGACATATTGTGAAATTGGTTACGTTTAAAAGTGTCGGGAAGCGGGTTTTCCACTCGCGTGTAAATAAAAACTGATCAGTCTACTTTAGTTCATTTGGACGCCGTCTAGAATCATGGGACGCCGTCCTGGTCTTTATCTCTGGACGCCGTCCAGATTATGGGACGCCGTCCAGATACGCTGTCTGACAAATTTTTTTTTTGTGTCGTGTTTTTGGTAAACCAATGTTGGGTTGTTACACTTTGTTTCTTACAGTAGGTTATCATTCTAATACAAGGTAATAATCATATTCAAACTTTGGTTCAATTTCTATAACTATAACAATCTTATTTCAAGTGATGATCTTACTTGAACTTCTTTTCGTGTCATGATTTTGCTTCAAGAACTTCGAGCCATCCAAGGATCCGTTGAAGCTAGATCCATTTTTTCTCTTTTCCAGTAGGTTTATCCAAGGAACTTAAGGTAGTAATGATGTTCATAACATCATTCGATTCATACATATAAAGCTATCTTATTTGAAGGTTTAAACTTGTAATCACTAGAACATAGTTTAGTTAATTCTAAACTTGTTCGCAAACAAAAGTTAATCCTTCTAACTTGACTTTTAAAATCAACTAAAAACATGTTCTATATCTATATTATATGCTAACTTAATGATTTAAAACCTGGAAACACGAAAAACACCGTAAAACCGGATTTACGCTGTCGTAGTAACATCGCGGGCTGTTTTGGGTTAGTTAATTAAAAACTATGATAAACTTTGATTTAAAAGTTGTTATTCTGAGAAAATGATTTTTATTATGAACATGAAACTATATTCAAAAATTATGGTTAAACTCAAAGTGGAAGTATGTTTTTTAAAATGGTCATCTAGACGTCGTTCTTTCGACTGAAATGACTACCTTTACAAAAATGACTTGTAACTTATTTTTCCGACTATAAACCTATACTTTTTATGTTTAGATTCATAAAATAGAGTTCAATATGAAACCATAGCAATTTGATTCACTCAAAACGGATTTAAAATGAAGAAGTTATGGGTAAAACAAGATTGGATAATTTTTCTCATTTTAGCTACGTGAAAATTGGTAACAAATCTATTCCAACCATAACTTAATCAACTTGTATTGTATATTATGTAATCTTGAGATACCATAGACACGTATAAAATGTTTCGACCTATCATGTCGACACATCTATATATATTTCGGAACAACCATAGACACTCTATATGTGAATGTTGGAGTTAGCTATACAGGGTTGAGGTTGATTCCAAAATATATATAGTTTGAGTTGTGATCAATACTGAGATATGTATACACTGGGTCGTGGATTGATTCAAGATAATTTTTATCGATTTATTTCTGTACATCTAACTGTGGACAACTATTGTAGGTTACTAACGAGGACAGCTGACTTAATAAACTTAAAACATCAAAATATATTAAAAGTGTTGTAAATATATTTTGAACATACTTTGATATATATGTATATATTGTTATAGGTTCGTGAATCAACAAGTGGCCAAGTCTTACTTCCCGACGAAGTAAAAATCTGTGAAAGTGAGTTATAGTCCCACTTTTAAAATCTAATATTTTTGGGATGAGAATACATGCAGATTTTATAAATGATTTACAAAATAGACACAAGTACGTGAAACTACATTCTATGGTTGAATTATCGAAATCGAATATGCCCCTTTTTATTAAGTCTGGTAATCTAAGAATTAGGGAACAGACACCCTAATTGACGCGAATCCTAAAGATAGATCTATTGTGAAAGGACCCGTTCATATACATTATAAACGATTCACAATAGTTGATTACATTGCGAGGTATTTGACCTCTATATGATACATTTTACAAACATTGCATTCGTTTTTAAAAGACAATCTTTCTTTACATCGAAAATTGACAGGCATGCATACCATTTCATAATATCCACTATCCAACTATAAATTGATTTAATAATAATCTTTGATGAACTCAATGACTCGAATGCAACGTTCTTCGAAATATGCTATGAAAAACTCCAAGTAATATCTTTAAAATGAGCAAATGCACATCGGAAGATTTCTTTAACACCTGAGAATAAACATGCTTTAAAGTGTCAACCAAAAGGTTGGTGAGTTCATTAGTTTATCATACTCATTTATTTCCATCATTTTAATAGACCACAAGAATTTCATTTCCAGTTCTCATAAATATACGTCACATGCATAGAGACAAAAATAATCATTCATATGGTGAACACCTGGTAACCGACATTAACTAGATACATATAAGAATATCCCCTATCATTCCGGGATCCTCCTTCGGACATGATATAAATTTCGAAGTACTAAAGCATCCGGTACTTTGGATGGGGTTTGTTAGGCCCAATAGATCTATCTTTAGGATTCGCGTCAATTAGGGTGTCTGTTCCCTAATTCTTAGATTACCAGACTTTAATAAAAAGGGGCATATTCGATTTCGATAATTCAACCATAGAATGTAGTTTCAATTACTTGTGTCTATTCGTCAAACATTTATAAAAGCGCATGTATTCTCAGTCCCAAAAATATAAAGGGTAAAAAGGCAAATGAAACTCACCATACTGTATTTCGTAGTAAAAATACATATAACGTCATTGAACAAGTGCAAGGTTGGCCTCGGATTCACGAACCTAAATTAATTATATATATTTATGTGTTGGTCAATATTTGTCTAACAAATTAGGTCAAGTCATAGTGTACCACAATCCTAATGCTCGAGACTAATATGCAAAAGTCAACAAAAGTAAATTTGACTCAAAATAATTTTCAAAAATCTATACATGATTAATATATAGTTTAAATATCGTCGTTTTATATTTTTAAATATTTTTAAAAGATTTATTAGAGTAAATAATATAATCTATTTATTAATAAATAAAATTTTATATTAAATTTATATAATAAAATATACTTTTATATATATTTAAGTAATAAAATTTATAGGGTTAATTTAATATCATAAAGATAATATGATAGGTATTATTAAAGTAAGTTATTACACGTAGTAAAATATGTTTGTATCACATATTTATTTGATAAAATAATATCTATAATGATAGTAAGTAAAAGTTGTATTATTTTGTAATAATAATTATTATTATAAAAATATCAATATTTATAATTACTAAGATGACATTATGATTAAACGATAATTCTAATTATGATAACTTTAATATTTACGATAATTTTTAATATTATCTTTAAAATAATAATTCTATTTAAAATAATAATAATACTGATATTTTATAGTAACAATGACATTTCTATTAAAATGATAATTTTTGTTAAAATGATAGTTTTAATACTAACGATACTTTTAATAATAATAGATAATAAGAATGATAATTTTATCTAAATAAATATCTTATAATATTTTAATTTCATCATGAAACTCTTACCCATTATTTCCTAATCGTTTCGTTTAATAGCTTGTAATCGTCTTTTATATCGTGTTCATAATAATGATAATAATAGTAATCAAAATAATTAGGTGTTACAAATATTTGTTTTAATTACATTAATATTAGTAATGATAGTTAGTATAACATTATTAACGATAATACTAATAATTATCTTAATGATAATATAGTAATAATATTAATAACAATAACAATGACTATTTTTAAATAATGATATATATATTAATAATGATAATAATAATAATAATACCAATAATAATAATAATAATAATAATTAGATAATAATAATAATACTAATTATAACTTTAACGATAATAACGATAGTAATAAAAAAATAACAATTTTTAATGATAAATCCCTTTTATTGATAAAGATAATAATAATGATAATAATAAGATAAAACTAGAACGACGATAAAAACGACGATAATAATAATAATCATTTTTAATAAAAATATCGAAAATTCAATTGATTATAACTTCTAATCCATTCATCGAAACCATTCGATATCTAAAGGAAAAGTTCTTAATTTTTCGCTAGCTTTCCAAGGACATGCATATCTTATACCTTATCTCAACCGTAAGTGTAACTAATTTAAGATTCAACCTAACCTGTCTAAGGGCAATATCAAAAGTACAAGCATGCATAATCCTAAATACTCGAGCACTAGTCAGGGATACACTATTAGTATGTAAAAGTTAAATTATGAGTACTCACGTATCAATATTGAGATTCAATATTGCAGGAAAGGTACGTAGACGCAACGGAAATGATAAACACTATATTGACCTCACGAGCATACCTATGAACCATACTCAATCACCTCCATAACTATAACCCATAATTTCCTTAATCCTATCCTACTCGAAAAACAATTTCGAAATCACTCGGACAGCACTCCGTCGTAATATTTTATGTATACTAATAATTTCTTGAAATAATACGGAGTAAATATATATATGTAAATCGATTGAGAGAGTTTAGAGAAAAATATTTTCAAGTTTCTATGAAATAATGAAACCTATTGAATTCTATTTATAATAGATTTTTGAATTATTAAAGTGAATTTTTAAAGTGAATTATTAAAGTATGAATTATTAAAGTATGAATTATTAAAGTATGAATTATTAAAGTAAATTATTAAAGTATGAATTATTAAAGTGAATTATTAAAGTATGAATTATTAAAAAGAATTATTAAAGTTAAAGTAAAGTAAAAATAAAGTAAAGGTAAAGTTTATGTATAGTAAAAGTATAAAACTATGTACGTATACGCGTATAAATATATATAATATTAATTTAAATCATTATATATATTTAATAAAATAAAATATAAATATCGTTATCTTTATCATACTAGTTAAGTAATGAGTTGTCAAAAGTGGTTCTAGATATTTATAAAAGTTATATACGTTTTAATAATAAAGTTCTTTTTAAACTGAAAACGTTTTTGTACGTTTGAAACTAAATAGATCAATCGAGTCTTTATGAGATTCAATCTTCCACTATCCTTTGTCTAGTTCTCAATGATTGACAATTTGTTCTTATTTATAAATATTTTTACCATTTTCCGAATATTGTTAAAATAGAAAGATTTCTCAAATCAACGTGGGCCTTTCAATAGAGACTTGTAATCATAATTCAATATATCTGATAATTCAATCATTTGATCTTATCTTCTAATTCCATTGATAAACATTTTGAAACAGATACAATCATATAAAGTATTTAATCTAATATTTTGTTTACGTTTCAAGTTATAACATATATACACATATACATATATAATCATATTCGTTTAATGGTTCATGAATCGTTGGAACTTGGTGGAGGTTGAATGAATGTATGAACATAGTTTAAAATTCTTGAAATTTAACTTAACATATATTGCTTATCGTGTCGGAAACATATAAAAATTAAAGTTTAAATTTGGTTGGAAATTTTCGGGTTGTCACAGTACCTACCCGTTAAAGAAATTTCGTCCCGAAATTTGAGTGGAAAGGTCGTGAATGATAATAAGTATGTTTTCATGATGCATACGGGCTGAAAATTAGAGTTTTATCATCAGCGAATACTTTGGATAAACAATCCATTTATATGAAGAGTACGAATGAAGCTAACATAGAAGAGTGAAATGAGTAAGTGTAGATTCATCTTATCATTTGACGTAGATATGATTGATTCCCAGATTTCAAGGGATTTGAAGAAAATCTTCTTAATAAGATTTGACTCTCCGGTAATCACGGGAATTAGGATCCGCTTTAAATGCGATCGTCCATTTTAATTGTTCTGTCGAAGATTTTCTTATAAATTCACCTCCTTCGTTTCCTTACAACTCACACCTTCTGTTGATGCATTTTATGCAAGTCCCTAGACATCTACCCACGTCCATTGCAGGTACAACAATTTACAGGCCACCATGATTGCTCGTTATTATACTATTCGTGTTTGTATGTGGTTACAGGAACTGCAGGAACGAGATTTAGATGTTTGACTATGTTAGACTTAGTCAGACCTACGAGTGAAGCCTCACTAGTACGGCTGACAGGCTCATACGCACGGTTGATGCTGAGCTAAGTCACAATTACAACCTAAATGAGAATACACGAGTGAGTGATCACCCGTACGGCTGATGAAGCCAACTCATACGTGTGATGAATGAATCGTATGGGTGAGTCAACAACAGGGGTATATAAAGTCTTATGTTCTTCATTTTAGGTTAAGCCTCTCATTTGTTACACACACTTAGATCTAGTGACCTCCTCCGATTCTCTCTCAGTCCAAATCACCCAGGTGGTGAATAATAGCTCTAGGTGTTGATCTAATCACACTTGATTTAGTTGTGGTTTGACTAAATTAATCAAAAAAAAACTTAACCTATTCACTAGAGGGTTTGATTCACTTATTCCGCCATTGTGTGAGTTAAATCTATTGATTTCTAAGTTCCTAGTCATGTTTCATCACCTTCTATTCTTTCGACCTCAACTCATATTTTAAAGTATTCATCAATATGCTCCATCCAGTTCTGATTCTCGATATACTTCTAACTTTCATATCGGTCATTCTTCTTTTTCATCTACCGCCGGAAGAATCTATTTTACTTCTACTATACTCTTGGGTTTATAGTGTTTCTAGTTCTCCTATGTCTTTATATTGCTATATGCATCGATATATATGGTTTATAATTTCTGGTTTGTCGTTGGGCTTTATATGTTCCCTTATATTTCAAAGTCTCTGCTTCTGTCTTCTATAATCATTATCATTCACAGTTAATGCTCTCTTTTATTTGCTGCAATTTATACCCCAATTTCTATTTCGGAGTTTTAACCTTTCGTTTCTTCTTCTTGCGATTAAGCACCGCTTGTAATGGTCCAGAATTCACAGATATGAATTTCGTAATGAACATTATTAATGTTCTAGGAAGGAAATTGTGATGGCACGATCTTGACTTGTCAAATTACTAGAATACCTTGGAAAAGGCCGAATCATCGAGAAATATTTTCTTGATATTGTAGAGGTAAAATAGAATACAAGAGTCGTATAACATGGCACATGATGATGTTATGATCTGTGAATCATCACGTTCCATTTAGAAACTCAGCATGACTTACTGTAATATAATCACATTGATCAAGTGTCATTATATTATACTAATTCATGCTTCAGTTCTCAACACTACTTCAAAATATTCCAATTTTAAACTTGAATGTTTCAGAATTTAGAAACTAAAATAGTTTCTTTTATGATGTAATACAGATAGCGTGAAGAGGTAAATGATTTCAAATAAGAAAAATTAAGAAAATATCTTCAGAAATATGGAGGATATTTATAATGAAAGATATGATGATATTTTAGAATTTTTAATATCAGAGGATGATGAAGAATATTATTCACAAGGGTTTAGAGTCAGGAGTAAGGTATTCGTTAATGACTTCAGCATGTACTGAATCATTTGGATCCTTTGAAGTCAGGTTCAGTCTTTGTAATTTGTCCACAGCCTCCTTCCTACTTTGCTCAATCCGTTTTCCAGTTCCAAAACTTCTCTTTTTCTGCGCTTTGCCACCACATTTCATCATTATCATCCAGCTTTTACCGTTTAAAGTCATTTATAGTTTTTGCTGCTTCATCAGCATTTTTTCCATTTTCGGAGAACCAATTCGTAGTTCGGAGTATTTTTCAGAAACTTCACATTCAAATTAAGTCCAGAAGATAGACGTTATATATACACATATAACTGTTGACGTAGACATGCTGCGAGATTTCAAAATACTGATTGCTAATTCCCAATGGTTTGTATGGCAATTCTCATTACAAGATGCGAATGAGTAAATGATGGGGTTTCAATGAATAATTATAATGACTTTTTGGAGAGGCTAAAGTCAAAGGGTAATGAAGTTGTTGGTACATCTGCTAATAATGTGGTGAAATGTAAAAGGTTCACTGGTAACGATGGTGTATATCTCAAGGTTATAATAAGGTTAGTCTGACTGAAAAGTCGAAGTTGACTTGCTGGAGCTGTGACAAAACTGGCTACTTTGAATAGGAGTCGCAAAGTTGTTTTTGCTAATAAATGCCAAAGAATCTGACGCGGATACGTTGTTTAAACTTTTACTTTGGTTTCAAGAGTTTTTTGGGTACATAACTGTGGGTAACATGTGGTTGGATCATCATCTCGATTGCTCATCATTCGAAGTGTCTTCAGAAATTTTTGAAGGGTTTGAACACAGATTGTAATCGTTAACATACATTTGATATTCTAACACAGTTTTGAAGTCAAAATATAGCTTGTGAATAATGTAAGGATCTAAGAGTGATGATTTTGGTCATATCTCAAGTTGAATTTTGAGATTTCAAAATCAGAATATGTAATTAAATTTTGAATGAGTATGGTTGTTTTGATTTCTATAAAAGAATGTATATTTTTGTGAAAGTAGGGAGTATAATGGATGATTTGCTGAATCAGATTCGAAGAATGTAACATATTAATTGTGAATTTATATATCTCTCGAGTATTACCTACCCGTAAAAAAAAATTCACAATTAATATTTTGTACAAAAGAATTTTATTACAGTCTTTATGAAAATATATATATGTATATTTTCTTCAGATGTAACATAGATTTAATGAGTTAATGTTAAATTAAACTCATTTGATTTATGGTTGAAACTATAATTGAATATTCACTAAAGGCTTTAAAAAGTACATAACTTTTACGCAGTATTTCTTTAATAACATTGAAATTATGAATCAATACTTCGTTATTTGTTGATGTATGATGTTCGGTTCGTGGAATTCTTGCGAATTTCGCAAAGTACGAATGATCGGGTACATCGATGATGAAAGTGTAAAATCAAATATATACTTGATTTATTATGAATTGGAATTTGTTGAATTGCGACAGAGATTGTAGTTAACGCTGGTTAAGTTGCGGCCGAAGGACGTACATTATTGCATATTTGTAATATGAATTAACCGAGTAGTTAAGATTCACACACAATAGCTTAGCACGGAAAGATTTATTTCAAAATATATATATATATATATATATATATATATATATATATATATATATATATAATACATATAATTTCTTCAGACAGAATGAGTTAATTCTTCATAACTCGTTGATACAATATACACGTTATTGATTCGTAAGGATGTCCACAGTGATTCTTGAACTGACTGAGTTTGTGATGTTATCGGTGTTGTTGATTCGGATGTAGACTGTACTGACGATGCTGGTAACACTGACGGTACTGTTGATGCTGTTGGTAAAGCAAGTTTAGCTTGTTAATCACACACCATTTTTGTCAGGGTTTCTACTCTTCCCTCTATCATTTTGGTTCGCTTAACTGATTTATGGTTAGGGCTAGATTAGATAATCTCTAAGACTTTAGAGATTACATAATCGCCGCGGAATGTTTCTTCAATGAAGTTATGAATTAATACTTCGTCAGTTATTGTTGCTGGTACTCCTTGGTATCTATGGTGCGTATGACGTTGATGCTCATGGGACAGATTGTGAAGTTGAGGTTTACGATGCGGTTGTGGTTGGGGGTGGTAATGGTACTGTTGACGTTGATGTTTGTGATACTGATTATGCTACTGGTGCTGCTGCTGGTGTTTGTAACCTTTGCACCATATTCTCCAAAGCCACTACCCGAACGCGAAGCTCGTTGACTTCTTCTATTACACCGGGATGATTGTCGGTTCGGACAAGCGGATAAATAAAATCTAGAATTTGATGTAGTATATAATCGTGACGAGATACTCTGAAAATGAGAGAGAAAATAGTGTTTCGGACAGGTTCGCCGGTAAGTGCTTCAGGTTCTTCGTCAAAAGGACAATGTGGTGGATGGAAGGGATCACCTTCTTCTTGTCTCCAATGATTTAGGAGGCTACGAACCCATCCCCAATTCATCCAGAATAGGTGATGACTGATTGGTTGATCCATTCCGGTCACACTGCTTTCGGAGCTTGAGTGGGATTCCATTTCATAATCTGAGGAACTTGAACTAATGACGAATTCCATTTCGTACAATTGAATAAAGGATTTTTCGATATGAAATGATTTTTGGCTATCGAATGGTATTCTAATTACATAGAATATCTATATATATAGAGAAAAAGATTTCGTAGATTACGGAAGAATTTACGGAATATGTCAGACAAAGTTTAAAGTAACAGATACGATAAGATATGATTTAGCAGATACGCTAAGATATGAATTTTGTCTATACACTACTCATGCAATTAATGTAGCAAGACATGTTTAGACTAATAATGATAAGCAAGTAATTTCCTAAGGATGATAAGCAGATGATTTCCGACTAGAAATGATAAGCAAAACTTTTGACATGTAGACACGGTCGAAGTCCAGACTCACTAATGCATCCTAAAGACTTATCAGTTAGACACACTAATGCAGACCTGGTTCGCTAAGACCACCGCTCTGATACCAACTGATAGGACCCGTTCATATACATTATAAACGATTCACAATAGTTGATTACATTGCGAGGTATTTGACCTCTATATGATACATTTTACAAACATTGCATTCGTCTTTAAAAGACAATCTTTCTTTACATCGAAAATTGACAGGCATGCATACCATTTCATAATATCCACTATCCAACTATAAATTGATTTAATAATAATCTTTGATGAACTCAATGACTCGAATGCAACGTTCTTCGAAATATGCTATGAAAGACTCCAAGTAATATCTTTAAAATGAGCAAATACACAGCGGAAGATTTCTTTAACACCTGAGAATAAACATGCTTTAAAGTGTCAACCAAAAGGTTGGTGAGTTCATTAGTTTATCATAATCATTTATTTCCATCATTTTAATAGACCACAAGAATTTCATTTCCAGTTCTCATAAATATACGTCACATGCATAGAGACAAAAATAATCATTCATATGGTGAACACCTGGTAACCGACATTAGCTAGATACATATAAGAATATCCCCTATCATTCCAGGATCCTCCTTCGGACATGATATAAATTTCGAAGTACTAAAGCATCCGGTACTTTGGATGGGGTTTGTTAGGCCCAATAGATCTATCTTTAGGATTCGCATCAAATATGGTGTCTGTTCCCTAATTCTTAGATTACCAGACTTTAATAAAAAGGGGCATATTCGATTTCGATAATTCAACCATAGAATGTAGTTTCAATTACTTGTGTCTATTTCGTCAAACATTTATAAAAGCGCATGTATTCTCAGTTCCAAAAATATAAAGGGTAAAAAGGCAAATGAAACTCACCATACTGTATTTCGTAGTAAAAATACATATAACGTCATTGAACAAATGCAAGGTTGGCCTCGGATTCACGAACCTAAATTAATTATATATATTTATGTGTTGGTCAATATTTGTCTAACAAATTAGGTCAAGTCATAGTGTACCACAATCCTAATGCTCGAGAATAATATGCAAAAGTCAACAAAAGTAAATTTGACTCAAAATAATTTCCAAAAATCTATACATGATTAATATATAGTTTAAATATCGTCGTTTTATATTTTTAAATATTTTTAAAAGATTTATTAGAGTAAATAATATAATCTATTTATTAATAAATAAAATTTTATACTAATTTTATATAATAAAATATACTTTTATATATATTTAAGTAATAAAATTTATAGGGTTCATTTAATATCATAAAGATAATATGATAGGTATTATTAAAGTAAGTTATTACACGTAGTAAAATATGTTTGTATCACATATTTATTTGATAAATTAATATCTATAATGATAGTAAGTAAAAGTTGTATTATTTTGTAATAATAATTATTATTATAAAAATATCAATATTTATAATTACTAAGATGACATTATGATAAAATGATAATTCTAATTATGATAACTTTAATATTTACGATAATTTTTAATATTATCTTTAAAATAATAATTCTATTTAAAATAATAATAATAATACTGATATTTTATAGTAACAATGACATTTCTATTAAAATGATAATTTTTGTTAAAATGATAGTTTTAATACTAACGATACTTTTAATAATAATAGATAATAAGAACGATAATTTTATCTAAATAAATATCTTATAATATTTTAATTTCATCATGAAACTCTTACCCATTATTTCCTAATCGTTTCGTTTAATAGCTTGTAATCGTCTTTTATATCGTGTTCATAATAATGATAATAATAGTAATCAAAATAATTAGGTGTTACAAATATTTGTTTTAATTACATTAATATTAATAATGATAGTTACTATAACATTATTAACGATAATACTAATAATATCTTAATGATAATATAGTTATAATAATAATAACAATAACAATGACTATTTTTAAATAATGATATATATATTAATAATGATAATAATACTAATAATAATACCAATAATAATAATAATAATAATAATAATAATAATTGGATAATAATAATAATACTAATTATAACTTTAACGATAATAACGATAGTAATAAAAAAAATAACAATTTTTAATGATAAATCCCTTTTATTGATAAAGATAATAATAATGATAATAATAAGATAAAACTAGAAAGTCGATAAAAACGACGATAATAATAATAATCATTTTTAATAAAAATATCGAAAATTCAATTGATTATAACTTCTAATCCGTTCATCGAAACCATTCGATATCTAAAGGAAAAGTTCTTAATTTTTCACTAGCTTTCCAAGGACATGCATATCTTATACCTTATCTCAACCGTAAGTGTAACTAATTTAAGATTCAACCTAACCTGTCTAAGGGCAATATCAAAAGTATAAGCATGCATAATCCTAAATACTCGAGCACTAGTCAGGGATATACTATTAGTATGTAAAAGTTAAATTATGAGTACTCACGTATCAATATTGAGATTCAATATTGCAGGAAAGGTACGTAGACGCAACGGAAATGATAAACACTATATTGACCTCACGAGCATACCCATGAACCATACTTAATCACCTCCATAACTATAACCCATAATTTCCTTAATCCTATCCTACTCGAAAAACAATTTCGAAATCACTCGGACAGCACTCCGTCGTAATATTTTATGTATACTAATAATATCTTGAAATAATACGGAGTAAATATATATATGTAAATCGATTGAGAGAGTTTAGAGAAAAATATTTTCAAGTTTCTATGAAATAATGAAACCTATTGAATTCTATTTATAATAGATTTTTGAATTATTAAAGTGAATTATTAAAGTATGAATCATTAAAGTGAATTATTAAAGTATGAATTATTAAAGTAAATTATTAAAGTATGAATTATTAAAGTGAATTATTAAAGTATGAATTATTAAAGTGAATTATTAAAGTATGAATTATTAAAGTATGAATTATTAAAGTGAATTATTAAAGTTAAAGTAAAGTAAAAATAAAGTAAAGGTAAAGTTTAAGTATAGTAAAAGTATAAAACTATGTACATATAATACGCGTATAAATATATATAATATTAATTTAAATCATTATATATATTTAATAAAATAAAATATAAATATCGTTATCTTTATCATACTAGTTAAGTAATGAGTTGTCAAAAGTGGTTCTAGATATTTATAAAAGTTATATACGTTTTAATAATAAAGTTCTTTTTAAACTGAAAACGTTTTTGCACGTTTGAAACTAAATAGATCAATCGAGTCTTTATGAGATTCAATCTTCCACTATCCTTTGTCTAGTTCTCAATGATTGACAATTTGTTCTTATTTATAAATCTTTTTACCATTTTCCGAATATTGTTAAAATAGAAAGATTTCTCAAATCAACGTGGGCCTTTCAACAGAGACTTGTAATCATAATTCAATATATCTGATAATTCAATCATTTGATCTTATCTTCTAATTCCATTGATAAACATTTTGAAACAGATACAATCATATAAAGTATTTAATCTAATATTTTGTTTACGTTTCAAGTTATAACATATATACACATATACATATATAATCATATTCGTTTAATGGTTCGTGAATCGTTGGAACTTGGTCGAGGTTGAATGAATGTATGAACATAGTTTAAAATTATTGAAATTTAACTTAACAAATATTGCTTATCGTGTCGGAAACATATAAAGATTAAAGTTTAAATTTGGTTGGAAATTTCCGGGTTGTCACATATTGGGCCTAACAAACCCCATCCAAAGTACCGGATGCTTTAGTACTTCAAAATTTATATCATATCCGAAGGGTGTCCCAGAATGATGGGGATATTCTTATATATGCATTTTGTTAATATCGGTTAGCAGGTGTTCACCATATGAATGATTTTTATCTCTATGTATGGGATGTGTATTGAAATATGAAATCTTGTGGTCTATTATTATGATTTGATATATATAGGTGAAACCTATAACTCACCAACATTTTTGTTGACGTTTTAAGCATGTTTATTCTCAGGTGATTATTAAGAGCTTCCGCTGTCGCATACTTAAATAAGGACGAGATTTGGAGTCCATGCTTGTATGATATTGTGTAAAAACTGCATTCAAGAAACTTATTTTGTTGTAACATATTTGTATTGTAAACCATTATGTAATGGTCGTGTGTAAACAGGATATTTTAGATTATCATTATTTGATAATCTACGTAAAGATTTTTAAACCTTTATTGATGAAATAAAGGTTATGGTTTGTTTTAAAATGAATGCAGTCTTTGAAAAACGTCTCATATAGAGGTCAAAACCACGTAACGAAATTAATTAATATGGAACGTTTTTAATCAATAAGAACGGGACATTTCAACGCGTCCTATTGCAATTATTGCATAGACGGTGTACAGACAAATTCACATCCCATCACATTAAGTCTTGTCTGATACGTTTCCTTAATTCCCTCCGTAATCTACGTGATCTCCTGTACTATGTATAGGTATTCTATGTAATTAGAATATCATCCGATATCCAAAAATCATTTCATATTGAAAACCCTTTATCTAATCGTACGAAATGGAACTCACCACTAGTTCAAGTCCCTCGGATTTCGATATGGAGTTACACCTAAGCTTCCAAAGCAGCATCACCAGAATGAATCACCCAGTCATCCATCCCCAATTCATCTAATGTGTTCGTAGTTGACTTAATCAATGGAGATGAGAAGAAGGTAATCATTTCCTTCCACCAACCGAATTCACCTCTTGGCGAAAAACCTGAAGCACTTACCGACGAACCAGTTCGAAACACCAATTTCACCCTCATTTCCGGGGTAGCTCATCACAATTACATTTTATCTAAAATTCTAAACCTTATTCATCCGCTCGTTCCAACCGACAATCATCCCGAGATAATAGAAGAAGTCAACGAACTTCGCGCTCGAGTTGTAGCTTTGGAAAATATGGTGCAAAATTTACCAGCTTCAGCAACATCACCGGCACTAACAGTACCACCAACAACCTAAGTTTCAACATCACACGCCTCAACATCACATTCTGTACCTCAAGCATAATCATCGTTCTACATCATTTATCTTCGTTCTACGTGGCAATTAGGGACTATATATTCTCGTTCTAGCAGTAAGTCAAATATCATATTAACTCATTAAATCCATGATTACATCTGAAGAAAATATATATGTATATATATATTTTCATAAAGATTGTAATTAAAGATTCTTTTGTACAAACTGTTAATAGTGAAAATATTTTAACGGGTAGGTAATACCCGAGGAATATTTAGATTTCACATTAATAAGTTATACTGTACATTCTTCAAATCTGATTCAACAGTCATTTACTATCCTACTTACATCCACAAAGATACGAATCCGATCACCGCAGAATACTCATTTTCATTCAATTTCATATTTGGATTTTGACCTATCAGAATCCAACAAGTGGCATAATGAAGAAAACATTGGACAAAATAAAATTTGTTAGAAACAAACGAATTAACTAATTGAAATTTTGTTAAGAATCCACGCTAACTGTTCCTAGCTAACTAATTACATTTTATTATTCACAATTTATTTATCGTAATTTTATTTAGCGTCATTTAATTTCCGTTATTTATTTTACGCACTTTACATATCGTCGGATAAATCAGGACACATGTACATAATACGTCGGATTAATTCTGAGACAATAAGTTGTACAATGGGTCATGATACGTATTTATTAATTCGAATATTTGGTACATCCTAACACAATAAGTATACAATACATTTTGATAAATCCTAAGACAATACATACACAATACGTCTTAGTTAATTCTAAGACAATACGTCTGTGGGTTGATGCAAAGACAATACGTATACAATACGTCGTGGGATAATTCTAAGATTATATATATATAAACCGATTATTGGACTAAAAACATTGGACAATTAAAAATGAATTAAAATATTGATTATAACATATGAAACTAAACATCTCTTCAAGTTTGCCACTTGATTTCATCTTGAACCTCATTTGTATCTTAACGATTACAATCCGTGTTCAAACCTTTCATGATTCCTGAAAATACCTCAATCGAGAGGTTGAACCAACCGCACTTCATCTACGGAAGAAAAGATTTGTGCATATAGTTATGCACCTGAAAAACTCTCGAACCCAAAGTCGTAGATTAACATGTACCGCGTCGAATTCTTTATCATTTATTAGCAAAAACAACCTTACAATTCCTTTTCAAAGTAGCCAATTTTGTCACAGCTCCACCAAGTCAACATCGACTCTTCAGTTGAACTAGTCTTATTATAACTTCGATATATAAGTTACCGTTTCGCCATCGTTACAAGGGAACCTTTTAGATTCCACCATATTAACAGTAAACGTGTCAACAACTTCATTACCCTTTGATTTAAGTTTCTCCGAAAAACCATTATATTTGTTAGTTAAAAATTTGACCGTATATTCACCCACATTCTGTAACAAGAATTAACGTACCAATTACCGGGAATCAGCAATCAATATTTCGAAAATTCGCAGCGATTCTACGCCAATAGTTATATGTGTACATATAATGCATGACTCCAATACTTACAGACTTCGAATGTGAGGTTTCTGAAAAACACCCTAAACTACGAACTAATTCTTGAAATGCTAATGAAGCAGTAAAAACTGTAAACGACTTTAACAGTCAAAAGTTTGATGATAAAGTATAGTGTGTTGGTAAAGCTAAAAAAAAGAGAAGGTTTGGAACTGGAAAACGGATTGTGCAAAGTATGAAAGAGGCTATGGATAAATCACAAAGACTGAATCTGCCTTCGAAGGATTCAAATGATTCAGTGTCTACTGAAATCGTTAGGAAACACCTTACGCCTTATTCTAAACCTTTCCAGATGATATTCTTCATCATCATCTTATCTTAAATATTATAAGATATCTTCGTACCTTCCATTATAAATATTCTCCATATTTTTGGAGAAATTTTTACAACTAATCTTATCTGAGATCATTTATCTCTCCGTAATATCTGCGTTACAACATAAAAGAAACTATGTTAGTTTCTAAAATCTGAAACCTTCGAGATTGAAGTATGAATGTTTTGAAGTAGTGTTGGGAACTGAAGCATGAATTAGTATAATATAATGACACTTAATCAACGTCATTATATTACAGTAAATCATGTTGAGTTTCTAATGGAATGTGATGATTCACAGTACCATCATCATGTGCCATGTTACACGACTCTTACATTCTATTTAATTTCTAAAAATTTCAAGAAAATATTTCTTGATGGTTCGGTCTATTCCAGGATAATCTGGTAATTTGACAAATCAAAATTGTACCATTACCATTTCTTTCTTAGAGCATTAGCTATGATCATTCCGAATTTCATAACTACGAATTTCAGACCATTACTCGCTTGATTCGAGGATGGGAAGAGGAAACGAAAGAATGAAACTCCAAAATAGAAACTCGAGTATAAATCGCAGCAAATAGGAGAGAGCATTAACTATGGATGCCAATGATTATAGAAGACAGAAGTAGGGACATCAAAATATAAGGGAAGATATAAAACCTAATAACCACCCAGAAACTACAAACCGTGCATATCAATACGTATTGCCACGTAAAGGCATGAGAAAATTAATAACACTATAACCCCAAGATAATGGTAGAAGTAAATAAAATCCTCCGGTGGTAGATGAAAAAGAAGAATGATAGATATGAAGGTTAAGAGTATATCAAGGAATCAGAATGGGATGGAGCATATTAACGAATGTCTTAAAGTAGGAATTAAGGAGAAAGAATAGAAGGTGTGAGTTGTGGAAAATAAGGAAAAGAAGGGGTGGATTTATAGTGAAATATCCGACAGAGAAATCGAGACAGATTATCGCATTTAATCAAAGAAGATCCTGATTTCCCTAATCGTCGAATAACCAAATGATGAAGATTTTCTTTAAATCCCATGAATTTCAGAAATTAATCATAACTACGTCATCGGTTAAAACAATTTCATATTTACTCATTTCACTCTTTTGCGATAGCTTCTCTTATACTCTTCGCGTTACCAAATTGTTTTATCTATATTACTCAATAACGATAAAACTCTATTATCACCTCATTTTCGTCATGAAAACATTCTTATTGTTATCCATGATGATCTCTATCAAATTTCGAGGACGAAATTTCTTTAACGGGTAGGTACTATGACGACCCGGAAATTTCTGACTAAATCTAAACTTAATCTTTATTTGATTTCGACACGATAAGCAAAGTCTGTAATGTTGAGTCTCAAAAATTTTGAAACTATGTTCATATATTCAATTATCAATTGACTTCAATCATCCCCGACGATTCACGAACCTATGAGTAAATAATTATGTAAATATATATATATATATATATATATATATATATATATACATATATATACATAAGTGTATATATATAATAATTTAAATTAATAAATATACAGTAATCAATTAGAATTAACAATGTAAGACAATAAACAAAATAATTAAGTTATTGCTACAATAAACATATATATATATATATATATATATATATATATATATATATATATAATTGTAAACAAAAGTATGTATATAATGAGTTGAAATAACACATTGTAAACAAAAGTATGTATATAATGAGTTGAAATAACACAATTTAATTATTTCAATTAAAAATATAAACTGAGATATAGAGTAAATAAGTTGTTACTAAAATGAATACATAAATTCTATATATTGTAATGTTTGAAAATTCAAGATATGCTAGTGTACATATTACAAAATTAATAAAATGTAATATTAATATAACAAGTTTAATTATGAGCTAAACTATAATTGATATAGTTATTACTTCCAATATTGGTAATTATTAAAAAGAAAATGAATATGTATATAAATCGTTATATTATTATCACTGCTAATATTATTATGATTAGTATTATTATTAGTAATAATATGATTAATATCATTTTTGTTATTATTAGTAAAATTTTGATAATTTTTTTTAATCAATATTATGTTTCTAGTATTATTAGTAGTCTTATTAAAAAATTTTAATAAATTTATATCATTTATTAACATTACAAAACTTAAACATACAGATATATATATAAGTACCGCTATATAAATGAGTATCAATAATCTAATATAGAAAAATCCAGTAACCAATATATAATAGATATATATACGAATTAGTATATATATATATATATATATATATATATATATATATATATATATATATATATATACTAATACATATACAAATATAAATATGAATTATTTGTCTATTTATGTAACTAGTTGCAAGTCACCATCTTCTGTTAAATTTGTCGAGTTAATTGATCAGCTATTCGATTCCAAAACATAAATCAACAAAACTATCTGTTTCAAGCTTATAAATTTTTTTTATATATTTCCTGTTCTTGAGATTTGATTTATTCGATCACTTAGCTGTAATTAACAAACAAACTATTCAGAAAATTTGAGAAAATCATACCCTTCTTTCATGTTCCATATCAATTATAAACCGGCTGTGATTACAAGAGTCTGTCAAATAATTCTTTTCTTCTTTTATTACCGCTCGTACCTCTGTTTCTATACAATTTTTGAAATCCTGAAATTGTTATAAATTCTTAAAATCTATAAATGAGGTTAGGTTCAGAGTGCTCTAATGAATATACCTACAAAGTTTCAGCTTTTAACTTCTCCTTCTGATTATGAATTTTCGAAGTCAAAATTTAGAATTTAAAAAAAAGTCAACTTTCTGTTCTTAGGGAAATTAGAGTACAATTTGAAGTTTCAAACCAAATTAAGGATTCATACAGTTTCTAGGAGTCGTTTATAAACTATTTCATGTTGTAAGTTATATTTAAATCGCTTTAAATTTCAAAATCACCATATGAGGTCTCGTTTTTTTTTCAAACGATAGGTACCTCTGTTTGAGGTTTTTATTTTATATTTTGATAATTCCAATCATTATAAGTCGACTATTGTTTGTTTAAATATCCTAAAACCAAATTTTAGTTCGTGTTTTGATTAAGGGATGGAATTTTGGTCGATTAGAATTAAGAAGAAGAAGAAATTAAGGAAGAAAGGAGATACGGTTTATAATTAATCGAAAACAGCTTTAAATAAGAAAATATAAATAGCTGAAATGGTCAAGGTTGTTGTGTGTTAGTGTGAGGTCGCGGGTTCAAGTCCCGGCTCTGACAGATAATTTCTTTTTATACTCCAAAGGTAATTTTCTTATTTTTATTTATTAATTATTATTATTATTACTATTATTATGAAAATTATAAAATTATAAAATTTATTATTAATAATATTTGTATTTTTAGTATTTTATGATTATTAGTATTAGTACTAGCATTAAAATAAGTATCATTATTAATATTCATACAAGTATTATTATTAACCTTATCATTATTATTTTAAGAAATCATTATTAATGAATTATTACTAAAATTATTATTATTAGTAATAAAATGGTTATTTTATAGTTATTAATAATATCAGTATTATTATTATTATTGTTATCACTAATACTAAAAGTATCATCATTTTTAAACCTATCAATTTATTAAAAATTAGTATTATCATAGAGTAGTATCATTATTACTAACACTATAAATATTAGTTACATAAAAATATACCTAATACATATAACCTAACTCTATTATTACTTTTATAATAAGTAAGATATATAGAATAAACATATGTAAGTTATTAATGTAATAACATAAATATAACTAATAATATATAAATTCGTTCGATTTCGAGTATATGTGTTAATGTATATATAAATGATATAGGTTCGTGAATCTGAGGCCAACCTTACACTTGTTCAATGATGTTATATGTATTTTTACTACAAAATATAGTATGGTGAGTATATAGTCCCATTTTTAAACTCTAAATATTTTGGTATGAGAATACATGCATTTTATGATTTACGTTATGGACACAAGTAATTAAAAATACATTCTACGTTGAGTTGTACCACTGGCATATTTCCCTGTAGCTTGGTAACTAATATTTACATGGGTATTGTAAACGCGAATCCTGTTGATAGATCTATCGGTCCTGACAACCCCAACCGGGCTGGGCGACCAGTATTTAACGGTTGCACAGTACTTCGTTTCGGTGACTACTCTTGGTACAGTGTAGTGAGATTTCATAATAAAGGGAATATGCGACGTTGATTAATAGTTAAGTATGGTTACCAAGTGTTCAACCACTTAGAATGATTTTCATACAATTGCGAGTGTATTATGTTTATGAATATGAAATCTTGTGGTCCATAGTTATAACGCTGCTAGCATCAAACCTATATCTCACCAACTTTATGTTGATGTTTTAAAGCATGTTTATTCTCAGGAATTAAAGAAATCTTCCGCTGTGCATTAGCTCATATTAAGGATATTACTTGGGGGCCATTCATGCCATATTTCAAAAAGACGTTGCATTCAAGTCATTGAAG
The DNA here is from genome assembly GCF_046630445.1 of Rutidosis leptorrhynchoides. Lineage (NCBI taxonomy): Eukaryota > Viridiplantae > Streptophyta > Magnoliopsida > Asterales > Asteraceae > Rutidosis > Rutidosis leptorrhynchoides. Next base: position 253,922,750 of record NC_092333.1, read on the forward strand.
TTCATTAGAGATTATTATTAAGTAAATGACAGATTAGGTCATTTGGATACTATGAAATGATATGCATTCCTGCCAACTTTTGATGAAATAAAAGGTTGTCTTTTAAAAATAAATGCAACGTTTGTAAAATGTATCATATAGAGGTCAAGTACCTCGCAATGTAACCAACTATTGTGATTCGTTTATAATTGATATGGACTTCGTCCGGATTGATTAGGAGCGGTCCTTTCACTTGGAGTCATTCGTGGAATATTTCAAAAGACGTTGCATTCGAGTCGTTGAGTTCATCAAGATTATTATTAAGTCAATTATAGTTGGATATATTATGAAATGGTATGCATGCCGTCAACTTTAGATGAAATGAAAGTTTGTCTTTTAAAAATGAATGCAATGTTTGTAAAATGTATCATATAGAGGTCAAGTACCTCGCGATGTAACCAAATGTAATGTATTCATCCAGATGGATTAGGACGGGTTGTTAAAGTTTGTATCAGAGCGGTGGTCTTAGCGAACCAGGTCTGCATTAGTGTGTCTAACTGATAGTCGTTAGGATGCATTAGTGAGTCTGGACTTCGACCGTGTGTGCATATCAAAAAGTTTTGCTTATCATTCCTTATCGGAAATTATCTGCTTATCATTCTTAGTCTAGACACGTCTTACTGCATTGATTGCATGATTAGTGTATAGACAAAACTCATATCTTAGCGTATCTGCTAATTCATATCTTATCGTATCATTTACTGTAAGTTATTAATGTAATAACATAAATATAACTAATAATATATAAATTCGTTTGATTTCGAGTATATGTGTTAATGTATATATAAATGATATAGGTTCGTGAATCCGAAGCCAACCTTACACTTGTTCAATGATGTTATATGTATTTTTACTACAAAATACAGTATGGTGAGTATATAGTCCCATTTTTAAACTCTAAATATTTTGGTATGAGAATACATGCATTTAATGATTTACGTTATGGACACAAGTAATTAAAAATACATTCTACGTTGAGTTGTACTACTGGCATATTTCCCTGTAGCTTGGTAACTAATATTTACATGGGTATTGTAAACGCGAATCCTGTTGATAGATCTATCGGGCCTGACAACCCCAACCGGGCTGGCGACCAGTATTTAACGGATGCACAGTACTTCATTTTGGTGACTACTCTTGGTACAGTGTAGTGAGATTTCATAATAAAGGGAATATGCGACGTTGATTAATAGTTAAGTATGGTTACCAAGTGCTCAACTACTTAGAATGCTTTACATACATTTGTGAGTGTATTATGTTTATGAATTTTAAATCTTGTGGTCCATAGTTATAACGCTGCTAGCATCAAACCTATATCTCACCAACTTTATGTTGACGTTTTAAAGCATGTTTATTCTCAGGAATTAAAGAAATCTTCCGCTGTGCATTAGCTCATATTAAGTATATTACTTGGGGGCCATTCATGCCATATTTCAAAAAGACGTTGCATTCGAGTCATTGAAGTTCATTAGAGATTATTATTAAGTAAATGACAGATTAGGTCATTTGGATACTATGAAAGATATGCATGCCTGCCAACTTTTGATGAAATAAAAGGTTGTCTTTTAAAAATAAATGCAACGTTTGTAAAATGTATCATATAGATGTCAAGTACCTCGCAATGTAACCAACTATTGTGATTCGTTTATAATCGATATGGACTTCGTCCGGATGGATTAGGAGCGGTCCTTTCACTTGGAGTCATTCATGGAATATTTCAAAAGACGTTGCATTCGAGTCGTTGAGTTCATCAAGATTATTATTAAGTCAATTATAGTTGGATATATTATGAAATGGTATGCATGCCGTCAACTTTAGATGAAATGAAAGTTTGTCTTTTAAAAATGAATGCAATGTTTGTAAAATGTATCATATAGAGGTCAAGTACCTCGCGATGTATCCAAATGTAATGTATTCATCCAGATGGATTAGGACGGGTCGTTAAAGTTGGTATCAGAGCGGTGGTCTTAGCGAACCAGGTCTGCATTAGTGTGTCTAACTGATAGTTGTTAGGATGCATTAGTGAGTCTGGACTTCGACCGTGTGTGCATATCAAAAAGTTTTTCTTATCATTCCTTGTTGGAAATTATCTGCTTATCATTCTTAGTCTAGACACGTCTTACTGCATTGATTGCATGATTAGTGTATAGACAAAACTCATATCTTAGCGTATCTGCTAATTCATATCTTATCGTATCATTTACTGTAAACTTTGCCTGACATATTCCGTAAATTCCTCCGTAATCTACGAAACCTTTTTTTTTTATATATATTGATATTCTATGTAATTAGAATACTAGCCAATAGCTAGAAAATCATTTCATATCAAAAATCCTTTATTCCGATAGTCATTCCGACCGCCATTCCGATATGGATATTCACCTAAGCTCTGAAAGTAGTGTAACCGGAATTGATCAACCAATCAGCCATCTCCAATTCATCTGATGGGTTTATAGCCTCCTTAATCATTGGAGACAAGAAGAAGGAGATCCTTTCCATCCACCACACTCCCCTCTTAGCGAAGAACCTGAAGCACTTACCGGTGAACCTGTTTGTAATACCATTTTCTCTCTCATTTTCAGAGTATCTCGTTACGATTATATACTATCGCAAATTTTAGATCTTATTTGAAATGTCCCGTTCTTATTGATTAAAAACGTTCCATATTAATTGATTTCGTTGCGAGGTTTTGACCTCTATATGAGACGTTTTTCAAAGACTGCATTCATTTTAAAACAAACCATAACCTTTATTTCATCAATAAAGGTTTAAAAAGCTTTACGTTGATTATCAAATAATGATAATCTAAAATATCCTGTTTACACACGACCATTACATAATGGTTTACAATACAAATATGTTACAACAAAATAAGTTTCTTGAATGCAGTTTTTACACAATATCATACAAGCATGGACTCCAAATCTCGTCCTTATTTAAGTATGCGACAGCGGAAGTTCTTAATAATCACCTGAGAATAAACATGCTTAAAACGTCAACAAAAATGTTGGTGAGTTATAGGTTTAACCTATATATATCAAATCATAATAATAGACCACAATATTTCATATTTCAATACACATCCCATACATAGAGATAAAAATCATTCATATGGTGAACACCTGGTAACCGACATTAACAAGATGCATATAAAAGAATATCCCCATCATTCCGGGACACCCTTCGGATATGATATAAATTTCGAAGTACTAAAGCATCCGGTACTTTGGATGGGTTTGTTAGGCCCAATAGATCTATCTTTAGGATTCGCGTCAATTAGGGTGTCTGTTCCCTAATTCTTAGATTACCAGACTTAATAAAAAGGGGCATATTCGATTTCGATAATTCAACCATAGAATGTAGTTTCACGTACTTGTGTCTATTTTGTAAATCATTTATAAAACCTACATGTATTCTCATCCCAAAAATATTAGATTTTAAAAGTGGGACTATAACTCACTTTCACAGATTTTTACTTCGTCGGGAAGTAAGACTTGGCCACTGGTTGATTCACGAACCTATAACAATATATACATATATATCAAAGTATGTTCAAAATATATTTACAACACTTTTAATATATTTTGATGTTTTAAGTTTATTAAGTCAGCTGTCCTCGTTAGTAACCTACAACTAGTTGTCTACAGTTAGATGTACAGAAATAAATCGCTAAATATTATCTTGAATCAATCCACGACCCAGTGTATACGTATCTCAGTATTGATCACAACTCAAACTATATATATTTTGGAATCAACCTCAACCCTGTATAGCTAACTCCAACATTCACATATAGAGTGTCTATGGTTGTTCCGAAATATATATAGATGTGTCGACATGATAGGTCGAAACATTGTATACGTGTCTATGGTATCTCAAGATTACATAATATACTATACAAGTTGATTAAGTTATGGTTGGAATAGATTTGTTACCAATTTTCACGTAGCTAAAATGAGAAAAATTATCCAATCTTGTTTTACCCATAACTTCTTCATTTTAAATCCGTTTTGAGTGAATCAAATTGCTATGGTTTCATATTGAACTCTATTTTATGAATCTAAACAGAAAAAGTATAGGTTTATAGTCGGAAAAATAAGTTACAAGTAGTTTTTGTAAAGGTAGTCATTTCAGTCGAAAGAACGACGTCTAGATGACCATTTTAGAAAACATACTTCCACTTTGAGTTTAACCATAATTTTTGAATATAGTTTCATGTTCATAATAAAAATCATTTTCTCAGAACAACAACTTTTAAATCAAAGTTTATCATAGTTTTTAATTAACTAACCCAAAACAGCCCGCGGTGTTACTACGACGGCGTAAATCCAGTTTTACGGTGTTTTTCGTGTTTCCAGGTTTTAAATCATTAAGTTAGCATATCATATAGATATAGAACATGTGTTTAGTTGATTTTAAAAGTCAAGTTAGAAGGATTAACTTTTGTTTGCGAACAAGTTTAGAATTAACTAAACTATGTTCTAGTGATTACAAGTTTAAACCTTCGAATAAGATAGCTTTATATGTATGAATCGAATGATGTTATGAACATCATTACTACCTCAAGTTCCTTGGATAAACCTACTGGAAAAGAGAAAAATGGATCTAGCTTCAACGGATCCTTGGATGGCTCGAAGTTCTTGAAGCAGAATCATGACACGAAAACAAGTTCAAGTAAGATCATCACTTGAAATAAGATTGTTATAGTTATAGAAATTGAACCAAAGTTTGAATATGATTATTACCTTGTATTAGAATGATAACCTACTGTAAGAAACAAAGATTTCTTGAGGTTGGATGATCACCTTACAAGATTGAAAGTGAGCTAGCAAACTTGAAAGTATTCTTGATTTTATGTAACTAGAACTTGTAGAATATATGAAGAACACTTAGAACTTGAAGATAGAACTTGAGAGAGATCAATTAGATGAAGAAAATTGAAGAATGAAAGTGTTTGTAGGTGTTTTTGGTCGTTGGTGTATGGATTAGATATAAAGGATATGTAATTTTGTTTTCATGTAAATAAGTCATGAATGATTACTCATATTTTTGTAATTTTATGAGATATTTCATGCTAGTTGCCAAATGATGGTTCCCACATGTGTTAGGTGACTCACATGGGCTGCTAAGAGCTGATCATTGGAGTGTATATACCAATAGTACATACATCTAAAAGCTGTGTATTGTACGAGTACGAATACGGGTGCATACGAGTAGAATTGTTGATGAAACTGAACGAGGATGTAATTGTAAGAATTTTTGTTAAGTAGAACTATTTTGATAAGTTTATTGAAGTCTTTCAAAAGTGTATAAATAAATATTAAAACACTACATGTATATACATTTTAACTGAGTTGTTAAGTCATCGTTAGTCGTTACATGTAAGTGTTGTTTTGAAACCTTTAGGTTAACGGTCTTGCTGAATGTTGTTAACCCATTGTTTATTATAACAAATGAGATGTTAAATTGTTATATTATCATGATATTATGATATATAATATATCTTAGTATGATATATATACAGTTAAATGTCGTTACAACGATAATCGTTACATATATGTCTCGTTTCGAAATCATTAAGTTAGTAGTCTTATTTTTACATACGTATTTCATTGTTAATACACTTAATAATATATTTACTTATCATTTAACATAAATAACCAGGTGTATCAATATCTTAATATGATTCATATGTACCTAGTAAGACGTTGTTATAACGATAATCGTTATATATATCGTTTTCGAGTTTCTTAAATTAATAGTCTCATTTTTATGTATATAACTCATTGTTAAAATACCTAATGAGATACATACTTATAATAAAATCATGTTAACTATATATATAACCATATATATGTCATCGTATAGTTTTTACAAGTTTTAACGTTCGTGAATCACCGGTCAACTTGGGTAATCAGACGTTTACAAAATTTTCGTTTCAATTAATCAAGTCTTAACAAGTTTGATTGCTTAACATGTTGGAAACACTTAATCATGTAAATAAAAATTTCATTTAATATATATATATAAACATGGAAAAGTTCGGGTCACTACAGTACCTACCCGTTAAATAAATTTCGTCCCGAAATTTTAAGCAGTTGGAGGTGTTGACGTATCTTCTGGAAATAAATGCGGGTATTTCTTCTTCATCTGATCTTCACGCTCCCAGGTGAACTCGGGTCATCTACGAGCATTCCATCGAACCTTAACAATCGGTAACTTGTTTTGTTTAAGTCTCTTAACCTCACGATCCATTATTTCGACGGGTTCTTCAATGAATTGAAGTTTTTCATTGATTTGGATTTCGTCCAATGGAATAGTGAGATCTTCTTTAGCAAAACATTTCTTAAAATTTGAGACGTGGAAAGTGTTATGTACAGCCGCGAGTTGTTGAGGTAGCTCCAGTTGGTAAGCTACTGGTCCGACACGATCTATAATCTTGAATGGTCCAATGTACCTTGGATTTAGTTTCCCCCGTTTACCAAATCGAACAACGCCTTTCCAAGGTGAAACCTTAAGCATGACCATTTCTCTAATTTCAAACTCTATATCTTTTCTTTTACTGTCCGCGTAGCTCTTTTGTCGACTCTGGGCGGTTTTCAATCTTTGTTGAATTTGGATGATTTTCTCGGTAGTTTCTTGTATTATCTCTGGACCCGTAATCTGTCTATCCCCCACTTCACTCCAACAAATCGGAGACCTGCACTTTCTACCATAAAGTGCTTCAAACGGCGCCATCTCAATGCTTGAATGGTAGCTGTTGTTGTTGAAAAATTCTGCTAACGGTAGATGTCGATCCCAACTGTTTTCGAAATCAATAACACATGCTCGTAGCATGACTTCAAGCGTTTGTATCGTCCTTTCACTCTGCCCATCAGTTTGTGGATGATAGGCAGTACTCATGTCTAGACGAGTTCCTAATGCTTGCTGTAATGTCTGCCAGAATCTTGAAATAAATCTGCCATCCCTATCAGAGATAATAGAGATTGGTATTCCATGTCTGGAGACGACTTCCTTCATATACAGTCGTGCTAACTTCTCCATCTTGTCATCTTCTCTTATTGGCAGGAAGTGTGCTGATTTGGTGAGACGATCAACTATTACCCAAATAGTATCAAAACCACTTGCAGTCCTTGGCAATTTAGTGATGAAATCCATGGTAATGTTTTCCCATTTCCATTCCGGGATTTCGGGTTGTTGAAGTAGACCTGATGGTTTCTAATGCTCAGCTTTGACCTTAGAACACGTCAAACATTCTCCTACGTATTTAGAAACATCGGCTTTCATACCCAGCCACCAAAAATGTTTCTTGAGATACTTGTACATCTTCCCCGTTCCAGGATGTATTGAGTATCTGGTTTTATGAGCTTCTCTAAGTACCATTTCTCTCATATCTCCAAATTTTGGTACCCAAATCCTTTCAGCCCTATACCGGATTCCGTCTTCCCGAATATTAAGATGCTTCTCCGATCCTTTGGGTATTTCATCCTTTAAATTTCCCTCTTTTAAAACTCCTTGTTGCGCCTCCTTTATTTGAGTAGTAAGGTTATTATGAATCATTATATTCATAGATTTTACTCGAATGGGTTCTCTGTCCTTCCTGCTCAAGGCATCGGCTACCACATTTGCCTTCCCCGGGTGGTAACGAATCTCAAAGTCGTAATCATTCAATAATTCAATCCACCTACGCTGCCTCATATTCAGTTGTTTCTGATTAAATATGTGTTGAAGACTTTTGTGGTCGGTATATATAATACTTTTGACCCCATATAAGTAGTGTCTCCAAGTCTTTAATGCAAAAACAACCGCGCCTAATTCCAAATCATGCGTCGTATAATTTTGTTCGTGAATCTTCAATTGTCTAGACGCATAAGCAATCACCTTCGTTCGTTGCATTAATACACAACCGAGACCTTGCTTTGATGCGTCACAATAAATCACAAAATTATCATTCCCTTCAGGCAATGACAATATAGGTGCCGTAGTTAGCTTTTTCTTCAATAACTGAAACGCTTTCTCTTGTTCATCATTCCATTCAAATTTCGTCCCTTTATGCGTTAATGCAGTCAAGGGTTTTGCTATTCTGGAAAAGTCTTGGATGAACCTTCTGTAGTAACCAGCTAGTCCTAAAAACTGGCGTATGTGTTTCGGAGTTTTCGGGGTTTCCCACTTTTCAACAGTTTCTATCTTTGCCGGATCCACCTTAATACCTTCTTTGTTCACTATGTGACCGAGGAATTGAACTTCTTCCAACCAAAATGCACACTTTGAAAACTTAGCGTACAATTCTTCCTTCCTCAATACTTCTAACACCTTTCTCAAATGTTCACCGTGTTCTTGGTCATTCTTTGAGTAAATAAGTATGTCATCAATGAAAACAATGACAAACTTGTCAAGGTATGGTCCACACACTCGGTTCATAAGGTCCATGAACACAGCTGGTGCATTAGATAAACCAAACGGCATGACCATAAACTCGTAATGACCGTAACGTGTTCTGAAAGCAGTCTTTGGAATATCATCTTCTTTCACCCGCATTTGATGATACTCGGAACGTAAGTCAATCTTTGAATAAACAGACGAGCCTTGTATTTGATCAAATAAGTCATCGATTCTCGGTAGTGGGTAGCGGTTCTTGATGGTAAGTTTGTTCAACTCTCGGTAGTCGATACACAACCTGAATGTACCATCTTTCTTCTGGACAAACAAAACAGGAGCTCCCCACGGTGATGTGCTTGGTCGAATGAAACCACGCTCTAAAAGTTCTTGTAATTGGCTTTGCAGTTCTTTCATCTCGCTGGGTGCGAGTCTGTAAGGAGCACGAGCTATTGGTGCAGCTCCTGGTACAAGATCTATTTGAAATTCAACGGATCGATGTGGGAGTAATCCCGGTAATTCTTTCGGAAATACATCGGGAAATTCTTTTGCAATGGGAACATCATTGATGCTCTTTTCTTCAGTTTGTACTTTCTCGACGTGTGTTAGAACAGCATAGCAACCTTTTCTTATTAGTTTTTGTGCCTTCAAATTACTAATAAGATGTAGCTTCGTGTTGCCCTTTTCTCCGTACACCATTAAGGGTTTTCCTTTTTCTCGTATAATGCGAATTTCATTTTTGTAACAAACGATCTCTGCTTTCACTTCTTTCAACCAGTCCATACCGATTATCACATCAAAACTCCCTAACTCTACTGGTATCAAATCAATCTTAAATGTTTCGCTAACCAGTTTAATTTCTCGATTCCGACATATATTATCTGCTGAAATTAATTTACCATTTGCTAATTCGAGTAAAAATTTACTATCCAACGGTGTCAATGGACAACTTAATTTAGCACAAAAATCTCTACTCATATAGCTTCTATCCGCACCCGAATCAAATAAAACGTAAGCAGATTTATTGTCAATAAGAAACGTACCCGTAACAAGCTCCGGGTCTTCCTGTGCCTCTGCCGCATTAATATTGAAAACTCTTCCGCGGCCTTGTCCATTCGTGTTCTCCTGGTTCGGGCAATTTCTAATAATGTGGCCCGGTTTCCACATTTATAACAAACTACATTGGCATAACTTGCTCCGACACTACTTGCTCCACCATTACTCGTTCTGACACCATTTGTTCCTTTCGTTCTGTTAACCCCTGGTCCGTAGACCTCACACTTCGCCGCGCTAAGACCATTTCTTTTACACTTGTTACAAAATTTGGTGCAGAACCCCGAGTGATACTTTTCACACCTTTGGCATAGCGTTGTTGTTGTTGTTGCGGTTATTATTGTTGTTAAGATGATTGTTGTAGTTGCTGTTGTTGTTGTTGTTGTTGTTGTTGTTGTTGTTGTTGTTGTTGTTGTTGTTGGGCCATTTGTTGTAGTTGCGATTGACGTTGCGATTGTTAGGATAGTTGTTGCGATTATTGTTGTAATTGCTGTTGTTGTTGTATTGGTGATTCTTATCACCGTTTTCCTCCCACTTTCTTTTGACTTGCTTCACATTGGCCTCTTCAGCAGTCTGTTCTTTAATTCTTTCTTCAATCTGGTTCACTAGTTTGTGAGCCATTCTACATGCCTGTTGTATGGAGGCGGGCTCGTGTGAACTTATATCTTCTTGGATTCTTTCCGGTAATCCTTTCACAAACGCGTCGATCTTCTCTTCCTCATCTTCGAACGCTCCCGGACACAATAGGCATAATTCTGTGAATCGTCTTTCGTACGTGGTAATATCAAATCCTTGGGTTCGTAACCCTCTAAGTTCTGTCTTGAGCTTATTGACCTCAGTTCTGGGACGGTACTTCTCGTTCATCAAGTGCTTGAATGCTGATCACGGTAGTGCGTACGCATCATCTTATCCCACTTGCTCTAGATAGGTATTCCACCATGTTAACGCAGAACCTGTGAAGGTATGCGTAGCGTACTTCACTTTGTCCTCTTCAGTACACTTACTTATGGAAAACACCGATTCGACCTTCTCGGTCCACCGTTTCAATCCGATCGGTCCTTCGGTTCCATCAAATTCTAAAGGTTTGCAGGCAGTGAATTCTTTGTAGGTGCATCCTACACGATTTCCTGTACTGCTAGATCCAAGGTTATTGTTGGTATGTAACGCAGCCTGTACAGCAGCTATGTTTGAAGCTAGAAATGTACGGAATTCCTCTTCATTCATATTCACGGTGTGTCGAGTAGTCGGTGCCATTTCCTTCAAAATAGTCAAATGGAACAAGTTAATCATACAGAATATTAAGAGTAGTTAATAGTATTTCGTAGCATAATATGAACTCATTTATAAAAGCTTTTTCTTCATATTAGCGTTTTATAAGTTTAAATTCGGGTAGTACCTACCCGTTAAGTTCATACTTAGTAGCTAATATACAATTCAACTACTACAATTCTATATGAAAAACTGATTATAATAATATTTCGCGTTCAAACTTTTACACAATATTTTACAAATTACAATACCGCTTATTTTACATATAGCATGAAATATAGCACACAATAAATTTGATACAAGATGGTTGTGAAGATAATTCTAGCTAGTACACAAGTCGTTCAGCAAAGGCAATAAAGACACGTAATTCATACGTCCAGAAACAAGTCATGCATTCTGGTTTTACTAGGATTACTTCCCATCCTTGGTCTTGTGGAACATAACCATTATGGCCGTTGATAAGACAGCGTGTTGTAACGTCGTCAAAGGGACGAGGGTTACGTAATGTCCAACAGTCCCGTAACAATCTAAAAACCTCATTTCTTACCCCAATTACCGACTCCGTCACTTGTGGGAACGTTTTGTTTAATAGTTGTAGCCCGATGTTCTTTTTCTCACTTTGGTGAGAAGCGAACATTACTAACCCGTAAGCATAGCATGCTTCTTTATGTTGCATGTTAGCCACTTTTTCTAAATCATGAAGTCCTATATTCAGATACATTGAGTCAAAATAATTTCTTAACCCGTTGCGTAAAATAGCATTTGGGTTCCCCGCAATATATGCGTCAAAGTAAACACATCGTAACTTATGGGTTTCCCAATGTGATATCCCCCATCTTTCAAACGAAAGTCTCTTATAAACCAAGACATTCTTGGAACGTTCTTCGAATGTCTTACAAACTGATTTCGCCGTAAATAGTTGTGCCGAAGAATTCTGACCGACTCTAGACAAGATTTCATCAATCATGTCTCCGGGTAGGTCTCTTAAAATATTGGGTTGTCTATCCATTTTGTGTTTTTATACTGTAAAATAGACAAGAGTTAGATTTATAAAAAAAAATACTTATTAATACAAGCAATTTTTACATATATCATAAAGCATAAGCACACTATATTACATATATTACACCACACGAATATAACTATCTTATTCTGACTCGCTCATTTCTTCTTCTTCGGTTTTTGTTCGTTTTGCCAAGTTTCTAGGGATATATGATGTTCCCCTAATACGAGCTGTCGTTTTCCACAACGGTTTAGAAAAACCTGGTGGTTTAGAGGTTCCCGGGTCATTGTTACAACTTAAGGGCTTCGGGGGTTGACGATACATATAAAGTTCATCGGGGTTGGAATTAGATTTCTCTATTTTTATGCCCTTTCCCTTATTATTTTCTTTTGCCTTTTTAAATTCAGTTGGGGTAATTTCTATAACATCATCGGAATTCTCGTCGGAATCCGATTCATCGGAGAATTGGTAATCTTCCCAATATTTTGCTTCCTTGGCGGAAACACCATTGACCATAATTAACCTTGGTCGGTTGGTTGAAGATTTTCTTTTACTTAACCGTTTTATTATTTCCCCCACCGGTTCTATTTCCTCCTCCGGTTCCTCCTCTTCCGGTTCTGATTCTTCTTCCGGTTCTGATTCTTCTTCCGGTTCTTCTTCGGGAACTTGTGAATCAGTCCAATATATATTCGACTCTTCGTTATTATTAGGTGAGTCAATGGGATTTGTGCTAGAGGTAGACATCTATCACACAATATCAAACATGTTAAGAGATTAATATATCACATAATAGATACATGTTAATAATATATAGTTTCCAATAAAATTTGTTAAGCAATCATTTTTCAAGTAAACACGGTCGAAGTCCAGCCTCACTAATGCATCCTAACAAACTCGATAAGACACACTAATGCAAAATTCTGGTTCTCTAAGACCAACGCTCGGATACCAACTGAAATGTCCCGTTCTTATTGATTAAAAACGTTCCATATTAATTGATTTCGTTGCGAGGTTTTGACCTCTATATGAGACGTTTTTCAAAGACTGCATTCATTTTAAAACAAACCATAACCTTTATTTCATCAATAAAGGTTTAAAAAGCTTTACGTAGATTATCAAATAATGATAATCTAAAATATCCTGTTTACACACGACCATTACATAATGGTTTACAATACAAATATGTTACAACAAAATAAGTTTCTTGAATGCAGTTTTTACACAATATCATACAAGCATGGACTCCAAATCTCGTCCTTATTTAAGTATGCGACAGCGGAAGTTCTTAATAATCACCTGAGAATAAACATGCTTAAAACGTCAACAAAAATGTTGGTGAGTTATAGGTTTAACCTATATATATCAAATCATAATAATAGACCACAATATTTCATATTTCAATACACATCCCATACATAGAGATAAAAATCATTCATATGGTGAACACCTGGTAACCGACATTAACAAGATGCATATAAAAGAATATCCCCATCATTCCGGGACACCCTTCGGATATGATATAAATTTCGAAGTACTAAAGCATCTGGTACTTTGGATGGGGTTTGTTAGGCCCAATAGATCTATCTTTAGGATTCGCGTCAATTAGGGTGTCTGTTCCCTAATTCTTAGATTACCAGACTTAATAAAAAGGGGCATATTCGATTTCGATAATTCAACCATAGAATGTAGTTTCACGTACTTGTGTCTATTTTGTAAATCATTTATAAAACCTGCATGTATTCTCATCCCAAAAATATTAGATTTTAAAAGTGGGACTATAACTCACTTTCACAGATTTTTACTTCGTCGGGAAGTAAGACTTGGCCACTGGTTGATTCACGAACCTATAACAATATATACATATATATCAAAGTATGTTCAAAATATATTTACAACACTTTTAATATATTTTGATGTTTTAAGTTTATTAAGTCAGCTGTCCTCGTTAGTAACCTACAACTAGTTGTCCACAGTTAGATTTACAGAAATAAATCGCTAAATATTATCTTGAATCAATCCACGACCCAGTGTATACGTATCTCAGTATTGATCACAACTCAAACGATATATATTTTGGAATCAACCTCAACCCTTTATAGCTAACTCCAACATTCACATATAGAGTGTCTAAGGTTGTTCCGAAATATATATAGATGTGTCGACATGATAGGTCGAAACATTGTATACGTGTCTATGGTATCTCAAGATTACATAATATACAATACAAGTTGATTAAGTTATGGTTGGAATAGATTTGTTACCAATTTTCACGTAGCTAAAATGAGAAAAATTATCCAATCTTGTTTTACCCATAACTTCTTCATTTTAAATCCGTTTTGAGTGAATCAAATTGCTATGGTTTCATATTGAACTCTATTTTATGAATCTAAACAGAAAAAGTATAGGTTTATAGTCGGAAAAATAAGTTACATGTCGTTTTTGTAAAGGTAGTCATTTTAGTCGAAAGAACGACGTCTAGATGACCATTTTAGAAAACATACTTCCACTTTGAGTTTAACCATAATTTTTGGATATAGTTTCATGTTCATAATAAAAATCATTTTATCAGAATAACAACTTTTAAATCAAAGTTTATCATAGTTTTTAATTAACTAACCCAAAACAGCCCGCGGTGTTACTACGACGGCGTAAATCCGGTTTTACGGTGTTTTTCGTGTTTCCAGGTTTTAAATCATTAAGTTAGCATATCATATAGATATAGAACATGTGTTTAGTTGATTTTAAAAGTCAAGTTAGAAGGATTAACTTTTGTTTGCGAACAAGTTTAGAATTAACTAAACTATGTTCTAGTGATTACAAGTTTAAACCTTCGAATAAGATAGCTTTATATGTATGAATCGAATGATGTTATGAACATCATTACTACCTCAAGTTCCTTGGATAAACCTACTGGAAAAGAGAAAAATGGATCTAGCTTCAACGGATCCTTGGATGGCTCGAAGTTCTTGAAGCAGAATCATGACACGAAAACAAGTTCAAGTAAGATCATCACTTGAAATAAGATTGTTATAGTTATAGAAATTGAACCAAAGTTTGAATATGATTATTACCTTGTATTAGAATGATAACCTACTGTAAGAAACAAAGATTTCTTGAGGTTGGATGATCACCTTACAAGATTGGAAGTGAGCTAGCAAACTTGAAAGTATTCTTGATTTTATGTAACTAGAACTTGTAGAATATATGAAGAACACTTAGAACTTGAAGATAGAACTTGAGAGAGATCAATTAGATGAAGAAAATTGAAGAATGAAAGTGTTTGTAGGTGTTTTTGGTCGTTGGTGTATGGATTAGATATAAAGGATATGTAATTTTGTTTTCATGTAAATAAGTCATGAATGATTACTCATATTTTTGTAATTTTATGAGATATTTCATGCTAGTTGCCAAATGATGGTTCCCACATGTGTTAGGTGACTTACATGGGCTGCTAAGAGCTGATCATTGGAGTGTATATACTGAAATGTTCCGTTCTTATTGATTAAAAACGTTCCATATTAATTGATTTCGTTGCGAGGTTTTGACCTCTATATGAGACGTTTTTCAAAGACTGCATTCATTTTTAAAACAAACCATAACCTTTATTTCATAAATAAAGGTTTAAAAAGCTTTACGTAGATTATCAAATAATGATAATCTAAAATATCCTGTTTACACACGACCATTACATAATGGTTTACAATACAAATATGTTACATCGAAATCAGTTTCTTGAATGCAGTTTTTACACAATATCATACAAACATGGACTCCAAATCTTGTCCTTATTTTAGTATGCAACAGCGGAAGCTCTTAATATTCACCTGAGAATAAACATGCTTTAAACGTCAACAAAAATGTTGGTGAGTTATAGGTTTAACCTATATATATCAAATCGTAACAATAGACCACAAGATTTCATATTTCAATACACATCCCATACATAGAGATAAAAATCATTCATATGGTGAACACCTGGTAACCGACATTAACAAGATGCATATATAAGAATATCCCCATCATTCCGGGACACCCTTCGGATATGATATAAATTTCGAAGTACTAAAGCATCCGGTTCTTTGGATGGGGTTTGTTAGGCCCAATAGATCTATCTTTAGGATTCGCGTCAATTAGGGTGTTTGCTCCCTAATTCATAGATTACCAGACTTAATAAAAAGGGGCATATTCGATTTCGATAATTCAACCATAGAATGTAGTTTCACGTACTTGTGTCTATTTTGTAAATCATTTATAAAACCTGCATGTATTCTCATCCCAAAAATATTAGATTTTAAAAGTGGGACTATAACTCACTTTCACAGATTTTTACTTCGTCGGGAAGTAAGACTTGGCCACTGTTGATTCACGAACCTATAACAATATATACATATATATTAAAGTATGTTCAAAATATATTTACAACACTTTTAATATATTTTGATGTTTTAAGTTTATTAAGTCAGCTGTCCTCGTTAGTAACCTATAACTAGTTGTCCACAGTTAGATGTACAGAAATAAATCGATAAATATTATCTTGAATCAATCCACGACCCAGTGTATACGTATCTCAGTATTGATCACAACTCAAACTATATATATTTTGGAATCAACCTCAACCCTGTATAGCTAACTCCAACATTCACATATAGAGTGTCTATGGTTGTTCCGAAATATATATAGATGTGTCGACATGATAGGTCGAAACATTGTATACGTGTCTATGGTATCTCAAGATTACATAATATACAATACAAGTTGATTAAGTTATGGTTGGAATAGATTTGTTACCAATTTTCACGTAGCTAAAATGAGAAAAATTATCCAATCTTGTTTTACCCATAACTTCTTCATTTTAAATCCGTTTTGAGTGAATCAAATTGCTATGATTTCATATTGAACTCTATTTTATGAATCTAAACAGAAAAAGTATAGGTTTATAGTCGGAAAAATAAGTTACAAGTCGTTTTTGTAAAGGTAGTCATTTCAGTCGAAAGAACGACGTCTAGATGACCATTTTAGAAAACATACTTCCACTTTGAGTTTAACCATAATTTTTGGATATAGTTTCATGTTCATAATAAAAATCATTTTCTCAGAATAAAAACTTTTAAATCAAAGTTTATCATAGTTTTTAATTAACTAACCCAAAACAGCCCGCGGTGTTACTACGACGGCGTAAATCCGGTTTTACGGTGTTTTTCTTGTTTCCAGGTTTTAAATCATTAAGTTAGCATATCATATAGATATAGAACATGTGTTTAGTTGATTTTAAAAGTCAAGTTAGAAGGATTAACTTTTGTTTGCGAACAAGTTTAGAATTAACTAAACTATGTTCTAGTGATTACAAGTTTAAACCTTCGAATAAGATAGCTTTATATGTATGAATCGAATGATGTTATGAACATCATTACTACCTTAATTTCCTTGGATAAACCTACTGGAAAAGAGAAAAATGGATCTAGCTTCAATGGATCCTTGGATGGCTCGAAGTTCTTGAAGCAGAATCATGACACGAAAACAAGTTCAAGTAAGATCATCACTTGAAATAAGATTGTTATAGTTATAGAAATTGAACCAAATTTTGAATATGATTATTACCTTGTATTAGAATGATAACCTACTGTAAGAAACAAAGATTTCTTGAGGTTGGATGATCACCTTACAAGATTGGAAGTGAGCTAGCAAACTTGAAAGTATTCTTGATTTTATGAAACTAGAACTTTTGGAATTTATGAAGAACACTTAGAACTTGAAGATAGAACTTGAGAGAGATCAATTAGATGAAGAAAATTGAAGAATGAAAGTGTTTGTAGGTGTTTTTGGTCGTTGGTGTATGGATTAGATATAAAGGATATGTAATTTTGTTTTCATGTAAATAAGTCATGAATGATTACTCATATTTTTGTAATTTTATGAGATATTTCATGCTAGTTGCAAAATGATGATTCCCACATGTGTTAGGTGACTCACATGGGCTGCTAAGAGCTGATCATTGGAGTGTATATACCAATAGTACATACATCTAAAAGCTGTGTATTGTACGAGTACGAATACGGGTGCATACGAGTAGAATTGTTGATGAAACTGAACGAGGATGTAATTGTAAGCATTTTTGTTAAGTAGAAGTATTTTGATAAGTGTATTGAAGTCTTTCAAAAGTGTATAAATACATATTAAAACACTACATGTATATACATTTTAACTGAGTCGTTAAGTCATCGTTAGTCGTTACATGTAAGTGTTGTTTTGAAACCTTTAGGTTAACGATCTTGTTAAATGTTGTTAACCCAATGTTTATAATATCAAATGAGATTTTAAATTATTATATTATCATGATATTATCATGTATGAATATCTCTTAATATGATATATATACATTAATGTCTTTACAACGATAATCGTTACATATATGTCTCGTTTAAAAATCATTAAGTTAGTAGTCTTGTTTTTACATATGTAGTTCATTGTTAATATACTTTATGATATGTTTTCTTATCATAGTATCATGTTAACTATATATATATATCCATATATATGTCATCATATAGTTTTTACAAGTTTTAACGTTCGTGAATCACCGATCAACTTGGGTGGTCAATTGTCTATATGAAACATATTTCAATTAATCAAGTCTTAACAAGTTTGATTGCTTAACATGTTGGAAACATTTAATCATGTAAATATCAATCTCAATTAATATATATAAACATGGAAAAGTTCGGGTCACTACAGTACCTACCCGTTAAATAAATTTCGTCCCGAAATTTTAAGCTGTTGAAGGTGTTGACGAATCTTCTGGAAATAGATGCGGGTATTTCTTCTTCATCTGATCTTCACGCTCCCAGGTGAACTCGGGTCCTCTACGAGCATTCCATCGAACCTTAACAATTGGTATCTTGTTTTGCTTAAGTCTTTTAACCTCACGATCCATTATTTCGACGGGTTCTTCGATGAATTGAAGTTTTTCGTTGATTTGGATTTCATCTAACGGAATAGTGAGATCTTCTTTAGCAAAACATTTCTTTAAATTCGAGACGTGGAAAGTGTTATGTATAGCCGCGAGTTGTTGAGGTAACTCTAGTCGGTAAGCTACTGGTCCGACACGATCAATAATCTTGAATGGTCCAATATACCTTGGATTTAATTTCCCTCGTTTACCAAATCGAACAACGCCTTTCCAAGGTGCAACTTTAAGCATGACCATCTCTCCAATTTCAAATTCTATATCTTTTCTTTTAATGTCAGCGTAGCTCTTTTGTCGACTTTGGGCGGTTTTCAACCGTTGTTGAATTTGGATGATCTTCTCGGTAGTTTCTTGTATAATCTCCGGACCCGTAATCTGTCTATCCCCCACTTCACTCCAACAAATCGGAGACCTGCACTTTCTACCATAAAGTGCTTCAAACGGCGCCATCTCAATGCTTGAATGGTAGCTGTTGTTGTAGGAAAATTTTGCTAACGGTAGATGTCGATCCCAACTGTTTCCGAAATCAATAACACATGCTCGTAGCATGTCTTCAAGCGTTTGTATCGTCCTTTCGCTCTGCCCATCAGTTTGTGGATGATAGGCAGTACTCATGTCTAGACGAGTTCCTAATGCTTGCTGTAATGTCTGCCAGAATCTTGAAATAAATCTGCCATCCCTATCAGAGATAATAGAGATTGGTATTCCATGTCTGGAGACGACTTCCTTCAAATACAGTCGTGCTAACTTCTCCATCTTGTCATCTTCTCTTATTGGTAGGAAGTGTGCTGATTTGGTGAGACGATCAACTATTACCCAAATAGTATCAAAACCACTTGCAGTCCTTGGCAATTTAGTGATGAAATCCATGGTAATGTTTTCCCATTTCCATTCCGGGATTTCGGGTTGTTGAAGTAGACCTGATGGTTTCTGATGCTCAGCTTTGACCTTAGAACACGTCAAACATTCTCCTACGTATTTAGCAACATCGGCTTTCATACCCGGCCACCAAAAATGTTTGTTGAGATCCTTGTACATCTTCCCCGTTCCAGGATGTATTGAGTATCTGGTTTTATGAGCTTCTCTAAGTACCATTTCTCTCATATCTCCAAATTTTGGTACCCAAATCCTTTCAGCCCTATACCGGGTTCCGTCTTCCCGAATATTAAGATGCTTCTCCGATCCTTTGGGTATTTCATCCTTTAAATTTTCCTCTTTTAAAACTCCTTGTTGCGCCTCCTTTATTTGAGTAGTAAGGTTATTATGAATCATTATATTCATAGATTTTACTCGAATGGGTTCTCTGTCCTTCCTGCTCAAGGCATCGGCTACCACATTTGCCTTCCACGGGTGGTAACGAATCTCAAAGTCGTAATCATTCAATAATTCAATCCACCTACGCTGCCTCATTGTAAGAATCCGAAACTAATCATCGAGACAACGTCCATATTGATTATAAACGAATTACAAAAGTTGATAACATCGCGAGGTACTTGACCTCTATATGATACATTTTACAAACGTTGCATTTATCCTTAAAGGCAATCTATCTTTACATCAAAAATTGATATGTTCATCTAACATTTCACAATATTCAGTTGACCTAATCTGTCATTTACTTAATAATAGTCTTTAATGATCTTCAATGTCACAATGCAACGTCCTTGTATCATGGCTTAATTTGGTCCCATCTAGTATCCTTAATATGAGCTAAAACACAGCGGAAGACTTAATTTGCACCTGAGAATAACATGCTTTAAAATGTCAACATAAAGTTGGTGAGATATATAGGTTTGATGCTAGCAGCGTTATAACAATGGACCACAAGATTTCAAAAATAAACATTTAATAAAAATATTCTAAGTGGTTGAGCACTTGGTAACCATACTTAACATTTAATCACGTCGCATATTCCCTTTATTATGAAATCTTACTACACCGTACCAAGTGTAGTCACGAAACGAAGTACTGTGCAACCGTTGAATACTGGTCGTCCAGTCCGGTTGGGGTTGTCAGGCCCGATAGATCTATCAACAGGATTCGCGTTTACAATACCGTTGTAAATATTAGTTACCAAGCTACAGGGAAGTATGCCAGTGGTACAACTCAACGTAGAATATATTTTTCAGTTACTTGTGTCCATAACGTAAAACATAAAATACATGTATTCTCATCCCGAAATATTTAGAGTTTAAAAGTGGGACTATATACTCACCTAATGTATTTTGTAGCAAAAATACATA
The DNA here is from genome assembly GCF_046630445.1 of Rutidosis leptorrhynchoides. Taxonomy (NCBI): domain Eukaryota; kingdom Viridiplantae; phylum Streptophyta; class Magnoliopsida; order Asterales; family Asteraceae; genus Rutidosis; species Rutidosis leptorrhynchoides. The sequence continues at coordinate 253,943,697 of NC_092333.1, forward strand.
TAACACCGTTGAACACTTAAAAGGTTGGCCTTCGATTCACGAACCTAATTAATTATATATATATGTATTGATTAATATCTAATTAACAAATAAAGTCGATTTATAGTGTACCTCATTCCTAATGCTCGAGACTAATATAAAAATTCATTTGACTCAAAATGATTTACAAAAATTTATACATAAGTAAATATTGTCATTTTTATATTTACAATATTTATTAAAATAATATAATTCATTTATACTACCTTATATGTCAAATTGTAATAATAAAGATGATATAATTTTCATTTTTAAATATATTTTTAAATAATAATTTTAATGTTAATAATGTTAACAATGATGAAAATAAAAACTTTATAATCTTAAATAAATTTTTTTTTTTTTTTATAGTTTTAAACTAAGTAATAATTTTAATTGTAACAAAAACAATAACTTTAATAGTTTTGAATAAAAATATTATTTATTTTTAGTTACTAACATAAATACTCATAATAATAATAATAATCATAATAATAATAATAACTATAATAATATTAATAATTTCAAAATAATAATTTTACAGTTATTGATAAAAATATTAGTTATTAATAATAATAAAAATCATAATAATTTTAATGATAGTAATTATAGTAATAACGATAATTTTAACGACGATATAAAAATAAATATATTCATTTTTAATTATTTGTACAAAAGTTCAATTGATTATAACTTTAAATCCGTCCGTCGAATCCATTCGACATCTAAATGAAATGTTTATAGTTTTTCGCCACCTTTCCAAAAACATATAATTCATGTACCTTATCTTGACCGCAGGAGTAACTAATTCAGATTCTATCCTAATGTATATTTTGACCAAAATAAATAAATAAACATGTTTGATCCTAAATTCTCGGGCACTAGTCAGGGACACACTAAAAGTAAATAAAAGTTAAGTTTTGAGTGCTCACGTATCAATATTGAGATTCAATATTGCAGGATAGATTTATAAACACCTCGGAGACGATAAATACTTAGTTTAACTCACGAGCAAAACCCCCAATCCATATTCATAACTTCCATAGCTATGACCCATCATCTCTTTAATTTTATCCCATTCATAAAATTTGTTTTGGAACACTTGGGCAGAACCCGTCATAGAATTTGCACATATAATTAGTAATAATACTCCTTAATGATAATACTAATCTTAACTCAAATGATAATAATAATAATAATATTAGTTTTAATAATAATAATAATAATTATATAATTTATATTATAAATCTTACGGAGTAAAGTGTTAGGGAGTAATATATATCATTGAGTGTTCGTGTGTGTGTGTTAAACTTTTATGAAACAAAGACAGATACAAATGGTTTAAATAGGCTGTTTCTAATTTGTGGTCCAGCTCATCCCCCTTGGATTCTTTTGGCCGACATATTTTTTTTTATAATTATATTTTTATTTATTTAATTTAAATAATTAATTAAATAATATATTATATTTACGTTTAAGGTAAAAATATAATTTTTACAAAAATTACTTTTACGTCGTCACTTGACAAAAGTCTCGGGTCCGGTTTTTCCAAATAAAGTTTCGTACATCAAAGAAATTAACATTTTAAGTTTAGGGACTCGTACCTTTATCAAAAATAATATATTTAAATTACGAAAACAATCCCACCAAAAATGTAACTTATCCTTTTGAATGGTGTGGTCATTTACTTTTGTAAACCAAAGTTTCTTTATCTTTCAAGATGTATTTAAAATCCAAAACGTTTTATATTTAGTTAAATAATTTATTTAATCATTTTAAAATATAAAAATATATCTAATGACCACATTTTTTTTAAATATTTGTTTTTTTATAAGAATCACGGACCGTTAACATTTACAATATGTCAAAAGGGTTCTAGAAAAGTTACGACTTTTAAAATAACGTTAAAACGTTTAATCTTATTAAAATAACTATTAAATAATTTGACAAAATGGTTTCAGATATTTATAAAACCTATTATCTTTTACTCTTGTCAATAAATATAATAATCTTATTTTAAAACCTATTATGTATCTAATACTTTGTTTTCGTTTACAATAAATATATAACACATATGCACATAAATGTTCGTGAATCGTCAGGCTTGGTCAAAGGGTAACTAATCATCCGAATAACAATTTCAAACTTTCTAGACTCAACTTTAGGGTTTTTGCTTATCGTGTCGGAAACATATAGAGATTAGGGTTTAAATTTGGTTGGAAATTTCCGGGTCGTTAAACTCATATTCAGTTGTTTCTGATTAAATATGTGTTGAAGACTTTTGTGGTCGGTATATATAATACTTTTGACCCCATATAAGTAGTGCCTCCAAGTCTTTAATGCAAAAACAACCGCGCCTAATTCCAAATCATGCGTCGTATAATTTTGTTCGTGAATCTTCAATTGTCTAGACGCATAAGCAATCACCTTCGTTCGTTGCATTAATACACAACCGAGACCTTGCTTTGATGCGTCACAATAAACCACAAAATCATCATTCCCTTCAGGCAATGACAATATAGGTGCCGTAGTTAGCTTTTTCTTCAATAACTGAAACGCTTTCTCTTGTTCATCATTCCATTCAAATTTCTTCCCTTTATGCGTTAATGCAGTCAAGGGTTTTGCTATTCTGGAAAAGTCTTGGATGAACCTTCTGTAGTAACCAGCTAGTCCTAAAAACTGGCGTATGTGTTTCGGAGTTTTCGGGGTTTCCCACTTTTCAACAGTTTCTATCTTTGCTGGATCCACCTTAATACCTTCTTTGTTCACTATGTGACCGAGGAATTGAACTTCTTCCAACCAAAATGCACACTTTGAAAACTTAGCGTACAATTCTTCCTTCCTCAATACTTCTAACACCTTTCTCAAATGTTCACCGTGTTCTTGGTCATTCTTTGAGTAAATAAGTATGTCATCAATGAAAACAATGACAAACTTGTCAAGGTATGGTCCACACACTCGGTTCATAAGGTCCATGAACACAGCTGGTGCATTAGTTAAACCAAACGGCATGACCATAAACTCGTAATGATCGTAACGTGTTCTGAAAGCAGTCTTTGGAATATCATCTTCTTTCACCCGCATTTGATGATACCCGGAACGTAAGTCAATCTTTGAATAAACAGACGAGCCTTGTAGTTGATCAAATAAGTCGTCGATTCTCGGTAGTGGGTAGCGGTTCTTGATGGTAAGTTTGTTCAACTCTCGGTAGTCGATACACAACCTGAATGTACCATCTTTCTTCTTGACAAACAAAACAGGAGCTCCCCACGGTGATGTGCTTGGTCGAATGAAACCACGCTCTAAAAGTTCTTGTAATTGGCTTTGCAGTTCTTTCATCTCGCTGGGTGCGAGTCTGTAAGGAGCACGAGCTATTGGTGCAGCTCCTGGTACAAGATCTATTTGAAATTCAACGGATCGATGTGGGGGTAATCCCGGTAATTCTTTCGGAAATACATCGGGAAATTCTTTTGCAATGGGAACATCATTGATGCTCTTTTCTTCAGTTTGTACTTTCTCGACGTGTGCTAGAACAGCATAGCAACCTTTTCTTATTAGTTTTTGTGCCTTCAAATTACTAATAAGATGTAGCTTCGTGTTGCCCTTTTCTCCGTACACCATTAAGGGTTTTCCTTTTTCTCGTATAATGCGAATTGCATTTTTGTAACAAACGATCTCCGCTTTCACTTCTTTCAACCAGTCCATACCGATTATCAAATCAAAACTCCCTAACTCTACTGGTATCAAATCAATCTTAAATGTTTCGCTAACCAGTTTAATTTCTCGATTCCGACATATATTATCTGCTGAAATTAATTTACCATTTGCTAATTCGAGTAAAAATTTACTATCCAAAGGCGTCAATGGACAACTTAATTTAGCACAAAAATCTCTACTCATATAGCTTCTATCCGCACCCGAATCAAATAAAACGTAAGCAGATTTATTGTCAATAAGAAACGTACCCGTAACAAGCTCCGGGTCTTCCTGTGCCTCTACCGCATTAATATTGAAAACTCTTCCACGGCCTTGTCCATTCGTGTTCTCCTGGTTCGGGCAATTTCTAATAATGTGGCCTGGTTTTCCACATTTATAACAAACTACATTGGCATAACTTGCTCCGACACTACTTGCTCCGCCATTACTCGTTTCGACACCATTTGTTCCTTTCGTTCTATTAACCCCTGGTCCGTAGACCTCACACTTCGCCGCGCTATGACCATTTCTTTTACACTTGTTGCAAAATTTGGTGCAGAACCCCGAGTGATTCTTTTCACACCTTTGGCATAGCTGCTTCTGATTGTTGTTGTTGTTGTGGTTATTATTGTTATTGGGATGATTGTTGTAGTTGCTGTTGTTGTTGTTGTTGTTGTTGTTGTTGGGCCGTTTGTTGTAGTTGCGATTGATGTTGCGATTGTTGGGATAATTGTTGCGATTATTGTTGTAATTGCTGTTGTTGTTGTATTGGTGATTCTTATCACCGTTTTCCTCCCACTTTCTTTTGACTTGCTTCACATTGGCCTCTTCAGCAGTCTGTTCTTTAATTCTTTCTTCAATCTGGTTCACTAGTTTGTGAGCCATTCTACATGCCTGTTGTATGGAGGCGGGCTCGTGTGAACTTATATCTTCTTGGATTCTTTCCGGTAATCCTTTCACAAACGCGTCGATCTTCTCTTCCTCATCTTCGAATGCTCCCGGACACAATAGGCACAATTCTGTGAATCGTCTTTCGTACGTGGTAATATCAAATCCTTGGGTTCGTAACCCTCTAAGTTCTGTCTTGAGCTTATTGACCTCGGTTCTGGGACGGTACTTCTCGTTCATCAAGTGCTTGAATGCTGACCACGGTAGTGCGTACGCATCATCTTGTCCCACTTGCTCTAGATAGGTATTCCACCATGTTAACGCAGAACCTGTGAAGGTATGCGTAGCGTACTTCACTTTGTCCTCTTCAGTACACTTACTTATGGCAAACACCGATTCAACCTTCTCGGTCCACCGTTTCAATCCGATCGGTCCTTCGGTTCCATCAAATTCCAAAGGTTTGCAGGCAGTGAATTCTTTGTAGGTGCATCCTACACGATTTCCTGTACTGCTAGATCCAAGGTTATTGTTGGTATGTAGCGCAGCCTGTACTGCAGCTATGTTTGAAGCTAGAAAAGTACGGAATTCCTCTTCATTCATATTCACGGTGTGTAGAGTAGTCGGTGCCATTTCCTTCAAAATAGTTAAATGGAACAAGTTAATCATACAGAATATTAAGAGTAGTTAATAGTATTTCGTAGCATAATATGAACTCATTTATAAAAGCTTTTTCTTCATATTAGCGTTTTATAAGTTTAAATTCGGGTAGTACCTACCCGTTAAGTTCATACTTAGTAGCTAATATACAATTCAACTACTACAATTCTATATGAAAAACTGATTGTAATAATATTTCGCGTTCAAACTTTTATACAATATTTTACAAACTTACAATACCGCTTATTTTACATAAAGCATGAAATATAGCACACAATAACTTTGATACAAGATAGTTGTGAAGACAATTCTAGCTAGTACACAAGTCGTTCGGCAAAGGCAATAAAGACACGTAATTCATACGTCCAGAAACAAGTCATGCATTCTGGTTTTACTAGGACTACTTCCCATCCTTGGTCTTGTGCAACATAACCGTTATGGCCGTTGATAAGACAGCGTGTTGTAACGTCATCAAAGGGACGAGGGTTACGTAATGTCCAACAGTCCCGTAATAATCTAAAAACCTCATTTCTTACCCCAATTACCGACTCCGTCACTTGTGGAAACGTTTTGTTTAATAGTTGTAGCCCGATGTTCTTGTTCTCACTTTGGTGAGAAGCGAACATTACTAATCCGTAAGCATAACATGCTTCTTTATGTTGCATGTTAGCCGCTTTTTCTAAATCACGAAGTCCAATATTCGGATATATTGAGTCAAAATAATTTCTTAACCCGTTGCGTAAAATAGCATTTGGGTTCCCCGCAATATATGCGTCAAAGTAAACACATCGTAACTTATGGGTTTCCCAATGTGATATCCCCCATCTTTCAAACGAAAGTCTCTTATAAACCAAGACATTCTTGGAACGTTCTTCGAATGTCTTACAAACTGATCTCGCCTTAAATAGTTGTGCCGAAGAATTCTGGCCGACTCTAGACAAGATTTCATCAATCATGTCTCCGGGTAGGTCTCTTAAAATATTGGGTTGTCTATCCATTTTGTGTTTTTAAACTGTAAAATAGACAAGAGTTAGTTTCATAAAAAAATACTTATTAATACAAGCAATTTTTACATATATCATAAAAGCATAAGAACACTATATTACATATATTACACCACACGAATATAACTATCTTATTCCGACTCGCTCGTTTCTTCTTCTTCGGTTTTGGTTCGTTTTGCCAAGTTTCTAGGGATATATGATGTTCCCCTAATACGAGCCGTCGTTGTCCACATTGGTTTAGAAAAACCTGGTGGTTTAGAGGTTCCCGGGTCATTGTTACAACTTAAGGACTTCGGGGGTTGACGATACATATAAAGTTCATCGGGGTTGGAATTAGATTTCTCTATTTTTATGCCCTTTCCCTTATTATTTTCTTTTGCCTTTTTAAATTCAGTTGGGGTAATTTCTATAACATCATCGGAATTCTCGTCGGAATCCGATTCATCGGAGAATTGGTAATCCTCCCAATATTTTGCTTCCTTGGCGGAAACACCATTGACCATAATTAACTTTGGTCGGTTGGTTGAGGATTTTCTTTTACTTAACCGTTTTATTATTTCCCCCACCGGTTCTATTTCTTCATCCGGTTTCGATTCTTCTTCCGGTTCCGATTCTTCTTCCGGTTCCGACTCTTCTTCCGGTTCCTCTTCGGGAACTTGTGAATCAGTCCACAAATCATTCCAATTTACATTTGACTCTTCATTATTATTAGGTGAGTCAATGGGACTTGTTCTAGAGGTAGACATCTATCACATAATATCAAACACGTTAAGAGATTAATATATCACATAATATTCATATGTTAAAAATATATAGTTTCCAACAAAAATGTTAAGCAATCATTTTTAAAGAAAACACGGTCGAAGTCCAGACTCACTAATGCATCCTAACAAACTCGATAAGACACACTAATGCAAATTTTCTGGTTCTCTAAGACCAACGCTCTGATACCAACTGAAATGTTCCGTTCTTATTGATTAAAAACGTTCCATATTAATTGATTTCGTTGCGAGGTTTTGACCTCTATATGAGACGTTTTTCAAAGACTGCATTCATTTTTAAAACAAACCATAACCTTTATTTCATAAATAAAGGTTTAAAAAGCTTTACGTAGATTATCAAATAATGATAATCTAAAATATCCTGTTTACACACGACCATTACATAATGGTTTACAATACAAATATGTTACATCGAAATCAGTTTCTTGAATGCAGTTTTTACACAATATCATACAAACATGGACTCCAAATCTTGTCCTTATTTTAGTATGCAACAGCGGAAGCTCTTAATATTCACCTGAGAATAAACATGCTTTAAACGTCAACAAAAATGTTGGTGAGTTATAGGTTTAGCCTATATATATCAAATCGTAACAATAGGCCACAAGATTTCATATTTCAATACACATCCCATACATAGAGATAAAAATCATTCATATGGTGAACACCTGGTAACCGACATTAACAAGATGCATATATAAGAATATCCCCATCATTCCGGGACACCCTTCGGATATGATATAAATTTCGAAGTACTAAAGCATCCAGTTCTTTGGATGGGGTTTGTTAGGCCCAATAGATCTATCTTTAGGATTCGCGTCAATTAGGGTGTCTGTTCCCTAATTCATAGATTACCAGACTTAATAAAAAGGGGCATATTCGATTTCGATAATTCAACCATAGAATGTAGTTTCACGTACTTGTGTCTATTTTGTAAATCATTTATAAAACCTGCATGTATTCTCATCCCAAAAATATTAGATTTTAAAAGTGGGACTATAACTCACTTTCACAGATTTTTACTTCGTCGGGAAGTAAGACTTGGCCACTGTTGATTCACGAACCTATAACAATATATACATATATATTAAAGTATGTTCAAAATATATTTACAACACTTTTAATATATTTTGATGTTTTAAGTTTATTAAGTCAGCTGTCCTCGTTAGTAACCTATAACTAGTTGTCCACAGTTAGATGTACAGAAATAAATCGATAAATATTATCTTGAATCAATCCACGACCCAGTGTATACGTATCTCAGTATTGATCACAACTCAAACTATATATATTTTAGAATCAACCTCAACCCTGTATAGCTAACTCCAACATTCACATATAGAGTGTCTATGGTTGTTCCGAAATATATATAGATGTGTCGACATGATAGGTCGAAACATTGTATACGTGTCTATGGTATCTCAAGATTACATAATATACAATACAAGTTGATTAAGTTATGGTTGGAATAGATTTGTTACCAATTTTCACGTAGCTAAAATGAGAAAAATTATCCAATCTTGTTTTACCCATAACTTCTTCATTTTAAATCCGTTTTGAGTGAATCAAATTGCTATGATTTCATATTGAACTCTATTTTATGAATCTAAACAGAAAAAGTATAGGTTTATAGTCGGAAAAATAAGTTACAAGTCGTTTTTGTAAAGGTAGTCATTTCAGTCAAAAGAACGACGTCTAGATGACCATTTTAGAAAACATACTTCCACTTTGAGTTTAACCATAATTTTTGGATATAGTTTCATGTTCATAATAAAAATCATTTTCTCAGAATAACAACTTTTAAATCAAAGTTTATCATAGTTTTTAATTAACTAACCCAAAACAGCCCGCGGTGTTACTACGACGGCGTAAATCCGGTTTTACGGTGTTTTTCGTGTTTCCAGGTTTTAAATCATTAAGTTAGCATATCATATAGATATAGAACATGTGTTTAGTTGATTTTAAAAGTCAAGTTAGAAGGATTAACTTTTGTTTGCGAACAAGTTTAGAATTAACTAAACTATGTTCTAGTGATTACAAGTTTAAACCTTCGAATAAGATAGCTTTATATGTATGAATCGAATGATGTTATGAACATCATTACTACCTTAATTTCATTGGATAAACCTACTGGAAAAGAGAAAAATGAATCTAGCTTCAATGGATCCTTGGATGGCTCGAAGTTCTTGAAGCAGAATCATGACACGAAAACAAGTTCAAGTAAGATCATCACTTGAAATAAGATTGTTATAGTTATAGAAATTGAACCAAAGTTTGAATATGATTATTACCTTGTATTAGAATGATAACCTACTGTAAGAAACAAAGATTTCTTGAGGTTGGATGATCACCTTACAAGATTGGAAGTGAGCTAGCAAACTTGAAAGTATTCTTGATTTTATGAAACTAGAACTTTTGGAATTTATGAAGAACACTTAGAACTTGAAGATAGAACTTGAGAGAGATCAATTAGATGAAGAAAATTGAAGAATGAAAGTGTTTGTAGGTGTTTTTGGTCGTTGGTGTATGGATTAGATATAAAGGATATGTAATTTTGTTTTCATGTAAATAAGTCATGAATGATTACTCATATTTTTGTAATTTTATGAGATATTTCATGCTAGTTGCCAAATGATGGTTCCCACATGTGTTAGGTGACTCACATGGGCTGCTAAGAGCTGATCATTGGAGTGTATATACCAATAGTACATACATCTAAAAGCTGTGTATTGTACGAGTACGAATACGGGTGCATACGAGTAGAATTGTTGATGAAACTGAACGAGGATGTAATTGTAAGCATTTTTGTTAAGTAGAAGTATTTTGATAAGTGTATTGAAGTCTTTCAAAAGTGTATAAATACATATTAAAACACTACATGTATATACATTTTAACTGAGTCGTTAAGTCATCGTTAGTCGTTACATGTAAGTGTTGTTTTGAAACCTTTAGGTTAACGATCTTGTTAAATGTTGTTAACCCAATGTTTATAATATCAAATGAGATTTTAAATTATTATATTATCATGATATTATCATGTATGAATATCTCTTAATATGATATATATACATTAATGTCTTTACAACGATAATCGTTACATATATGTCTCGTTTAAAAATCATTAAGTTAGTAGTCTTGTTTTTACATATGTAGTTCATTGTTAATATACTTTATGATATGTTTTCTTATCATAGTATCATGTTAACTATATATATATATCCATATATATGTCATCATATAGTTTTTACAAGTTTTAACGTTCGTGAATCACCGATCAACTTGGGTGGTCAATTGTCTATATGAAACATATTTCAATTAATCAAGTCTTAACAAGTTTGATTGCTTAACATCTTGGAAACATTTAATCATGTAAATATCAATCTCAATTAATATATATAAACATGGAAAAGTTCGGGTCACTACATATACCAATAGTACATACATCTAAAACCTGTGTATTGTACGAGAACGAATACGGGTGCATACGAGTAGAATTGTTGATGAAACTGAACGAGGATGTAATTGTAAGCATTTTTGTTAAGTAGAACTATTTTGATAAGTGTATTGAAGTCTTTCAAAAGTGTATAAATAAATATTAAAACACTACATGTATATACATTTTAACTGAGTCGTTAAGTCATCGTTAGTCGTTACATGTAAGTGTTGTTTTGAAACCTTTAGGTTAACGGTCTTGTTGAATGTTGTTAACCCATTGTTTATTATAACAAATGAGATGTTAAATTGTTATATTATCATGATATTATGATATATAATATATAATATATCTTAGTATGATATATATACAGTTAAATGTCGTTACAACGATAATCGTTACATATATGTCTCGTTTCGAAATCATTAAGTTAGTAGTCTTATTTTTACATACGTATTTCATTGTTAATACACTTAATAATATATTTACTTATCATTTAACATAATTAACCAAGTGTATCAATATCTTAATATGATTCATATGTACCTAGTAAGATGTTGTTATAACGATAATCGTTATATATATCGTTTTCGAGTTTCTTAAATTAATAGTCTCATTTTTATGTATATAACTCATTGTTAAAATACCTAATGAGATACATACTTATAATAAAATCATGTTAACTATATATATAACCATATATATGTCATCGTATAGTTTTTAAAAGTTTTAACGTTCGTGAATCACCGGTCAACTTGGGTAATCAGACGTTTACAAAATTTTCGTTTCAATTAATCAAGTCTTAACAAGTTTGATTGCTTAACATGTTGGAAACACTTAATCATGTAAATAACAATTTCATTTAATATATATATAAACATGGAAAAGTTCGGGTCACTACATTATTCATCCACTAGAACCGACAATCACCCCGGTGTAATAGAAGAAGTCAACAAGCTTCGCGCTCGGGTAGTGACATTGGAGAATATGGTGCAAAATTTACCAGCTTCAGCAACATCAGCTGCACCAACAGTACCGTCAATAACAACACCAGTACCATCAGCAATTCATGCCTCAACATCTCATTCTGTACCTCGAGTATAATCATCATTCTACGTATCGTTCTACATCAATTATCTTCGTTCTTCATGACGATTATGTAATCTCTAATGTTTTAGAGATTATGTATTCTAGTTCTAACGGTAAAACAAATGAGATTAATATCATATTAACTCATTAAACTCATGTTTACATCTGAAGAAAATATATATGTATGTATATTTTCATAAAGATTATAATTAAAAATTCTTTCGTACAAACTGTTAATGGTGAAAATATTTTAACGGGTAGGTAATACCCGAGGAATATTTAGTTTCACATTAATAAGTTACACTGTTAAATGTCCCGTTCTTATTGATTAAAAACGTTCCATATTAATTGATTTCGTTGCGAGGTTTTGACCTCTATATGAGACGTTTTTCAAAGACTGCATTCATTTTAAAACAAACCATAACCTTTATTTCATCAATAAAGGTTTAAAAAGCTTTACGTAGATTATCAAATAATGATAATCTAAAATATCCTGTTTACACACGACCATTACATAATGGTTTACAATACAAATATGTTACAACAAAATAAGTTTCTTGAATGCAGTTTTTACACAATATCATACAAGCATGGACTCCAAATCTCGTCCTTATTTAAGTATGCGATAGCGGAAGGTCTTAATAATCACCTGAGAATAAACATGCTTAAAACGTCAACAAAAATGTTGGTGAGTTATAGGTTTAACCTATATATATCAAATCATAATAATAGACCACAAGATTTCATATTTCAATACACATCCCGTACATAGAGATAAAAATCATTCATATGGTGAACACCTGGTAACCGACATTAACAAGATGCATATATAAGAATATCCCCATCATTCCGGGACACCCTTCGGATATGATATAAATTTCGAAGTACTAAAGCATCCGGTACTTTGGATGGGGTTTGTTAGGCCCAATAGATCTATCTTTAGGATTCGCGTCAATTAGGGTGTCTGTTCCCTAATTCTTAGATTACCAGACTTAATAAAAAGGGGCATATTCGATTTCGATAATTCAACCATAGAATGTAGTTTCACGTACTTGTGTCTATTTTGTAAATCATTTATAAAACCTGCATATATTCTCATCCCAAAAATATTAGATTTTAAAAGTGCGACTATAACTCACTTTCATAGATTTTTACTTCGTCGGGAAGTAAGACTTGGCCACTGGTTGATTCACGAACCTATAACAATATATACATATATATCAAAGTATGTTCAAAATATATTTACAACACTTTTAATATATTTTGATGTTTTAAGTTTATTAAGTCAGCTGTCCTCGTTAGTAACCTACAACTAGTTGTCCACAGTTAGATGTACAGAAATAAATCGATAAATATTATCTTGAATCAATCCACGATCCAGTGTATACGTATCTCAGTATTGATCACAACTCAAACTATATATATTTTGGAATCAACCTCAACCCTGTATAGCTAACTCCAACATTCACATATAGAGTGTCTATGGTTATTCCGAAATATATATAGATGTGTCGACATGATAGGTCGAAACATTGTATACGTGTCTATGGTATCTCAAGATTACATAATATACAATGCAAGTTGATTAAGTTATGGTTGGAATAGATTTGTTACCAATTTTTACGTAGCTAAAATGAGAAAAATTATCCAATCTTGTTTTACCCATAACTTCTTCATTTTAAATCCGTTTTGAGTGAATCAAATTGCTATGGTTTCATATTGAACTCTATTTTATGAATCTAAACAGAAAAATTATAGGTTTATAGTCGGAAAAATAAGTTACAAGTCGTTTTTGTAAAGGTAGTCATTTCAGTCGAAAGAACGACGTCTAGATGACCATTTAAGAAAACATACTTCCACTTTGAGTTTAACCATAATTTTTGGATATAGTTTCATGTTCATAATAAAAATCATTTTATCAGAATACAACTTTTAAATCAAAGTTTATCATAGTTTTTAATTAACTAACCCAAAACAGCCCGCGGTGTTACTACGACGGCGTAAATCCGGTTTTACGGTGTTTTTCGTGTTTCCAGGTTTTAAATCATTAAGTTAGCATATCATATAGATATATAACATGTGTTTAGTTGATTTTAAAAGTCAAGTTAGAAGGATTAACTTTTGTTTGCGAACAAGTTTAGAATTAACTAAACTATGTTCTAGTGATTACAAGTTTAAACCTTCGAATAAGATAGCTTTATATGTATGAATCGAATGATGTTATGAACATCATTACTACCTTAAGTTCCTTGGATAAACCTACTAGAAAAGAGAAAAATGGATCTAGCTTCAACGGATCCTTGGATGGCTCGAAGTTCTTGAAGCAGAATCATGACACGAAAACAAGTTCAAGTAAGATCATCACTTGAAATAAGATTGTTATAGTTATAGAAATTGAACCAAAGTTTGAATATGATTATTACCTTATATTAGAATGATAACCTACTGTAAGAATCAAAGATTATAATAATATTTCGCGTTCAAACTTTTACACAATATTTTACAAACTTACAATACCGCTTATTTTACAGATAGCATGAAATATAGCACACAATAAATTTGATACAAGATGGTTGTGAAGATAATTCTAGCTAGTACACAAGTCGTTCAGCAAAGGCAATAAAGACACGTAATTCATACGTCTAGAAACAAGTCATGCATTCTGGTTTTACTAGGATTACTTCCCATCCTTGGTCTTGTGGAACATAACCGTTATGGCCGTTGATAAGGCAGCATGTTGTAACGTGGTCAAAGGGACGAGGGTTACGTAATGTCCAACAGTCCCGTAACAATCTAAAAACCTCATTTCTTACCCCAATTACTGACTCCGTTACTTGTGGGAACGTTTTGTTTAATAGTTGTAGCCCGATGTTCTTGTTCTCACTTTGGTGAGAAGCGAACATTACTAATCCGTAAGCATAACATGCTTCTTTACGTTGCATGTTAGCCGCTTTTTCTAAATCACGAAGTCCAATATTCGGATATATTGAGTCAAAATAATTTCTTAACCCATTGCGTAAAATAGCATTTGGGTTCCCCACAATATATGCGTCAAAGTAAACACATCGTAACTTATGGATTTCCCAATGTGATATCCCCCATCTTTCGAACGAAAGCCTTTTATAAACCAAGGCATTCTTAGAACGTTCTTCGAATGTCTTACAAACTGATCTCGCCTTAAATAGTTGTGCCGAAGAATTCTGACCGACTCTAGACAAGATTTCATCAATCATGTCTCCGGGTAGGTCTCTTAAAATATTGGGTTGTCTATCCATTTTGTGTTTTTATACTGTAAAATAGACAAGAGTTAGATTCATAAAAGAAAAATACTTATTAATACAAGCAATTTTTACATATATCATAAAGCATAAGCACACTATATTACATATATTAAACCACACGAATACAACTATCTTATTCCGACGCGCTTGTTTCTTCTTCTTCGGTTTTGGTTCGTTTTGCCAAGTTTCTAGGGATATATGATGTTCCCCTAATACAAGCCGTCGTTTTCCACATTGGTTTAGAAAAACCTGGTGGTTTAGAGGTTCCCGGGTCATTGTTACAACTTAAGGACTTCGGGGGTTGACGATACATATAAAGTTCATCGGGGTTGGAATTAGATTTCTCTATTTTTATGCCCTTTCCCTTATTATTTTCTTTTGCCTTTTTAAATTCAGTTGGGGCAATTTCTATAACATCATCGGAATTCTCGTCGGAATCCGATTCATCGGAGAATTGGTAATCCTCCCAATATTTTGCTTCCTTGGCGGAAACACCATTGACCATAATTAACCTTGGTCGGTTGGTTGAGGATTTTCTTTTACTTAACCGTTTTATTATTTCCCCCACCGGTTCTATTTCTTCATCCGGTTTCGATTCTTCTTCCGGTTCCGATTCTTCTTCCGGTTCCGATTCTTCTTCCGGTTCCGACTCTTCTTCCGGTTCCTCTTCGGGAACTTGTGAATCAGTCCACGAATCATTCCAATTTACATTTGACTCTTCATTATTATTAGGTGAGTCAATGGGACTTGTTCTAGAGGTAGACATCTATCACATAATATCAAACACGTTAAGAGATTAATATATCACATAATATTCACATGTTAAAAATATATAGTTTCCAACAAAATTTGTTAAGCAATCATTTTTCAAGTAAACACGGTCAAAGTCCAGACTCACTAATGCATCCTAACAAACTCGATAAGACACACTAATGCAAAATTCTGGTTCTCTAAGACCAACTCTCTGATACCAACTGAAATGTCCCATTCTTATTGATTAAAAATGTTCCATATTAATTGATTTCGTTGCGAGGTTTTGACCTCTATATGAGACGTTTTTCAAAGACTGCATTCATTTTAAAACAAACCATAACCTTTATTTCATCAATAAAGGTTTAAAAAGCTTTACGTAGATTATCAAATAATGATAATCTAAAATATACTGTTTACACACGACCATTACATAATGGTTTACAATACAAATATGTTACAACAAAATAAGTTTCTTGAATGCAGTTTTTACACAATATCATACAAGCATGGACTCCAAATCTCGTCCTTATTTAAGTATGCAACAGCGGAAGGTCTTAATAATCACCTGAGAATAAACATGCTTAAAACGTCAACAAAAATGTTGGTGAGTTATAGGTTTAACCTATATATATCAAATCATAATAATAGACCACAAGATTTCATATTTCAATACACATCCCATACATAGAGATAAAAGTCATTCATATGGTGAACACCTGGTAACCGACATTAACAAGATGCATATATAAGAATATCTCCATCATTCCGGGACACCCTTCGGATATGATATAAATTTCGAAGTACTAAAGTATCCGGTACTTTGGATGGGGTTTGTTAGGCCCAATAGATCTATCTTTAGGATTCGCGTCAATTAGGGTGTCTGTTCCCTAATTCTTAGATTACCAGACTTAATAAAAAGGGGCATATTCGATTTCGATAATTCAACCATAGAATGTAGTTTCACGTACTTGTGTCTATTTTGTAAATCATTTATAAAACCTGCATGTATTCTCATCCCAAAAATATTAGATTTTAAAAGTGGGACTATAACTCACTTTCACAGATTTGTACTTCGTCGGGAAGTAAGACTTGGCCACTGGTTGATTCACGAACCTATAACAATATATACATATATATCAAAGTATGTTCAAAATATATTTACAACACTTTTAATATATTTTGATGTTTTAAGTTTATTAAGTCAGCTGTCCTCATTAG
The DNA here is from genome assembly GCF_046630445.1 of Rutidosis leptorrhynchoides. Classification (NCBI taxonomy): domain Eukaryota; kingdom Viridiplantae; phylum Streptophyta; class Magnoliopsida; order Asterales; family Asteraceae; genus Rutidosis; species Rutidosis leptorrhynchoides. Next base: position 253,960,516 of record NC_092333.1, read on the forward strand.
TAACCTACAACTAGTTGTCCACAGTTAGATGTACAGAAATAAATCGATAAATATTATCTTGAATCAATCCACGACCCAGTGTATACGTATCTCAGTATTGATCACAACTCAAACTATATATATTTTGGAATCAACCTCAACCCTGTATAGCTAACTCCAACATTCACATATAGAGTGTCTATGGTTGTTCCGAAATATATATAGATGTGTCGACATGATAGGTCGAAACATTGTATACGTGTCTATGGTATCTCAAGATTACATAATATACAATACAACTTGATTAAGTTATGGTTGAAATAGATTTGTTACCAATTTTCACGTAGCTAAAATGAGAAAAATTATCCAATCTTGTTTTACCCATAACTTCTTCATTTTAAATCCGTTTTGAGTGAATCAAATTTCTATGGTTTCATATTGAACTCTATTTTATGAATCTAAACAGAAAAAGTATAGGTTTATAGTCGGAAAAATAAGTTACAAGTCGTTTTTGTAAAGGTAGTCATTTCAGTCGAAAGAACGACGTCTAGATGACCATTTTAGAAAACATACTTCCACTTTTAGTTTAACCATAATTTTTGGATATAGTTTCATGTTCATAATAAAAATCATTTTCTCACAATAACAACTTTTAAATCAAAGTTTATCATAGTTTTTAATTAACTAACCCAAAACAGCCCGCGGTGTTACTACGACGGCGTAAATCCGGTTTTACGGTGTTTTTCTTGTTTCCAGGTTTTAAATCATTAAGTTAGCATATCATATAGATATAGAACATGTGTTTAGTTGATTTTAAAAGTCAATTTAGAAGGATTAACTTTTGTTTGCGAACAAGTTTAGAATTAACTAAACTATGTTCTAGTGATTACAAGTTTAAACCTTCGAATAAGATAGCTTTATATGTATGAATCGAATGAGGTTATGAACATCATTACTACCTTAAGTTACTTGGATAAACCTACTGGAAAAGAGAAAAATGGATCTAGCTTCAACGGATCCTTGGATGGCTCCAAGTTCTTGAAGCAGAATCATGACACGAAAACAAGTTCAAGTAAGATCATCACTTGAAATAAGATTGTTATAGTTATAGAAATTGAACCAAAGTTTGAATATGATTATTACCTTATATTAGAATGATAACCTACTGTAAGAATCAAAGATTTCTTGAGGTTGGATGATCACCTTACAAGATTGGAAGTGAGCTATCAAACTTGAAAGTATTCTTGATTTTATGTAACTAGAATTTGTAGAATTTATGAAGAACACTTAGAACTTGAAGATAGAACTTGAGAGAGATCAATTAGATGAAGAAAATTGAAGAATGAAAGTGTTTGTAGGTGTTTTTGGTCGTTGGTGTATGGATTAGATATAAAGGATATGTAATTTTGTTTTCATGTAAATAAGTCATGAATGATTACTCATATTTTTGTAATTTTATGTGATATTTCATGCTAGTTGCCAAATGATGGTTCCCACATGTGTTAGGTGACTCACATGGGCTGCTAAGAGCTGATCATTGGAGTGTATATACCAATAGTACATACATCTAAAAGCTGTGTATTGTACGAGTACGAATACGGGTGCATACGAGTAGAATTGTTGATGAAACTGAACGAGGATGTAATTGTAAGCATTTTCGTTAAGTAGAAGTATTTTGATAAGTGTATTGAAGTCTTTCAAAAGTGTATAAATACATATTAAAACACTACATGTATATACATTTTAACTGAGTCGTTAAGTCATCGTTAGTCGTTACATGTAAGTGTTGTTTTGAAACCTTTAGGTTAACGATCTTGTTAAATATTGTTACCCCAATGTTTATAATATCAAATGAGATTTTAAATTATTATATTATCATGATATTATCATGTATGAATATCTCCTAATATGATATATATACATTAAATGTCTTTACAACGATAATCGTTACATATATGTCTCGTTTAAAAATCATTAAGTTAGTAGTCTTGTTTTTACATATGTAGTTCATTGTTAATATACTTAATGATATGTTTACTTATCATAGTATCATGTTAACTATATATATATCCATATATATGTCATCATATAGTTTTTACAAGTTTTAACGTTCGTAAATCACCGGTCAACTTGGGTGGTCAATTGTCTATATGAAACATATTTCAATTAATCAAGTCTTAACAAGTTTGATTGCTTAACATGTTGGAAACATTTAATCATGTAAATATCAATCTCCATTAATATATATAAACATGGAAAAGTTCGGGTCACTACACACTGTACATTCTTTCAACCTGATTCAACAGTCATCTACTATCCTACTTACATTCACGAATATACGTATCCGTTCACCACTGAATAACCATTTTCATTCAATTTCATACTTAGATTTTGACTTATCAGAATTCAACAAGTGGCATAATGAAGAAAACATTGGACAAAATAAAATTTGTTAGAAACAAACAAATTAACTATGAGAAAAAATTTTGTTAAGAATCCACGCTAACTGTTCCTAGCTAACTGATTACATTTTATCGCAATTTATTAATCGTAATTTATATTCTCGCAATTTTATTTATTGTCATTTAGTTTCTGTTATTTATTTTACGCACTTTAAATATTGGGACACGTATACAAGGTTTTGACATATCATATCGACGCATCTATATATATTATTTGGAATAACCATAGACACTCTATATGTGGTAATGATCGAGTTAACTATACAGGGTTGAGGTTGATTCTATAATAATATATATACTTTGAGTTGTGATCGAGTCTGAGACATGTATACAATGGGTCACGATACATATTAATTAATTCGAATATTATATATTAAACTATATATGAATTGTTAAACTAGTAATTGTGGACTATCAACTGCGGACTACTAACATTGAACAATTAAAATGAATTAAAATATTGATTATAACATATGAAACTAAACATTTCTTCAAAGTTTGCCACTTGATTTCATCTTAAACCTCATTTGTATCTTGACGATTACAATCTGCGTTCAAACTTTTCATGATTCTTGAAAACACCTCAATCGAGAGGATGAACCAACCGCACTTCATCTACGGAAAGAAAGATTTATGCATATAGTTATGCACCTAAAAACACTCGGAACTTGAGTAAACGTTTAACACGTATCTGTGTTAGCTCCTTTGGCGTGGTTATTATCGAAAATAACTTTGCAATCCCTTTTCAAATTAGCCAATTTTGTCACAGCTCCAGCAAGTCAACTTCGACTTTTCGTTCGAAATAACCTTATTATAACCTTGATAAATATGCGTGCTCTTTTATCGTTACTGGAAAACCATTTATATTCCACCACATTAGCAGTAAACTTACCAGCAACTTCATTACTCATTGGCTTAAGTCTCTCCGACAAATCACTATATTTATCTATTGAAGTCTTATCATGAACTCATTCGCACCTTGTAACGAGAATTACCATATCAGTTACCGGGAATTAGCAATCAGTATTTTGAATCTCGCAGCATGTTTACATCAATAGCTATATATATAACATTTATCTATTAGAATTATGATCTTCTATTATGAAGTTCTGAAAGGTACCCAGTTTACGAATCAGTTCTCTAAATTTTGGAAAGTGCTGAAGAAGCAACAAAAACTGTAAACGACTTAAACAGTCGAAAGTTTGATGATAAAGAATAGAATGTTGGCAAAGCTCAGAAAAGTTGGAACTGGAAAACGGAGTGAGCAAACCATGAAGGAGGCTGTGGTCAAATCACAAAGAATAAACCTGCCTTCAAAGAATCTAAATGATTCAGTATTTGCTGAAGTCATTAACAAATACATTGCTCCTGACTCTACAGTTTTACGGACAAATCTTCATCATCATCCATCAATATTAGAAATTCTAAGATATCATTGTATCTTTCATTATAAATATCCTCGATATTTCTGAAGATATTTTCAAAACTATTCTTATCTGAAATCATTTATCTCCTTGCGATATCTGAATTACATCATAAAGGAAACTGTTTTAGTTTCTAAACTCTGAAAAATCGAATTTAAATTATGAATGATTTTGAAGTAGTGTTGAAAATTGATGCATGATTTAGTATAATATAATTGCACTTGATCAACGTGATTATATTACGGTAAGTCATGCTAAGTTTCTAATGGAACGTGATGATTCACAGACCATAACGTCATCATGTACCATTTTACACGACTCTTACATTCTATCTAATATATAAACACATCAAGAACATGTCTTCCTAATAATTCTATATTTTCTCTTGAATTCTGGTAATTTAACCAATCAAGATCGTGCTATTACAATCTCTCTCTTAGAACGTTAGCTATGTTCATTTTGAATTTCATATCTATGAATTCTGGACCATTACTCGCTTGACTTAAGGTCGGGAAAAGAAAACAAAAGTATGGAACTCCAAAATATAAAGGAAACGAAGGGAATGGATTTATAGTGAAATATCCGACAGAGCAATCAAAACAGATTATCGCATTTAACCAAAGGGGATCCTAATTTCCTTAATTACCGAAGAATCAAATCTTATATAGATTTCAAAGATTTTCTCTAAATCCCTTGAATTCCGAAAATCAACCGTGAGACGAATCTACATTTACTCATTTCACTATTTTTGTGATAGCTTCACTTGTACTATTCACATAAACGAATTGTTTTATCCGTATTACTCGCTAATGATAAAGCTCTAATATTCAGCTCGTATGTGTCATGAAAACATACCTATTGTTAGCCATGACCATTCCAATCAAATTTCAGGACGAAATTTCTTAAACGGGTAGGTACTGTGACGACCTGGAGATTTCCGACCAAATTTAAACTTAATCTTATATGATTTCGAAACGATAAGCAAAGTCTGTAATGTTGAGTCTCAAAAATTTTGAACTGTTTCATATATACAATTACCCTTCGACTGTTCTCGATGATTCACGAATAACTATTTGTAAATAGATATGTGTATATATATATATATATATATATATATATATATATATATATATATATATATAATAATAATAATAATTGGAAGTATAATTTAAAATATTGTTGTTATGAAATATGATATTTAATAATTATTTAAAAACATATCTATATATAAATAAAAGTATATTAAAAATAAATATTAAATAATTGTAATACTCGTTTGATGTTTCGATTGATATTAAGCAAGTTAAATTCAAACTTATATAATTTTAAAATAAACGGTGATCCGAAAATGAGTTATATAAATTATAGGCTTATTAATAATATATTAAGGAGCTATTTGTAAATTTTTAACACCAAGTGTATTTTACTTGGGGTGAGAGTGAATAGTAATTTAATTTTTATTTAATAGTTTATGACCGAATTTTATACCATAATGACTGAAATAAATAAATAAAATTACTATAAAAATCTTGGGATTTTTTCGAGAACTTCTATCCACCACTGATTCATGACGGAGTACGAAATTCAGTCCGTGAAATGCAACGGCTAACTTAATCACACGTTTATATATTTATATTATATTATAATTATTGTTATATTATTATATTAAATATCTAATTCTAATTCTGTTATCTTTGGCCGAGAATCACCAAAACAAAATAATGTGTCCACTGCTACTAATTGAAAACTTTTTTGACATTTGATATATTGATTGATAATTGATTACTGTGATTGTTCGTTATGTTTCCACTATCTAACTCTCTTATCTATTAGTAATACTGTGTCTTCTTTTTGACTTCTTGCCACTCATTTAATAAATATCAATAACTTAATATATATATGTATGTATGATGAATGGATGCATTACAACCAACACCCAAGATTTCTACTTTCTGTTTACTCTCTTCGACCATAACACCATCATTACCACCTTCACCTACAACCGACATATCACCACCACGATCACCTTGTTCACAGTTTGATCATCAACAGGCAACCATCTTCACAAAGCACCCACGATCACCTTCTAACCATCAACTTCTTCAAACATCATCATCAACCCATGAATCACCAAACTAACACCAACCTCGAACCATCCTACCTCCGTTTCTATCTCTGGTTCAGCTCGCATAAACTGCTACTCGACAAGAAATCATGATGCTGCTCACTTACTAATATAGACTACCGTTTTAAGTAGACCCAAGCATCTTCACAACTATCTTTAACAAACCATCACTGAAATGCCCTGTTCATATTGATTATAAACATTCCATATTAATTGATTTTGTTGCGAGGTTTTGACCTCTATATGAGACATTTTTCAAAGACTGCATTCATTTTTAAAACAACCATAACCTTTATTTTATCAATAAAGGTTTCAAAAGTATTACGTAGATTATCAAATAATGATAATCTAAAATATACTGTTTACACACGACCATTACATAATGGTTTACAATAGAAATATATTACATCGACATATGTTTCTTGAATGCAGTTTTTACATAATATCATACAAACATGGACTCCAAATCTTGTCCTTATTTTAGTATGCAACAGCGGAAGCTCTTAATATTCACCTGAGAATAAACATGCTTTAAACGTCAACAAAAATGTTGGTGAGTTATAGGTTTAACCTATATATATCAAATTGTAACAATAGACCACAAGATTTCATATTTCAATATACATCCCATACATAGAGATAAAAATCATTCATATGATGAACACCTGGTAACCGACATTAACAAGATGCATATATAAGAATATCCCCATCATTCCGGGACACCCTTCGGATATGATATAAATTTCGAAGTATTAAAGTATCCGGTACTTTGGATGGGGTTTGTTAGGCCCAATAGATCTATCTTTAGGATTTGCGTCAATTAGGGTGTCTGTTCCCTAATTCTTAGATTACCAGACTTAATAAAAAGGGGCATATTCGATTTTGATAATTCAACCATAGAATGTAGTTTTCGTACTTGTGTCTATTTTGTAAATCATTTATAAAACCTGCATGTATTCTCATCCCAAAAATATTAGATTTTAAAAGTGAGACTATAACTCACTTTCACAGATTTTTACTTCGTCGGGAAGTAAGACTTGGCCACTGGTCGATTCACGAACCTATAACAAATATGTACATATATATCAAAGTATATTCAAAATATATTTACAACACTTTTAATACATTTTGATGTTTTAAGTTTATTAAGTCAGCTGTCCTCGTTAGTAACCTACAACTAGTTGTCCAACGTTAGATGTACAGAAAAAATTGATATATATTATCTTGAATCAATCCACAACCCAGTGTATACACGTCTCATGCTAGATCACAACTCAAAGTATATATATTTTTAGAATCAACCTCAACCTTGTATAGCTAACTCCCACATTACTGCATGTAGAGTGTCTATAGTTGTTCCAAATAATATATACACATGGGTCGATATGATATGTCAAAACATTTGCATACGTGTCTATGGTATCCCAAGATTACATAATATATTAGAATACATGTATAATACAATATAAGTTAGCTAGGATATGATTAATATAGATTTGTTACCAATTTTCACGTTGCTACAACAAGAAAAATTATCCAATCTTGTTTTACCCATAACTTCTTCATTTTAAATCCGTTTTGAGTGAATCAAATTGCTATGGTTTCATATTGAACTATATTTTATGAATCTAAACAGAAAAAGTATAGGTTTATAGTCATAAATATAAGTTACAAGTCATTTTTGTAAAGGTGATCATTTCAGTAGAAAGAACAACGTCTAGATGACCATTTTAGAAAACATACTTCCACTTTGAGTTTAACCATGATTTTTGGATATAGTTTCATGTTCATAAGAAAATTCATTTTCCCAGAAGAACAACTTTTAAATCAAAGTTTATCATAGTTTTTAATTAACTAACCCAAAACAGCCCGCGGTGTTACTACGACGGCGTAAATCCGGTTTTACGGTGTTTTTCGTGTTTCCAGGTTTTAAATCATTAAGTTAGCATATCATATAGATATAGAACATGTGTTTAGTTGATTTTAAAAGTCAAGTTAGAAGGATTAACTTTTATTTACGAACAAGTTTAGAATTAACTAAACTATGTTCTAGTGATTACAAGTTTAAACCTTCGAATAAGATAGCTTTATATGTATGAATTGAATGATGTTATGAACATCATTACTACCTCAAGTTTTCTGGATAAAGCTACTAGAAATGAGAAAAATGGATCTAGCTTCAAAGGATCCTTGGATGGCTTGAAAGCTCTTGAAGCAGAATCATGACACAAAAACAGTTCAAGTAAGATTTTCACTCGAAATAAGATTGTTATAGTTATAGAAATTGAATCAAAGTTTGAATATAAGTATTACCTTGTATTAGAAAGATATATTACTATAAATAAGAAAGATTTCTTGAGATTGGATGATCACTCTACAAAATTGGATGTAAGCTAGCAAACTTGGAAGTATTCTTGATTTTATGAAACTAGAACTTGTAGAATTTATGAAGAACACTTAGAACTTGAAGATAGAACTTGAGAGAGATCAATTAGATGAAGAAAATTGAAGAATGAAAGTATTTATAGGTGTTTTTGGTCGTTGGTGTATGGATTAGATATAAAGGATATGTAATTTTGTTTTCATGTAAATAAGTCATGAATGATTACTCATATTTTTGTAATTTTATGAGATATTTCATGCTAGTTGCCAAATGATGGTTCCCACATGTGTTAGGTGACTCACATGGTCTGCTAAGAGCTAATAATTGGAGTGTATATACCAATAGTACATACATCTAAAAGCTGTGTATTGTACGAGTACGAATACGGGTGCATACGAGTAGAATTATTGATGAAACTGAACGAGGATGTAATTGTAAGCATTTTTGTTAAGTAGAAGTATTTTGATAAGTGTCTTGAAGTCTTTTAAAAGTGTATGAATACATATTAAAACACTACATGTATATACATTTTAACTGTGTCGTTAAGTCATCCTTAGTCGTTACATGTAAGTGTTGTTTTGAAACCTTTAGGTTAACGATCTTGTTAAATGTTGTTAACCCAATGTTTATAATATCAAATGAGATTTTAAATTATTATATTATCATGATATTATGATGTACGAATATCTCTTAATATGATATATATACATTAAATGTCGTTACAACGATAATCGTTACATATATGTCTCGTTTCAAAATCATTAAGTTAGTAGTTTTGTTTTTACATATGTAGTTCATTATTAATATACTTAATGATATTTTTACTTATCATAATATCATGTTAACTATATATATAACCATATATATGTCATCATATAGTTTTTACAAGTTTTAACGTTCGTGAATCACCGGTCAACTTGGGTGGTCAATTATCTATATGAAACCTATTTCAATTAATCAAGTCATAACAAGTTTGATTGCTTAATATGTTGGAAACACTTAATCATGTAAATAAAAATTTCATTTAATATATATATATATATATATATATATATATATATATATATATATATATATATAAACATGGAAAAGTTCGGGTCACTACAATCACCACCTCCTGTTTCTCCAAACCGAAAACGAATCACTTGCTAGTAATCGAATGACACTGGTTGGTTGCGTAAATTTTTCTTTTCTCTTTTTCTATTTAGCCGACAATTACTTGTTAAAATAACCCACTATCAAATTATTAACTTGGCCTACGTTATTATTATAAATGTTTGGTGGAAGAATTGTGGAGAATAAAGGCCACGTGCAGTGGACCACTCATGATTTAAAAGCCTCATTTACTAATTTAAGCAGATAAATCAAAACTACGTGGATTAACAAATTGTAAATGTAGTAATTAAAGGTTATTTGTTTTCTTCTCATCTTATTTAAAACTAAAGTAAAGTGGCTTTTTGTTTCTCCACAACCCCAAGTTCATACATGGAGGTTATGGGTTGTCTACTAAGCCAAAGACTCATGTATCAATTCTTTTGTTATTGAGAAAAACGTGGAGCATCTTTGACTCCAACTCATGTATTTCATCATCTTTGTTTCGCGGATTATTTAGTAACCATATCAACAATAGCGTGTTACGATTCACAAAACAACCGTCTTCACCACGATCCAAAACCACCATTGGAATACCGTTTCTATTTTGTTCGATGGCTGTTTTTACTGTACGATTAAAAACATAAGAAACCGTAGCTTTTGTTAAATATTACTTAGATTGGTTATTGTTGGGTTTCATGTTGAATCCAATTAATCACAAACGGGCTATTTGTTTTGGGCCGTGGGGATTAAAAAGACCTAGGGTAGTATTGGACTTGGTGGATATAATAGACTTTTCGAATTGGGCTTAGAATTAAATTGATGGACTGCTTTAACGGGCTATTGTTTATTGGGCCGAGATTCAACTGTCCATTGGGCCGAGATACATTTCAAAATATGTTGGATCGAATGATAGAGGATGATGGGTTATATAAATATAAATCTGAGTTTAATCAGAAAAGCGAGGTCAGAGGAGTGGTTAACGATGTTATCGGGTTAGCGGGACATCGCGGGTTGAAACCCGGACTTGGGCACTTTTTTAGGACTACTTCTTTGAGGTAGTTTACTTATTACTCATTTTTTTTATTATTATTATTAGTATTATCATTTTTAATGTAAGTAGTATTATTATTGAAACTAATTTTTTTTTTTTATAAAAATTATCATTTTTATTATTAGAACTACCATTATTATTATTATTATTATTATTATTATTATTATTATTATTATTATTAGAATTATCATTATTTTTTTATCATTATTATTTTATTATCATTTTTTTTTATTTCTAACACTAATATTATTATTTTTATCATTATTATTATTAGTATATTTAATATATCAAATAAAGATTTTCTATATAAAAATATATTATAAAACATAACTATATTAATATGTTTGTAACAAATATTAATTATCTATTTAATGTATATAAAAGTAAATATAGTTAATTTAGTTATTAATAAAACATATAAGTTACTAAAATAATAATTAATAAGAATATATAAATTTGTTCGATTATCATTGTATGTATTAATATATATATATATATATATATACATATATATATATATATATATATATATATATATATATATATATATATATATATATATATATATATATATATATATAAATGATATAGGTTCGTGAATCCGAGGCCAACCTTACACTTGTTCAAAGACATCATATGTATTTTTACTATGAAATACAGTATCGTGAGTTTCATTTGCTCCCTTTTTAAATGCTTTTGCAATATATATTTTTGGGACTGAGAATACATGCGCTTTTATAAATGTTTGATGGAATAGACAGAAGTAATTGAAACTATGTTCTATGGTTGAATTGTTATACCGGATATCGCCCTTGTTGAACTTGGTAGCCTAAGAATTGATGTTTATTATAATTGCCACCAATTGATGCGAATCCTAAAGATAGATCTATGGGCTTTGACATGCCTCAGTCAGAGAATTTGAACTGCTTTAGTACTTCGATATTTATATGTTTGGGGATATTCTAGATGCATTTTGTTAATTTCGGTTATTAGGTGTTCAATCCATATGAATGAATTTTAAGCACTTATGAGTGTATGATTATTGAATAAATGAAATCTTGTGGTCTATTAAAATTATGGAAATGATGGATTACGATAAACTAATGAACTCACCAACCTTTTAGTTGACACTTGAAAGCATGTTTATTCTCAGGTATGAAAGAAATCTTCCGCTGTGCATTTGCTCATTTTAGATATATTACTTGGAGTCATTCATGGCATATTTCAAAAGACGTTGCATTCGAGTCGTTGAGTTCATCAAGATTATTATTATGTCAATTATAATTGGAAATATTATGAAATGGTATGCATGCCGTCAACTTTCGATGAAATGAAAGTTTGTCTTTTAAAAACGAATGCAATGTTTGTAAAATGTATCATATAGAGGTCAAGTACCTCGCGATGTAACCAAATGTAATGTATTCGTCCAGATGGATTAGGATGGGTCGTTAAAATAACCGTCACCCTACAAAAATTTAGACCACCATGGGAAATCGATTATCACCTCTTTTTAAACCAGAACCCCATTATTTTTAAAAGATGCGAATGATAAAAGACACCCAAAACACCACTTGCAACCACACTATACTATTGTGTTCAGCTGGTAAACCACTCTAAACTACCACCCAACGAAACCCAATTGTAGTTTTACTATTACTCAATGATTTCATGTATCCTTTTCGATCATATTTGCAGCTGTTACTGCTTACTTTTGTTTCTATTATCGAGCATCCAACACCACAACCTTCATTACAACGGTAAACTCCATCACCACCGGCATCCTCCTGACACCAATCCAATCCGCCATCACCCTACAACCCTCAATAAACCGACACTTTCTTCCTCTTTCTCTCTCCCTTTCTCTCTCTACCATTAAATTTTTTTATTTTGTTTTCGTTTTGCTTGATCACGATTATTGTTGGTACTCATTTGTTGCTACTGCTATACAAACCCACCACCACTCAAGACTCCTGCAAACCCTGATCAAACCGCTGCTATCATTATTTTTCTGCTACAGTGACGGGTTAAATGGGAAGACGATGAACAGTACTAGGCTATTGTTGCTCTCCATATTTTCTGTTACTCGTTCTATCTATGTTGTTCGCTACTTCTTGATGAAAATACCATCACTTACAACTATCGATGTTTTTGTGGGGTTTAACATTCATATATCAACAAGAAAAATGGTGATTTAAGGATAAAGAATAATGATGATACTGTATTGATTCCAATTAATGATGATGATGATCATGATAAACAGTGACACGATGAAGATTAACTGCAGCATTGTAGTGACCCGAACTTTTCCATGTTTATATATATTAATTGAGATTGATATTTACATGATTAAATGTTTCCAACATGTTAAGCAATAAAACTTGTTAAGACTTGATTAATTGAAATATGTTTCATATAGACAATTGACCACCCAAGTTGATCGGTGATTCACGAACGTTAAAACTTGTAAAAACTATATAATGACATATATATGGATATATATATATATATATAGTTAACATGATACTATGATAAGAAAACATATCATAAAGTATATTAACAATGAACTACATATGTAAAAACAAGACTACTAACTTAATGAGTTTTAAACAAGACATATATGTAACGATTATCGTTGTAAAGACATTTAATATATATATATATATCATATTAAGAGATATTCATACATGATAATATCATGATAATATAATAATTTAAAATCTCATTTGATATTATAAACATTGGGTTAACAACATTTAACAAGATCGTTAACCTAAAGGTTTCAAAACAACACTTACATGTAACGACTAACGATGACTTAACGACTCAGTTAAAATGTATATACATGTAGTGTTTTAATATGTATTTATAAACTTTTGAAAGACTTTAATACACTTATCAAAATACTTCTACTTAACAAAAATGCTTACAATTACATCCTCGTTCAGTTTCATCAACAATTCTACTCGTATGCACCCGTATTCGTACTCGTACAATACACAGCTTTTAGATGTATGTACTATTGGTATATACACTCCAATGATCAGCTCTTAGCAGCCCATGTGAGTCACCTAACACATGTGGGAACCATCATTTGGCAACTAGCATGAAATATCTCATAAAATTACAAAAATATGAGTAATCATTCATGACTTATTTACATGAAAACAAAATTACATATCCTTTATATCTAATCCATACACCAACGACCAAAAACACCTACAAACACTTTCATTCTTCAATTTTCTTCATCTAATTGATCTCTCTCAAGTTCTATCTTCAAGTTCTAAGTGTTCTTCATAAATTCCAAAAGTTCTAGTTTCATAAAATCAAGAATACTTTCAAGTTTGCTAGCTCACTTCCAATCTTGTAAGGTGATCATCCAACCTCAAGAAATCTTTGTTTCTTACAGTAGGTTATCATTCTAATACAAGGTAATAATCATATTCAAACTTTGGTTCAATTTCTATAACTATAACAATCTTATTTCAAGTGATGATCTTACTTGAACTTGTTTTCGTGTCATGATTCTGCTTCAAGAACTTCGAGCCATCCAAGGATCCATTGAAGCTAGATCCATTTTTCTCTTTTCCAGTAGGTTTATCCAAGGAAATTAAGGTAGTAATGATGTTCATAACATCATTCGATTCATACATATAAAGCTATCTTATTCGAAGGTTTAAACTTGTAATCACTAGAACATAGTTTAGTTAATTCTAAACTTGTTCGCAAACAAAAGTTAATCCTTCTAACTTGACTTTTAAAATCAACTAAACACATGTTCTATATCTATATGATATGCTAACTTAATGATTTAAAACCTGGAAACACGAAAAACACCGTAAAACCGGATTTACGCCGTCGTAGTAACACCGCGGGCTGTTTTGGGTTAGTTAATTAAAAACTATGATAAACTTTGATTTAAAAGTTGTTATTCTGAGAAAATGATTTTTATTATGAACATGAAACTATATCCAAAAATTATGGTTAAACTCAAAGTGGAAGTATGTTTTCTAAAATGGTCATCTAGACATCGTTCTTTCGACTGAAATGACTACCTTTACAAAAACGACTTGTAACTTATTTTTCTGACTATAAACCTATACTTTTTCTATTTAGATTCATAAAATAGAGTTCAATATGAAACCATAGCAATTTGATTCACTCAAAACGGATTTAAAATGAAGAAGTTATGGGTAAAACAAGATTGGATAATTTTTCTCATTTTAGCTACGTGAAAATTGGTAACAAATCTATTCCAACCATAACTTAATCAACTTGTATTGTATATTATGTAATCTTGAGATACCATAGACACGTATACAATGTTTCGACCTATCATGTCGACACATCTATATATATTTCGGAACAACCATAGACACTCTATATGTGAATGTTGGAGTTAGCTATACAGGGTTGAGGTTGATTCCAAAATATATATAGTTTGAGTTGTGATCAATACTGAGATACGTATACACTGGGTCGTGGATTGATTCAAGATAATATTTATCGATTTATTTCTGTACATCTAACTGTGGACAACTAGTTATAGGTTACTAACGAGGACAGCTGACTTAATAAACTTAAAACATCAAAATATATTAAAAGTGTTGTAAATATATTTTGAACATACTTTAATATATATGTATATATTGTTATAGGTTCGTGAATCAACAGTGGCCAAGTCTTACTTCCCGACGAAGTAAAAATCTGTGAAAGTGAGTTATAGTCCCACTTTTAAAATCTAATATTTTTGGGATGAGAATACATACAGGTTTTATAAATGATTTACAAAATAGACACAAGTACGTGAAACTACATTCTATGGTTGAATTATCGAAATCGAATATGCCCCTTTTTATTAAGTCTGGTAATCTAAGAAGTAGGGAACAGACACCCTAATTGACGCGAATCCTAAAGATAGATCTATTGGGCCTAACAAACCCCATCCAAAGTACTGGATGCTTTAGTACTTCGAAATTTATATCATATCCGAAGGGTGTCCCGGAATGATGGGGATATTCTTATATATGCATCTTGTTATTGTCGGTTACCAGGTGTTCACCATATGAATGATTTTTATCTCTATGTATGGGATGTGTATTGAAATATGAAATCTTGTGGTCTATTGTTACGATTTGATATATATAGGTTAAACCTATAACTCACCAACATTTTTGTTGACGTTTAAAGCATGTTTATTCTCAGGTGAATATTAAGAGCTTCCGCTGTTGCATACTAAAATAAGGACAAGATTTGGAGTCCATGTTTGTATGATATTGTGTAAAAACTGCATTCAAGAAACTGATTTCGATGTAACATATTTGTATTGTAAACCATTATGTAATGGTCGTGTATAAACAGGATATTTTAGATTATCATTATTTGATAATCTACGTAAAGCTTTTTAAACCTTTATTTATGAAATAAAGGTTATGGTTTGTTTTAAAAATGAATGCAGTCTTTGAAAAACGTCTCATATAGAGGTCAAAACCTCGCAACGAAATCAATTAATATGGAACGTTTTTAATCAATAAGAACGGGACATTTCAGTTGGTATCAGAGCGTTGGTCTTAGAGAACCAGAAAATTTGCATTAGTGTGTCTTATCGAGTTTGTTAGGATGCATTAGTGAGTCTGGACTTCGACCGTGTTTTCTTTAAAAATGATTGCTTAACATTTTTGTTGGAAACTATATATTTTTAACATATGAATATTATGTGATATATTAATCTCTTAACGTGTTTGATATTATGTGATAGATGTCTACCTCTAGAACAAGTCCCATTGACTCACCTAATAATAATGAAGAGTCAAATGTAAATTGGAATGATTTGTGGACTGATTCACAAGTTCCCGAAGAGGAACCGGAAGAAGAGTCGGAACCGGAAGAAGAATCGGAACCGAAAGAAGAATCGGAACCGGATGAAGAAATAGAACCTGTGGGGGAAATAATAAAACGGTTAAGTAAAAGAAAATCCTCAACCAACCGACCAAAGTTAATTATGTTCAATGGTGTTTCCGCCAAGGAAGTAAAATATTGGGAGGATTACCAATTCTCCGATGAATCGGATTCCGACGAGAATTCCGATGATGTTATAGAAATTACCCCAACTGAATTTAAAAAGGCAAAAGAAAATAATAAGGGAAAGGGCATAAAAATAGAGAAATCTAATTCCAACCCCGATGAACTTTATATGTATCGTCAACCCCCGAAGTCCTTAAGTTGTAACAATGACCCGGGAACCTCTAAACCACCAGGTTTTTCTAAACCAATGTGGACAACGACGGCTCGTATTAGGGGAACATCATATATCCCTAGAAACTTGGCAAAACGAACTAAAACCGAAGAAGAAGAAATGAGCGAGTCGGAATAAGATAGTTGTATTCGTGTGGTGTAATATATGTAATATAGTGTTCTTATGCTTTATGATATATGTAAAAATTGCTTGTATTAATAAGTATTTTTTTATGAATCTAACTCTTGTCTATTTTACAGTTTAAAAACACAAAATGGATAGACAACCCAATATTTTAAGAGACCTACCCGGAGACATGATTGATGAAATCTTGTCTAGAGTCGGCCAGAATTCTTCGGCACAACTATTTAAGGCGAGATCAGTTTGTAAGACATTCGAAGAACGTTCCAAGAATGTCTTGGTTTATAAGAGACTTTCGTTTGAAAGATGGGGGATATCACATTGGGAAACCCATAAGTTACGATGTGTTTACTTTGACGCATATATTGCGGGGAACCCAAATGCTATTTTACGCAACGGGTTAAGAAATTATTTTGACTCAATATATCCGAATATTGGACTTCGTGATTTAGAAAAAGCGGCTAACATGCAACATAAAGAAGCATGTTATGCTTACGGATTAGTAATGTTCGCTTCTCACCAAAGTGAGAACAAGAACATCGGGCTACAACTATTAAACAAAACGTTTCCACAAGTGACGGAGTCGGTAATTGGGGTAAGAAATGAGGTTTTTAGATTATTACGGGACTGTTGGACATTACGTAACCCTCGTCCCTTTGATGACGTTACAACACGCTGTCTTATCAACGGCCATAACGGTTATGTTGCACAAGACCAAGGATGGGAAGTAGTCCTAGTAAAACCAGAATGCATGACTTGTTTCTGGACGTATGAATTACGTGTCTTTATTGCTTTTGCTGAACGACTTGTGTACTAGCTAGAATTGTCTTCACAACTATCTTGTATCAAAGTTATTGTGTGCTATATTTCATGCTTTATGTAAAATAAGCGGTATTGTAAGTTTGTAAAATATTGTATAAAAGTTTGAAAGCGAAATATTATTATAATCAGTTTTTCATATAGAATTGTAGTAGTTGAATTGTATATTAGCTACTAAGTATGAACTTAACGGGTAGGTACTACCCGAATTTAAACTTATAAAACGCTAATATGAAGAAAAAGCTTTTATAAATGAGTTCATATTATGCTACGAAATACTATTAACTACTCTTAATATTCTGTATGATTAACTTGTTCCATTTAACTATTTTGAAGGAAATGGCACCGACTACTCGACACACCGTGAATATGAATGAAGAGGAATTCCGTACTTTTCTAGCTTCAAACATAGCCGCAGTACAGGCTGCGCTACATACCAACAATAACCTTGGATCTAGCAGTACAGGAAATCGTGTAGGATGCACCTACAAAGAATTCACTGCCTGCAAACCTTTGGAATTTGATGGAACCGAAGGACCGATCGGATTGAAACGGTGGACCGAGAAGGTTGAATCGGTGTTTGCCATAAGTAAGTGTACTGAAGAGGACAAAGTGAAGTACGCTACGCATACCTTCACAGGTTCTGCGTTAACATGGTGGAATACCTATCTAGAGCAAGTGGGACAAGATGATGCGTACGCACTACCGTGGTCAGCATTCAAGCACTTGATGAACGAGAAGTACCGTCCCAGAACCGAGGTCAATAAGCTCAAGACAGAACTTAGAGGGTTACGAACCCAAGGATTTGATATTACCACGTACGAAAGACGATTCACAGAATTGTGCCTATTGTGTCCGGGAGCATTCGAAGATGAGGAAGAGAAGATCGACGCGTTTGTGAAAGGATTACCGGAAAGAATCCAAGAAGATATAAGTTCACACGAGCCCGCCTCCATACAACAGGCATGTAGAATGGCTCACAAACTAGTGAACCAGATTGAAGAAAGAATTAAAGAACAGACTGCTGAAGAGGCCAATGTGAAGCAAGTCAAAAGAAAGTGGGAGGAAAACGGTGATAAGAATCACCAATACAACAACAACAGCAATTACAACAATAATCGCAACAATTATCCCAACAATCGCAACATCAATCGCAACTACAACAAATGGCCCAACAACAACAACAACAACAACAGCAGCAACTACAATATTCATCCCAACAACAATAATAACCGCAACAACAACAACAATCAGAAGCAGCTATGCCAAAGGTGTGAAAAGAATCACTCGGGGTTCTGCACCAAATTTTGCAACAAGTGTAAAAGAAATGGTCATAGCGCGGCGAAGTGTGAGGTCTACGGACCAGGGGTTAATAGAACGAAAGGAACAAATGGTGTCGGAACGAGTAATGGCGGAGCAAGTAGTGTCGGAGCAAGTTATGCCAATGTAGTTTGTTATAAATGTGGAAAACCAGGCCACATTATTAGAAATTGCCCGAACCAGGAGAACACGAATGGACAAGGCCGTGGAAGAGTTTTCAATATTAATGCGGTAGAGGCACAGGAAGACCCGGAGCTTGTTACGGGTACGTTTCTTATTGACAATAAATCTGCTTACGTTTTATTTGATTCGGGTGCGGATAGAAGCTATATGAGTAGAGATTTTTGTGCTAAATTAAGTTGTCCGTTGACGCCTTTGGATAGTAAATTTTTACTCGAATTAGCAAATGGTAAATTAATTTCAGCAGATAATATATGTCGGAATCGAGAAATTAAACTGGTTAGCGAAACATTTAAGATTGATTTGATACCAGTAGAGTTAGGGAGTTTTGATGTGATAATCGGTATGGACTGGTTGAAAGAAGTGAAAGCGGAGATCGTTTGTTACAAAAATGCAATTTGCATTATACGAGAAAAAGGAAAACCCTTAATGGTGTACGGAGAAAAGGGCAACACGAAGCTACATCTTATTAGTAATTTGAAGGCACAAAAACTAATAAGAAAAGGTTGCTATGCTGTTCTAGCACAAGTCGAGAAAGTACAAACTGAAGAAAAGAGCATCAATGATGTGCCCATTGCAAAAGAATTTCCTGATGTATTTCCGAAAGAATTACCGGGATTACCCCCACATCGATCCGTTGAATTTCAAATAGATCTTGTACCAGGAGCTGCACCAATAGCTCGTGCTCCTTACAGACTCGCACCCAGCGAGATGAAAGAACTGCAAAGCCAATTACAAGAACTTTTAGAGCGTGGTTTCATTCGACCAAGCACATCACCGTGGGGAGCTCCTGTTTTGTTTGTCAAGAAGAAAGATGGTACATTCAGGTTGTGTATCGACTACCGAGAGTTGAACAAACTTACCATCAAGAACCGCTACCCACTACCGAGAATCGACGACTTATTTGATCAACTACAAGGCTTGTCTGTTTATTCAAAGATTGACTTACGTTCCGGGTATCATCAAATGCGGGTGAAAGAAGATGATATTCCAAAGACTGCTTTCAGAACACGTTACGGTCATTACGAGTTTATGGTCATGCCGTTTGGTTTAACTAATGCACCAGCTGTGTTCATGGACCTTATGAACCGAGTGTGTGGACCATACCTTGACAAGTTTGTCATTGTTTTCATTGATGACATACTTATTTACTCAAAGAATGACCAAGAACACGGTGAACATTTGAGAAAGGTGTTAGAAGTATTGAGGAAGGAAGAATTGTACGCTAAGTTTTCAAAGTGTGCATTTTGGTTGGAAGAAGTTCAATTCCTCGGTCACATAGTGAACAAAGAAGGTATTAAGGTGGATCCGACAAAGATAGAAACTGTTGAAAAGTGGGAAACCCCGAAAACTCCGAAACACATACGCCAGTTTTTAGGACTAGCTGGTTACTACAGAAGGTTCATCCAAGACTTTTCCAGAATAGCAAAACCCTTGACTGCATTAACGCATAAATGGAAGAAATTTGAATGGAATGATGAACAAGAGAAAGCGTTTCAGTTATTGAAGAAAAAGCTAACTACGGCACCTATATTGTCATTGCCTGAAGGGAATGATGATTTTGTGATTTATTGTGATGCATCAAAGCAAGGTCTCGGTTGTGTATTAATGCAACGAATGAAGGTGATTGCTTATGCGTCTAGACAATTGAAGATTCACGAACAAAATTATACGACGCATGATTTGGAATTAGGTGCGGTTGTTTTTGCATTAAAGACTTGGAGGCACTACTTATATGGGGTCAAAAGTATTATATATACCGACCACAAAAGTCTTCAACACATATTTAATCAGAAACAACTGAATATGAGGCAGCGTAGGTGGATTGAATTATTGAATGATTACGACTTTGAGATTCGTTACCACCCGGGGAAGGCAAATGTGGTAGCCGATGCCTTGAGCAGGAAGGACAGAGAACCCATTCGAGTTAAATCTATGAATATAATGATTCATAATAACATTACTACTCAAATAAAGGAGGCGCAACAAGGAGTTTTAAAAGAGGGAAATTTAAAGGATGAAATACCCAAAGGATCGGAGAAGCATCTTAATATTCGGGAAGACGGAACCCGGTATAGGGCTGAAAGGATTTGGGTACCAAAATTAGGAGATATGAGAGAAATGGTACTTAGAGAAGCTCATAAAACCAGATACTCAATACATCCTGGAACGGGGAAGATGTACAAGGATCTCAAGAAACATTTTTGGTGGCCGGGTATGAAAGCCGATGTTGCTAAATACGTAGGAGAATGTTTGACGTGTTCTAAGGTCAAAGCTGAGCATCAGAAACCATCAGGTCTACTTCAACAACCCGAAATCCCGGAATGGAAATGGGAAAACATTACCATGGATTTCATCACTAAATTGCCAAGGACTGCAAGTGGTTTTGATACTATTTGGGTAATAGTTGATCGTCTCACCAAATCAGCACACTTCCTACCAATAAGAGAAGATGACAAGATGGAGAAGTTAGCACGACTGTATTTGAAGGAAGTCGTCTCCAGACATGGAATACCAATCTCTATTATCTCTGATAGGGATGGCAGATTTATTTCAAGATTCTGGCAGACATTACAGCAAGCATTAGGAACTCGTCTAGACATGAGTACTGCCTATCATCCACAAACTGATGGGCAGAGCGAAAGGACGATACAAACGCTTGAAGACATGCTACGAGCATGTGTTATAGATTTCGGAAACAGTTGGGATCGACATCTACCGTTAGCAGAATTTTCCTACAACAACAGCTACCATTCAAGCATTGAGATGGCGCCGTTTGAAGCACTTTATGGTAGAAAGTGCAGGTCTCCGATTTGTTGGAGTGAAGTGGGGGATAGACAGATTACGGGTCCGGAGATTATACAAGAAACTACCGAGAAGATCATCCAAATTCAACAACGGTTGAAAACCGCCCAAAGTCGACAAAAGAGCTACGCTGACATTAAAAGAAAAGATATAGAATTTGAAATTGGAGAGATGGTCATGCTTAAAGTTGCACCTTGGAAAGGCGTTGTTCGATTTGGTAAACGAGGGAAATTAAATCCAAGGTATATTGGACCATTCAAGATTATTGATCGTGTCGGACCAGTAGCTTACCGACTAGAGTTACCTCAACAACTCGCGGCTGTACATAACACTTTCCACGTCTCAAATTTAAAGAAATGTTTTGCTAAAGAAGATCTCACTATTCCGTTAGATGAAATCCAAATCAACGAAAAACTTCAATTCATCGAAGAACCCGTCGAAATAATGGATCGTGAGGTTAAAAGACTTAAGAAAAACAAGATACCAATTGTTAAGGTTCGATGGAATGCTCGTAGAGGACCCGAGTTCACCTGGGAGCGTGAAGATCAGATGAAGAAGAAATACCCGCATCTATATCCAGAAGATTCGTCAACACCTTCAACAACTTAAAATTTCGGGACGAAATTTATTTAACGAGTAGGTACTGTAGTGACCCGAACTTTTCCATGTTTATATATATTAATTGAGATTGATATTTACATGATTAAATGTTTCCAACATGTTAAGCAATCAAACTTGTTAAGACTTGATTAATTGAAATATGTTTCATATAGACAATTGACCACCCAAGTTGATCGGTGATTCACGAACGTTAAAACTTGTAAAAACTATATGATGACATATATATGGATATATATATATAGTTAACATGATACTATGATAAGAAAACATATCATAAAGTATATTAACAATGAACTACATATGTAAAAACAAGACTACTAACTTAATGAGTTTTAAACAAGACATATATGTAACGATTATCGTTGTAAAGACATTTAATATATATATATATCATATTAAGAGATATTCATACATGATAATATCATGATAATATAATAATTTAAAATCTCATTTGATATTATAAACATTGGGTTAACAACATTTAACAAGATCGTTAACCTAAAGGTTTCAAAACAACACTTACATGTAACGACTAACGATGACTTAACGACTCAGTTAAAATGTATATACATGTAGTGTTTTAATATGTATTTATACACTTTTGAAAGACTTTAATACACTTATCAAAATACTTCTACTTAACAAAAATGCTTACAATTACATCCTCGTTCAGTTTCATCAACAATTCTACTCGTATGCACCCGTATTCGTACTCGTACAATACACAGCTTTTAGATGTATGTACTATTGGTATATATACTCCAATGATCAGCTCTTAGCAGCCCATGTGAGTCACCTAACACATGTGGGAACCATCATTTGGCAACTATCATGAAATATCTCATAAAATTACAAAAATATGAGTAATCATTCATGACTTATTTACATGAAAACAAAATTACATATCCTTTATATCTAATCCATACACCAACGACCAAAAACACCTACAAACACTTTCATTCTTCAATTTTCTTCATCTAATTGATCTCTCTCAAGTTCTATCTTCAAGTTCTAAGTGTTCTTCATAAATTCCAAAAGTTCTAGTTTCATAAAATCAAGAATACTTTCAAGTTTGCTAGCTCACTTCCAATCTTGTAAGGTGATCATCCAACCTCAAGAAATCTTTGTTTCTTACAGTAGGTTATCATTCTAATACAAGGTAATAATCATATTCAAACTTTGGTTCAATTTCTATAACTATAACAATCTTATTTCAAGTGATGATCTTACTTGAACTTGTTTTCGTGTCATGATTCTGCTTCAAGAACTTCGAGCCATCCAAGGATCCATTGAAGCTAGATCCATTTTTCTCTTTTTCAGTAGGTTTATCCAAGGAAATTAAGGTAGTAATGATGTTCATAACATCATTCGATTCATACATATAAAGCTATCTTATTCGAAGGTTTAAACTTGTAATCACTAGAACATAGTTTAGTTAATTCTAAACTTGTTCGCAAACAAAAGTTAATCCTTCTAACTTGACTTTTAAAATCAACTAAACACATGTTCTATATCTATATGATATGCTAACTTAATGATTTAAAACCCGGATTTACGCCGTCGTAGTAACACCGCGGGCTGTTTTGGGTTAGTTAATTAAAAACTATGATAAACTTTGATTTAAAAGTTGTTATTCTGAGAAAATGATTTTTATTATGAACATGAAACTATATCCAAAAATTATGGTTAAACTCAAAGTGGAAGTATGTTTTCTAAAATGGTCATCTAGACGTCGTTCTTTCGACTGAAATGACTACCTTTACAAAAACGACTTGTAACTTATTTTTCCGACTATAAACCTATACTTTTTCTATTTAGATTCATAAAATAGAGTTCAATATGAAACCATAGCAATTTGATTCACTCAAAACGGATTTAAAATGAAGAAGTTATGGGTAAAACAAGATTGGATAATTTTTCTCATTTTAGCTACGTGAAAATTGGTAACAAATCTATTCCAACCATAACTTAATCAACTTGTATTGTATATTATGTAATCTTGAGATACCATAGACACGTATACAATGTTTCGACCTATCATGTCGACACATCTATATATATTTCGGAACAACCATAGACACTCTATATGTGAATGTTGGAGTTAGCTATACAGGGTTGAGGTTGATTCCAAAATATATATAGTTTGAGTTGTGATCAATACTGAGATACGTATACACTGGGTCGTGGATTGATTCAAGATAATATTTATCGATTTATTTCTGTACATCTAACTGTGGACAACTAGTTATAGGTTACTAACGAGGACAGCTGACTTAATAAACTTAAAACATCAAAATATATTAAAAGTGTTGTAAATATATTTTGAACATACTTTAATATATATGTATATATTGTTATAGGTTCGTGAATCAACAGTGGCCAAGTCTTACTTCCCGACGAAGTAAAAATCTGTGAAAGTGAGTTATAGTCCCACTTTTAAAATCTAATATTTTTGGGATGAGAATACATGCAGGTTTTATAAATGATTTACAAAATAGACACAAGTACGTGAAACTACATTCTATGGTTGAATTATCGAAATCGAATATGCCCCTTTTTATTAAGTCTGGTAATCTAAGAAGTAGGGAACAGACACCCTAATTGACGCGAATCCTAAAGATAGATCTATTGGGCCTAACAAACCCCATCCAAAGTACTGGATGCTTTAGTACTTCGAAATTTATATCATATCCGAAGGGTGTCCCGGAATGATGGGGATATTCTTATATATGCATCTTGTTATTGTCGGTTACCAGTTGTTCACCATATGAATGATTTTTATCTCTATGTATGGGATGTGTATTGAAATATGAAATCTTGTGGTCTATTGTTACGATTTGATATATATAGGTTAAACCTATAACTCACCAACATTTTTGTTGACGTTTAAAGCATGTTTATTCTCAGGTGAATATTAAGAGCTTCCGCTGTTGCATACTAAAATAAGGACAAGATTTGGAGTCCATGTTTGTATGATATTGTGTAAAAACTGCATTCAAGAAACTGATTTCGATGTAACATATTTGTATTGTAAACCATTATGTAATGGTCGTGTGTAAACAGGATATTTTAGATTATCATTATTTGATAATCTACGTAAAGCTTTTTAAACCTTTATTTATGAAATAAAGGTTATGGTTTGTTTTAAAAATGAATGCAGTCTTTGAAAAACTTCTCATATAGAGGTCAAAACCTCGCAACGAAATCAATTAATATGGAAAGTTTTTAATCAATAAGAACGGGACATTTCAAGCATTACCTGTTGTTGTTTTCTATTTACTGAACGACAACTAAAAACACCACAAAATCGATTTACATCATCACCTAGGCTGTTACTTAATTATTTCTGCTACAGCAACAATTTATTTGATATAATTAATCGCATATGTTCCTGTGGATTAACCGACAGCCCTTTTTAAATTATCTTGGGTCAATTGATCTTGAATTGGGCTTTTACAATTGGACTGTTATTTTCTTTTCTGTTTTTCAATTGGGCCGAGGTGTTATTTTTCTGTTTGGCCGAGAATTGAGAAGTTGGGCCGAATATGATGATTGGGCTGATGGCAGAATGGACATAGAATCAATAACGGTGTAAATAAATTGGCGTCTGAGATTACATCAGATTAGAATGAACGGACGAGTGGTTAGAGGGTGTCATGGGTTACCGAGAGGTCTTGGGTTCGAGTCCCACTTGGGGCATTTTTTTTTTAAAGAGGAATCTCTAAGGTAGTTTTCATTATTAATTCTATTATTATTATTATTATTATTATTATTATTATTATTATTATTATTATTATTATTATTATTATTATTATTATTATTATTATTATTAATATTGTTATTATTAGTATTATGATTATTATTGTTATTGATAATATTAGTATTACAATTATTATTATGAGTATTACAATTGTTATTATTATTATTATTATTATTATTATTATTATCATAAAATAAGTATTATATCTATTATTATTATTATTACTATAAGTATTACTTATGATATCGTTATTAATTTTAAAACTTTAATATTATTATCATTATGATGAAAAGGTTTATTATTAGTATCATTATGGAAATAATACAAATTATTTTTATTTTCGTAAATATTATTATTAGTATCATTATACAAATATTAGAGTTGGTATTATTATTAACATATGTATTATTATAAATATTATCATTATTATTAGTATGATTACAATTATTAGTATTGTTATTATTAAAAATTACTATTATTATTATTATTATTATAATTTTTAATAAAATTATTATTTTTAGATCACTAAAACTATCATTATTATTGTTATCAGTATTATTATGTAGTTAATAATATCGTTATTCATAATTAACATTAACAATAAGATTAATAATTTCTACATTTATTATTAGCATTAATATCATTATTATTATTATTAATAGAATTACTAACATTATTATCTTATTAATAATATTAAGTATTATAATCATTTTTACCACTATCAATATTATTTTAGTATTATTATAACTATTATTATTAATATAAAAAATGATATATTTAACACATATAACATAACAAAAATTAATATTTTATATACAAAATGAATAGATGAAACATATATATATATACTACTAATATAAAAAGGATATAACTAATAAATTTAAATATATATTTGTACGATTACAGTTATATGTGTTAATATATATACAAATGATATAGGTTTGTGAATCCGACGCCAACCCTGCATTGTTCAGTTGTTCAATGTCGTCATATGTATTTTTACTACAAAATACAGTATTGTGAGTTTCATTTGCTCCCTTTTTAAATGCTTTTGCAATATATATTTTTAGGACTGAGAATACCTGCGCTGCTTTTATAAATTTTTTACGGAATAGACACAAGTAATCGAAACTACATTCAATGATTGGATTATCGAATCAAATATCACCCTTTTTAGTCTGGTAATCTAAGAATTAGGGAACAGAAACCCTAATTGACGCGAATCCTAAAGATAGATCTATTGGGCCTAACAAACCCCATCCGGGTTATGGATGCTTTAGTACTTCAATTTTATCATGTCCGATGAGAGTCCCGGAATGATGGGGATATTCTAGACGCGTTTTCTTAATGTCGATTACCAGGTGTTCACCATATGAAAGATTTTTATCTCTATGCAGTTTATGCGAAATGCCTGATATGAGATGGATTTTTAATTCGCGGGTTACGCGTATTATTTTGTACCCGGGTTACATGTACAAATAAAAATATGAAATCTTGTGGTCTATTAAAATGATGAAAATGAATGTTTATGATAAACTAATGAACTCACCAACCTTTTGATTGACACTTGAAAGCATGTTTATTCTCAGGTTTGAAAGAAATCTTTCGCTGTGCATTTGCTCATTTTAGAGATATTACTTGGAGTCATTCATGACATATTTCAAAAGACGTTGCATTCGAGTCGTTGAGTTCATCAAGATTATTATTAAGTCAATTATAGTTGGATATATTATGAAATGGTATGCATGCCGTCAACTTTCATTGAAATGAAAGTTTGTCTTTTAAAAACTAATGCAATGTTTGTAAAATGTATCATATAGAGGTCAAGTACCTCGCGATGTAACCAAATATAATGTATTCGTCCAGATAGATTAGGACGGCTCCCTCAAGTTGGTATTAGAGCGGTGGTCTTAGCGAACCAGGTCTTGCATTAGTGTGTCTAACTGATAGTTGTTTAGATGCATTAGTGAGTCTGGACTTCGATCGTGTCTGCATGTCAAAAGTTTTGCTTATCATTTCGTGTCAAAAATTACCCGCTTATCATTCTTAGGGAATCACTTGCTTATCATTCTTAGTCTAGACACGTCTTACTGCATTTAGTGCATCTATAGTGTATAGACAAAAATTCATATCTTAGCGTATCTGATAATTCATATCTTAGCGTATCTGTTACTGTTATCTTTGCCTGACAGCATTCGAAATTTTCTCCGTAATTTGTGAAATCTTTATGCTATATATAAGTATTCTATGTAGTTAGAATATCATCTAATATCCGAAAATCATTTCATATCTAAAAACCCTTTTACTCAATCGTACAAAATGGAACTTGTCACTAGTTCAAGTTCTTTGGAACCCGACAACTATTCCGACATGGATGTTCACCTAAGCTCCGGAAGCAGCGTCACCAGAATGAATCAGCAAATCAGTCATCCCCAATTCACCTGATGGGTTCGTGATCGACTTAATCAATGGAGACGCAAAGAAGGCGATCCCTTCCACCAACCGAATTTACCTCTTGGCGATGAACATGAAGCATTTATCGGCGAACCTATCCGAAACACCATTTTTTAGCTTCATTTCCAGGATAGCTCATCACGAATATATGCTATCCAAAATTTTAAACCTTATTCATCTGCTCGTTCCAACCGACAATCATCCTGGAGTAAATAGAAAAAGGCAACAAACTTCGCACCCGAGTAATCAATTTGGAAATTATGGTGCAAAATTTACCAGTTTCAGCAACATCATCAGCACCAACAGTACCATCAGTAACAGCACCAGTACCATCAACAATCCATGCCTCAACATCTCATTATGTACCTCGAGTATAATCATCGTTCTACGTATCATTCTACATCAATTACCTTCGTTCCTCATGACCATTATGTAATCTCTAATGTTTTAGAGATTATGTATTCTAGTTCTGACCAAAAACCAAATGAGTTTAATATCATATTGACTCATTAAATTCATGATTACATCTGAAGAGAATATATATGTAAGTATATTTTCATAAAGATTGTAATTAAAAATTCTTTTGTACAAACGATTAATGGTGAAAATATTTTAACGGGTAGGTAATACCCGAGAAATATTTAGATTTTACATTAATAAGTTACACTTTACATTCTTCGAATCTGATTCAACAGTCATTTACTATCCTACTTACACCCACAGATATACGTATCCGTTCAACACAAAATAACCATTTTCATTCAATTTCATATTTGGATTTTGACCTATCAGAATTCAACAAGTGGCATAATGAAGAAAACATTGGACAAAAATAAAATTTGTTAGAAACAAACAAATTAACTATGAGAAATTTTGTTAAGAATTCACGCTAACAAAATCCTAGCTAACTGTTCCTAGCTAACTGTTAATTCCCTATTACATTATCGCAATTTTAATTATCGCAATTTAATTATCTTAATTTATTATCGCAATTTTTATTCTCGCAATTTTATTTATCGTCATTTAATTTCTGTTATTTATTTTACGCACTTTAAATATCGGGACACGTATACAAGGTTTTGACATATCATATCGACGCATCTATATATATTATTTGGAATAACCATAGACACTCTATATGCAGTAATGCTAGAGTTAGCTATACAGGGTTGAGGTTGATTCTAAAATAATATATACACTTTGAGTTGTGATCGAGTCTGAGACATGTATACAATGGGTCACGATACATGTTAATTAATTCGAATATTATATATTAAACTATATATGAATTATTGAACTGCTAACTGTGGACTATCAACTGAGGACTACCAACATTGGATAATTAAAATAAATTAAAATATTGATTATAACATATGAAACTAAACAATTCTTCAAGTTTGCCACTTGATTTCATCTTAAACCTCATTTGTATCTTGATGATTACAATCTGCATTCAAACCTTTCATGATTCTTGAAAACACCTCAATCGAAAGGATGAACCAACCGCACTTCATTTACGGGAGAAAAGAGTGATGCATATAGCTATGCACCTGAAAACACTCGGAACCTGAGTAAACGTTTAACACGTATATATACTAGCTCCTTTGACATTGTTATTACCGAAAATAACATTCCAATTCATTTCAAATTAGCCAATTTTGTCACAGCTCCAATAAATCAACTTTAAGTTTTCATTCGAATAAACCTTATTATTAAGATTACCCCATCATCATCGTTACCGGAGAATTGTTTATATTCCACCACATTAGCAGTAAACTTACCAGCAACTTCATTACTTATTAACTTAAGTCACTCCGAAGAACTATTATATTCGTTCATTAAAATCCTATCATATACTCATCCGCATTTTGTAACGATAATTGCCGTACCAGTTACCGAGAATCAGCAATCAGTATTTTGAAATCTCGCAGCATGTCTACATCAACACTTATATGTATACATATAACATTTACCTCTTAGAATTATGATCTTCCATTCTGAAAATTCTGAAAAGCACCCAGCCTACGAATCAATACATTGAACTTTGAAAAAGCCGATGAAGCAGTGAAAACTGAAGACTGCCTTATCAGTCAAAAGTTTAATGATAAAGAATGGAGTGTTGGAAACACTCAATGAAAAAAAAAATTTATACTGGAAAAATGGATTGAGCAAACTATGAAGGAGACTCTGAACAAATCACAAGGACTAAACTTGTACATAAAAAATCCTGATGATTCTGATTCTGATAAAATCTCTAGCGAATATCTTGCTCCTTAATCGCTCTAAATCATCGTGAATGAATTTCTTCATCACAATTTGATTCTAAAATCCTAAGATATTATCGTATCTTTCATTATGAATATCCTCATTATTTCTGAAGATATCTTCATAAATATTCTCGTCCGATATTAATTATCTCTCCGCGCTATATGTGTTATCTCATAAAAGGAAACTGTTTTAGTTTCTATATTCTGTAAATCTTCGAATTTAAAATATGAATGTTTTGAAGTAATGTTGAAAATTGATGCATGAGTTAGTATAATATAATGACACTTGATCAACGTGATTATATTACAATAAGTCATGCTGAGTTTCTAAATGTAACGTGATTATTCACAGATCATATCGTTATCATGTGCCATTTTACACGACTCTTACATTCTACATAATCTCCAAACACATCGAGAACATAATTTCTTGATAGTTCTATCTTTTCTCTTGAATCATGATAATTTAACCAATCAAGATTGTGCTATTACAATTTATCTCTTAGAACATTAGTCATGTTCACTCGAAACTCCATACCTACGAATTCTGGATTATTATTCGTTTGACTTAAAGTCGAGAAAAAAAACCAAAATTTGAATTGAGGGAGAAAGAATAGAAGGTGTGAACTATGAAAATAAGGAAATGAAGGGAGTAGATTTATAGTGAAATATTCGACAGAAAAATCGAAACAGATTATCGCATTCAACCAAAGAGGATCCTAATTTCCTTAAATTTCGAAGGAACACATCTTATTCAGATTACGAAGATTTTTTTTTAAATCCCTTAAATTCCAGAATTCAACCATGACTACTTCAAAAGTCATGACGAAACTTATTTTCCTCATTTTACTATTTTGTGATAGCTTCATTCATACTTTTCACATATATGATTTGTTTTATCCATATCATACACTGATGATAAAACTCTAAATTCCAGCTCATATGAGTCATGAAGACGTACTTAATGTCAACCATGACCATTCCAATCAAATTTCGGGACAAAATTTCTTTAACGGGTGGGTACTGTGGCGACCCGAAAATTTCCGATCAAATTTAAACTTTAATCTTAATATTATCTCGACATGATAAGCAAAGTCTATTAAATTGAATCTCAAAATTTTTGAACAATTTTCGTACATTCATTTGACTTCGACCGGTTCTCGACGATTCACGAACAATTAATTGTAAATAGCTATGTGTGTATATATGTATGTAAATAATAATTCAAAATATAATTTGAAGTATTATATGTTGTTGTTAGTAAAATTTATAAAAAAAAGGATATTATCATAAATAGTATTTAAAACATATCTATATATATATAAAAGTATTTTAAAAATAAATATTAAATGATTGTAATACTCGTTTGATGTTCCGAGAGAAGTTTAATTTGAACTTATATGATTTTAAAATAAACGGTGATCCGAAAATGAGTTTTATAAATTTTACGCTTATTAATATATATTTGGAAGTTGTTTGTCAAATTTTAAATTTTTTTTTATATTTTACTTGGGGGATGGAAGTGAATAATTAATGTAATTTTTATTTAATAATTTATGATTGAATTTTATACCATAATGACCAAAATAAATAAATAAAGTTAATTTAAAAATATGAGATTTTTCTAAACACTTTTATCCGTCACTGATTTCGCAAGATACACAGTCCGTGAAAACTGTCGGTAGAATAATCCAACAATTAAGGCTGCTTACTAATCGACTAGTTGAATTATTGTTGCCTCACATGTTCTTATTTGATTAATATATAATTTATTATTATATTATATTATTATTCTTATCTATATTATATATATATTACTCCGTTGATCTCATTCATGCAAAGACCAACAAAAGCAACATCTTCATTTTCTCTTTGTTATATACTATCTATCTTTCTTTTTCTTTCTCGCATTATGATCTGGGTCACTTCACTCTGTTCGTATCATAAACAAAAACATAACCCAAAACCCATCACCTTTGGTCACTCACAACAAGATATAACATCCGCCATCGAACCATCCATGATCACCCTAAACCATCACCTTCATTCGCAACTGAGAACCACCATAACTGTCACCCTACAACAATTTAGACCACCATGGGAAATCGATTATCACCTCTTTTTAAACCAGAACCCCATTATTTTTAAAAGATGCGAATGATAAAAGAAACCCAAAACACCACTTGCAACCACACTATACTATTGTGTTCAGCTGGTAAACCACTCTAAACTACCACCTAACGAAACCCAATTGTAGTTTTACTATTACTCGATGATTTCATGTATCCTTTTCGATCATATTTGCAGCTGTTACTGCTTACTTTTGTTTCTATTATCGAGCAACCAACACCACAACCTTCATTACAACCGTAAACTCCATCACCACCGGCATCCTCCTGACACCACTCCAATTCGCCATCACCCTACAACCCTCAATAAACTGACACTTTCTTCCTCTTTCTCTCTCCCTTTCTCTCTCTACCATTATATTTTTTTATTTTGTTTTCGTTTTGCTTGATCACGATTATTGTTGGTACTCGTTTGTTGCTACTGCTATACAAACCCACCACCACTCAAGACTCCTGCAAACCCTGATCAAACCGCTGCTATCATTATTTTTCTGCTCCAGTGACGGGTTAAATGGGAAGACAGTGGATGAACAGTACTAGGCTATTGTTGCTCTCCATATTTTCTGTTACTCGTTCTATCTGTGTTGTTCGCTACTTCTTGATGAAAATACCATCACTTACAAACTATCGATGTTTTTGTGGGGTTTAACATTCATATATCAACAAGAAAAATGGTGATTTAAGGATAAAGAATAATGATGATATTGTATTGATTCCAATTAATGATGATGATCATGACAAACAGTGACACGATGAAGATTAACTGCAGCATTACCTGTTGTTGTTTTCTATTTACTGAACGACACCTAAAAACACCACAAAATCGATTTACATCATCACCTAGGCTGTTACTTAATTATTTCTGCTACAACAACAATTTATTTGATATAATTAATCGCATATGTTCCTGTGGATTAACCGACAGCCCTTTTTAAATTACCTTGGGTCAATTAATCTTGAATTGGGCTTTTACAATTGGACTGTTTTTTTTTTTCTGTTTTTCAATTGGGCCGAGGTGTTATTTTTCTGTTGGGCCGAGAGTTGAGAAGTTGGGCCGAATATGATGATTGGGCTGATAGCAGAATGGACATAGAATCAATAACGGTGTAAATAAATTGGCATCTCAGATTACTTCAGATTAGATGGAACGGACGAGTGGTTAGAGGGTGTCATGGGTTACCGAGAGGTCTTGGGTTCGAGTCCCACTTGGGGCATTTTTTTTTAAAGAGGAATCTCTAAGGTAGTTTTCATTATTATTATTATTATTATTATTATTATTATTATTGTTATTATTATTATTATTATTATTATTATTATTATTATTATTATTATTATTATTATTATTATTATTATTATTATTATTATTATTATTAGTATTGTTATTATTATTAGTATTATGATTATTATTGTTATTGATAATATTAGTATTACAATTATTGTTATGAGTATTACAATTGTTATTATTATTATTATTATCATAAAAATAAGTATTATATCTATTATTATTATTACTATAAGTATTACTTATGATATCGTTATTAATTTTAAAACTTTAATATTATTATCATTATGATGAAAAGGTTTATTATTAGTATCATTATGGAAATAATACAAATTATTGTTATTTTCGTAAATATTAGTATTAGTATCATTATACAATTATTAGAGTTGATATTATTATTATTATTAACATATGTATTATTATAAATATTATCATTATTAATAATATGATTACAATTATTAGTATTGTTATTATTAAAAATTACTACTACTATTATTATTATTATTATTATTATTATTATTATTATTATTATTATTATTATTATTATTATTATTATTATTATTATTATTATTATTATTATTATTATTATTATCATTTTTACTAAAATTATTATTTTTAGATCATTAAAACTATCATTTTTATTGTTATCAGTATTATTATGTAGTTACTAATATCATTATTCATAATTAACATTAACAATAAGATTAATAATTTCTACATTTATTATTATCATTAATATCATTATTATTATTATTAATAGAATTACTAACATTATTATCTTACTAATAATATTAAGTATTATAATCATTTTTACCACTATCAATATTATTTTAGTATTATTATAACTATTATTATTATTAATATAAAAAATGATATATTTAACACATATAACATAACAAAAATTAATATTTTATATACAAAATGAATAGATGAAACATATATATATATATATATATATATATATATATATACTACTAATATAAAAAGGATATAACTAATAAATTTATATATATATTTGTACGATTACAATTATATGTGTTAATATATATACAAATGATATAGGTTGGTGAATCCGAGGCCAACCCTGCATTGTTCAGTTGTTCAATGTCGTCATATGTATTTTTACTACAAAATACAGTATTGTGAGTTTCATTTGCTCCCTTTTTAATTGCTTTTGCAATATATATTTTTGGGATTGAGAATACATGCGCTGCTTTTATAAATGTTTTACGGAATAGACACAAGTAATCGAAACTACATTCTATTGTTGGATTATCGAATCGAATATCACCCTTTTTAGTCTGGTAATCTAAGAATTAGGGAACAGAAACCCTAATTGACGCGAATCCTAAAGATAGATCTATTGGGCCTAACAAACCCCATCCGGGTTACGGATGCTTTAGTACTTCGATTTTATCATGTCTGATGAGAGTCCCAGAATGATGGGGATATTCTAGACGCATTTTGTTAATGTCGATTACCAGGTGTTCACCATATGAATGAATTTTTATCTCTATGCAGTTTACGCGAAATGCCTGATACGAGATGGATTTGTAATTCGCGGGTTACGCGTATTATTTTGTACCCGGGTTACGTGTACAAATAAAAATATGAAATCTTGTGGTCAATTAAAATGATGAAAATGAATGTTTATGATAAACTAATGAAATCACCAATCTTTTGGTTGACACTTGAAAGCATGTTTATTCTCAGGTTTGAAAGAAATCTTCCGCTGTGCATTTGCTCATTTTAGAGATATTACTTGGAGTCATTCATGGCATATATCAAAAGACATTGCATTCGAGTCGTTGAGTTCATCAAGATTATTATTAAGTCAATTATAGTTGGATATATTATGAAATGGTATGCATGCCGTCAACTTTCATTGAAATGAAAGTTTGTCTTTTAAAAATGAATGCAATGTTTGTAAAATGTATCATATAGAGGTCAAGTACCTCGCGATGTAACCAAATGTAATGTATTCGTCTAGATGGATTAGGACGGGTCCCTTCAACATATATGTAACGATTATCGTTGTAACAACATTTTAATGTATATATATCATATTAAGATATATTCATACACCATGTTATCATGATAATATGATAATTTAACATCTCATTAGATTTAATAAATAATGGGTTAACTACATTAAATGAGATCGTTAACTTAAAAGTTTCAAAACAGCATTTACATGTAACGACTAACGATGACTTAACGACTCAGTTAAAATCTATATACATGTAATGTTTTAAGATGTATTCTGTAACAACCCAACCCGATAACCGACCATAAACAGTCCCAAAAAAAAAAATTTAAAAGCTGGTGGACAGGGGAGTGCGCGGCGCGCATCCCCTGTAGTGCGCGGCGCGCACAGAGCATTCCAGCTTCTGTCTGAACTGTTTTTAACACACAAAAAGATGGACCACTTCCCGACATTTTTAAACCGAACGCTTTTCACAACAAACTTATATATGTAAAACTAATACGAATCAAACATAAAAATGATGTTTTACAAGCGGGGCCCACACGACCCAAAATACAAGTTTAATACAAGTTTAGAGTTTCGACCACCAAAAAGTTTAAGTTCCAAACTACACAATGAGCATGGCGTTTGGGATTAAACTACCCAACTACCGGTCAAACTCCAAGAGCTACTAAAGCCAAAAGCGTCCCCAAGCATCAAGCGGGATCTCTAATCCAATACGATGCCCTTACCCTTGTCCAAAACCGAACCTATAAAATGATAAACAACGAGAGGGTAAGCAAAGCTTAGTGAATGCAATAATTATACGAATACATATATAATTATACCTACTTGCATACACTTACACAACCGCAAACATGCTAGCAACACAATTAGCTTATCGTCACATTAACAAGCTATAATCTCCAATACCACAAGCTAGCAACAACTGCATAATAATATAACTCGAAATGATATAATATGCTTACAACACAAGTAACCATGGTCGACCAATAGTACAAGGGAACGGCGCTCGCGAAAATGCCATCGGTGTTCATAACATCCATTAGGGCACTTAACACCTCGCACCACTAACCCCTAGGGTGGCACCTTAACACCTCGGCACATCACCCCGAGTGGCATCTTAACACCTCGATGCAACACTCATTATTTTACGGAGTGGTGTCTTAACACCTCGACACTACACTCCTAGGTGGCATCTTAACACCTCGATGCTACACCCGAGTGGCATCTTAACACCTCGATGCTACACCCTTCACGTGAAACGTGGTGTCTTAACACCTCGACACTACACCTTTCACGCTACAACAAATAGATACATTATATACATACGCATATAATTATTCCACTCACCTTAACAATTAGATGACGATTTCAACCTCCACAAGCTTCAAAGCAAAGTACCTAATATAATAAGTACTTGATCAACATACAAGCTAAGTGGACTCAATACTAACACTTACACATGAGCATTTAATGACTTAATGTATTAAATCGCCCATTTATACCAAAACCGCCCAATTATAGTCAAGACCACCACTAATACATAATTAGGGTAATTCATACCCATCTTTCCAAACTAGGTTAATTTATTACCCAAATAACCATTTTAAGACAACACACCCACTTCGGGTCATCCACTAACTAACCAACACCCATTTACTAAATAACTAGGTGTGTTAGCAATTAACTCACCAATTAGGGTTCATAAACATCATTTAATACTTTGAAACCCTAGACTAGTCACCAATTAGTATTCAAGACTCAATTTTACCCAAGAACACCCAAAATCACCAATAATGGGTTTTGTGTTCATCATTTACTCAAACCCTAACCCTTACACTAAATCAAAGTAAGGAAAATAAAATTAGAACATACCACAACTACCACAACGAAGCTAGAGATAAGATGAACGACTTTAATGCTTGAACTTTAACCCAAAACAAGCTCCTTCCTCTTGGATTTAAGCTTTCTCTCTCAATAATCACAATCTCTCTCTAGAATTAAAGTTAAAGTGATAAGGTTGTTGATAATGGAGTAATGGTGCTCCACAAACTGACCTATCTGTCTTTAACCCGTCCATAAGTGAATTTACCAAAATACCCATCAAAATATCTGATTTAAAAAGCTGGAACCCGGCTACAGTAAGGGGTGCGCGGCGCGCTCCCTTTAGTGTGCGCGGCGCGCACTAGGCTCAGCTCACTCAGTGACTTCTGTTTAACTGCACAACATCACCCACCCTCTATGTAATATATTTACACTGCTGTACAAACTGATTAGGGTCTTACAACTCTCCCCCACTTAGATTGGATCACGTCCTCGTGATCTGCACCAAATACTAGAAGTTAAGCACTCTACCTTGAACATTTCCTTCTCCAATGCGGAATTACACTTGTAGCAATCACTCATCAGGGTTCTCACTTCGTACACTAACGCATCATAATACAACAACCGTACCTCACACTTCCATTCGATCAAAATTCTCACCACTCACTCGAAAATACACCGTGAAAACATCATAATATATCTTTCCAAAAGCCATAGCACTCCATCATTTCACGATATCGGGTAATCAACCCACGAGACCCAATAACTACAACCGTTTGCTCTTACGCCGAGTATCTAAACTCGTACCCTACACTCCACAATCGTCCTAAAAGTAGTACAATCCACCGACAATCATTGTCGTCACGCCTATCAATCGTGGAATATTCGGGAATCATCTCGACACTTTTCGAAAATCTCTCGTATCCCTCTATCGGGAACTTCGCCATACCGTCTCACGTCGCTAACTACCTTCGAAATTAACTCCAAAGTCCAACTTGGGACTTTTTCGAAGACCATCGAAGCTTTCCTTTCCTAAATGAGCGACACCCGTTCACTCATCACGTCTACTAAATAGGAACTTTTTCGCATTCTCCGGCGTTGGTCATACTAAATAATCCTTCCAAGGACTCGCTATAAGATATTCGAACCTCGGTCTTTCAAATCATTTGAGTGTCAACGCTCGCTAAACATCACACTATACCACCGTTGTAAATTCGAGTTTCTCACCGGTACCCAAAATCAAAGCAATCACATCATTGGGGTCAAAAGTTACACTAGTAGGTATAAGGAGGCACCTGACGTTGTGTTATCCAACTCTGATTACTAACACCGAGTTTCCCAGACTCGACCCTTACGGGGTCTACTCCTGATTGAAAGGACCCGTTCATATACATTATAAACGATTCACAATAGTTGATTACATTGCGAGGTATTTGACCTCTATATGATACATTTTACAAACATTGCATTCGTTTTTAAAAGATAAACTTTCTTTACATCAAAAATTGACAGGCATGCATACCATTTCATAATATCCACTATCCAACTATAAATTGATTTAATAATAATCTTTGATGAACTCAATGACTCGAATGCAACGTTCTTCGAAATATGCTATGAAAGACTCCAAGTAATATCTTTAAAATGAGCAAATGCACAGCGAAAGATTTCTTTAACACCTGAGAATAAACATGCTTTAAAGTGTCAACCAAAAGGTTGGTGAGTTCATTAGTTTATCATAATCATTTATTTCCATCATTTTAATAGACCAGAAGAATTTCATTTCCAATTCTCATAAATATACGTCCCATGCATAGAGACAAAAATAATCATTCATATGGTGAACACCTGGTAACCGACATTAACTAGATACGTATAAGAATATCCCCTATCATTCCGGGATCCTCCTTCGAACATGATCTAAATTTCGAAGTACTAAAGTATCCGGTACTTTGGATGGGGTTTGTTAGGCCCAATAGATCTATCTTTAGGATTCGCGTCAATTAGGGTGTCTGTTCCCTAATTCTTAGATTACCAGACTTTAATAAAAAGGGGCATATTCGATTTCGATAATTCAACCATAGAATGTAGTTTCAATTACTTGTGTCTATTTCGTCAAATATTTATAAAAGCGCATGTATTCTCAGTCCCAAAAATATAAAGGGTAAAAAGGCAAATGAAACTCACCATACTGTATTTCGTAGTAAAAATACATATAACGTCATTGAACAAGTGCAAGGTTGGCCTCAGATTCACGAACCTATATTAATTATATATATTTATAAGTTTGGTTAATATCTATCAAACAATTTAGATCAAGTCGTAGCGTATCACAATCCTAATGCTCGAGACTAATATGCAAAAGTCAACAAAAGTCAATTTAACTCAAAATGATTTCCAAAATTTATACATGATTATTATATAGTTTAAATATCGTCGTTTTATATTTTTAAATATTTTTAAAAGATTTATTAGAGTAAATAATATACTTCATTTATTAATAAATAAAACTTTATATAAAAATATACTTTTAATAATAATAGTGACAATAATAATGAAAAATGATAATTTTATCTAAATCGAAATCTTTAAATTTCATCATGATACTCATACTCATTATTTCCTAATCAATTTGTTAATAGTTTTTAAATTTTCTTTTATATCGCGTTCATTTTAATGATAATAATAGTAATCATAATAATTAAGTGTTACTAATATTAGTTTTAATTATAATAATACTAATAATAATAAATATTATGATAATGATAATACTAATAATTATTTTAATGATAATAATAATAATACTAATTATAACTTTAACGCTAATGACGATAGTAATAATAATAATAATTTTTAATAATACTACTTTTTATTGATATTGATAATAATAATAATAATAATAATAATAATAATAATAATAATAATAATAATAATAATAATAAAAACTAGAACGACGATAATAGCGACGATAGTAATAATCATTTTTAATATTAATACAAAAATTCAATTGACAATAACTTCTAATCCATTCATCGAATCCATTCAATATCTAAAGGAAAAGTTCTAAATTTTTTGCTAGCTTTCTAAGGACATGCATATCTTATACCTTATCTCAACCGCAGGTGTAACTAATTCAAAATTCAACATAACCTATCTAAGGGCAATATCGAAAGTACAAGCGTGTATAATCCTCTTTTCTCGAGCACTAGTCAGGGATACACTATTAATATGTAAAAATTAATTTACGAGTACTCACGTATCAATATTGAGATTCAATATTGCAGGAAAGGTACGTAGACGCAACGGAGATGCTAAACACTAAATTAACCTCACGAGCATACACATGATCCATACCCATAACTTCCATAACTATAACCCATAATTTCCTTAGCTCTATCCCGCTCATAAAACCCATTTGGAAAAACACGCGAGCAGAACCTCGTCGTAGTATTTTATGTATAATACTAATAATAGTAATAATACTAATACTACTAATAATAATATTAAGATTAATAATAATATTAATCTTAATAATAATTATAATAATAGTTTAAATAAAATAAATGATATGCGTAGTAAGATAGAGAGATTGATAGATTTGAAAATGAATTCAACAACAGATCATTCGAGCTTTTTATAGGGAAATTTTGCTGAGGTTTTTTTTTAAATTAGTCCGCAAATTGCGGAGTACTCAATTCACACGCAAATAACATGGGTTGCTTAACATTTACTTATATTTTATATATATATATTATATTTAATTTATATAATTAATTATATATTATATTATATTTACGTGCATAGTAGAAATGTAATTTTTGTTCAATTGACTCGTACGTTGTCACTCAACTCATGTACCACTTTCGGTTTTTCGAGCGCACTTTTGTACGTTTAGAAAACTAGCCTTTTACGTTACGCGACATGTACCTTTTATAAAAATTAGATTTTAATGTCGATGAATCATATTATAATAAATGTAACTTATATATTTGAGCGTTGTTGTCATTTACTTCTATAAATCAGGGGCTCGCTGTTTATCAAAATATATTATTTTACTCAAGATGTTTCATGACCAAGTTAAAATATGTAAATTCATACATAATATATATGTTTAAAATATTTATCGAATAATATAATATTTAATCTCTCAAACTATTTATATTTCAAAGTTCGTTTTAAATTTCGTTTAAAAAAATATTATAATACTTATCGTTTATACTTTATAACTTAATTTTGATATACTTCGTTTATGAGCCATTATTTATTTTACCTTCTAAAACGTTCTAAATAATATGACTAAGTATCCATCGAAAAAATAACCAATTGTTACCATCGTTCATTTAATTAATTTGAAAACATATATATATATATATATATATATATATATATATATATATATATATATATATATATATATATATATATATATATATATATATATATATATATATATATATAATTTGAGAGTTTTCAATATATTTAACAACTAATCTCCTAGTTCACGTTATTTAAACATGAACGTTTAAATTATCAATTTCCATTATATCAGAAAGCGTTTTCGCACGTTTAGAAAATAGATCAATTGAATAATATGAAATTTAATTCTCCACTAACTTTTGTCTAACTTTTGATAAGTGACACTTTGTTCTTATTTGTAAATCACTTTACCCCTTATTCCGAATACCGTTAAAAGTAAGAGTTTTCTAATTCAAAGTGGACTTCATAACAGAGACTCGTAATTATAATTCAATGTATCTGATAATTCAATCATATGATATTATCTTTTAATTTCGTCGATCAACCTACATTGCACAAATACGTTCATATAAAGTATTATTTATTCAATACCTTGATAGCATTTCCAAGTTCATAAAATAGATCTCATAGCTTATACCAACTAATCCGTTCAATGTTTTATTAATATATCTCAATTTAATAATCACACATATG
Source organism: Rutidosis leptorrhynchoides (assembly GCF_046630445.1). NCBI lineage: Eukaryota > Viridiplantae > Streptophyta > Magnoliopsida > Asterales > Asteraceae > Rutidosis > Rutidosis leptorrhynchoides. The sequence goes on from NC_092333.1 coordinate 254,003,812, forward strand.
TATATGTATATATATTTATTTACACATTATTGTTCGTGAATCGCCAGGCATGGTCAAAGGGTATTTGATTACATTAATATAGTTTCAAAACTTTCAAGACTCAACATTACAGATTTTGCTTATCGTGTCAGGATCATATAAAGATTAAAGTTTAAATTTGATCGGAAATTTTCGGGTCGTCACAGTACCTACCCGTTAAAGAAATTTCGTCCCGAAATTTGGTCGAGGTCGTCATGGCTAACTATAAAAATGTTTTCATGACGAATATGAGGTGATAAATAGAGTTTTGTCATCATTGGGTAATATAGATAAAACAATTTGATAATGCGAAGAGTATTGGTGAAGCTATCGCAAGAGTGAAATGAGTAAATGTATATTTGTTTTAACCGATGATGTAGTTATGATTAATTTCCGGAATTCATGGGATTTAAAGAAAATTTTCGTAATAAGATTCGGTTCTTTGGCGATTAAGGAAATCAAGATCTTCTTTAATTAGATACTATAATCTGTTTTGATTGCTTTGTCGAGTTTCTCACTATAAATCCGCCCTCTTGGTTTCCTCATTTCCATATCTCACATCTTTTATTCTTCCTCCCTCACTTCATACTTTATAGTGTTTGTTAATATGCTCCATCCTGTTTTGATCCTTGTTATACTCTTAACTTTCGTATCTGTCATTCTTCTCTTTCATCTACCGCCGGAAGAATCTATTTACTTCTACTATACTCTTGGGTTTATAGTTTTTCTAGTTCTCCCGTGTCTTTATGTTGCTATATGCATCGACATCTACGATTTATAATTTCTAAATGGTTGTTGGGTTTTATATCTTCCCTTATACTTCGATGTCCCTGCTTCTGTCTTTTATAATCATTGTTATCCACAGTTAATGTCCTCTCCTATTTGCTGCGATTTATACTCCAATTTCTAGTTTAGAGTTTTCATTCTTTCGTTTCCTCTTCTTGTGATTAAGCATCGCATGTAATGGTCCAGAATTCTTAGGTATGAAGTTTTGGATGAACATATTTAATGTTTTAAGATAAGAATCGTAATGGCACGATCTTGATTTAGTAAATTACCAGAATATTTCGGAAAAGACCGAATCATCAAGAAAATATTTTCTTGATATGTTTAGAGATTAGATAGAATGTAAGAGTCATGTAAATGGCACATGGCGATGGTATGTTCTGTGAATCATCACATTCCATTAGAAACTCAGCATGAATTACTGTAATATAATCATATTGATCAAGTGTCATTATATTATACTAATTCATGCTTCAGTTCCCAACACTACTTCAAAATATTCCTATTTTAAACTTCAATGTTTCAGAATTTAGAAACTAAAATAATTTCTTTTATGATGTAATACAGATAGCCCAAAGAGGTAAATGATTTCAAATAAGAAAAATTAAGAAAATATCTTCAGAAATTTGGAGGATATTTATAATGAAAGATATGATGATATTTTAGAATTTCTAATATCAGAGGATGATGAAGAATATTGTCCGCAGGGGTTTAGAGTCAGGAGCAAGGTATTCGTTAATGACTTTAGCAGGTACTGAATCATTTGGATCCTTTGAAGTCAGGTTCAGTCTTTGTAATTTGTCCACAGCCTCCTTCCTACTTTGCTCAATCCGTTTTCCAGTTCCAAAACTTCTCTTTTTTGCGCTTTGCCAGCACACTTCATCATTATCATCCAGCTTTTACCGTTTAAAGTCGTTTATAGTTTTTGCTGCTTAATCAGCATTTTTTTCCATTTTTGGAGAACCAATTCGTAGTTCGGAGTGTTTTTCAGAAACTTCACATTCAAATTAAGTCCAGAAGATAGACGTTATATATACACATATAACTGTTGGCGTAGACATGCTGCGAGATTTCAAAATACTGATTGCTAATTCCCAATGATTCGTATGGAAATTCTCATTACAAGATGCGAATGAGTAAATGATGGGGTTTCAATGAATAATTATAATGACTTTTTGGAGAGGCTAAAGTCAAAGGGTAATGAAGTTATTGGTACATCTGCTAATAATGTGGTGGAATGTAAAAGGTTCCTTGGTAACGATGGTGTATATCTCAAGGTTATAATAAGGTTAGTCTGACTGAAAAGTCGAAGTTGACTTGCTGGAGCTATGACAAAACTGGCTACTTTGAATAGTAGTCGCAAAGTAATTTTTTTTTGCTAATAAATGCCAAAGAATCTGACGCGAATACGTTGCTTAAACTTTTACTTTGGTTTCAAGAGTTTTTCGGGTACATAACTGTGGGTAACATGTGGTTGGATCATCATCTCGATTGCTCATTATTCGAAGTGTCTTCAGAAATTTTCGAAGGGTTTGAACATAGATTGTAATCGTTAACATACATTTGATGTTCTAACACAGTTTTGAAGTCAAAATATAGCTTGTGAAAGATGTAAGGATCTAAGAGTGATGATTTTGGTCATATCTCAAGTTGAATTTTGAGATTTCAAAATCAGAATATGTAATTAAATTTTGAATGAGTATGGTTGTTTTGATTTCTATAAAAGAATGTATATTGTTGTGAAAGTAGGGAGTATAATGGATGATATGCTGAATCAAATTCGAAGAATGTAACATATTAATTGTGAATTTATATATCTCTCGGGTATTACCTACCCGTTAAAAAAAAAATTTCACAATTAATATTTTGTACAAAAGAATTTTATTACAGTCTTTATGAAAATATATATATGTATATTTTCTTCAGATGTAACATAGATTTAATGAGTTAATGTTAAATTAAACTCATTTGATTTACGGTTGAAACTAGAATTGAATAATCCCTAAAGGCTTTAAAAAGTACATAACTTTTACGCAGTATTTCTTTAATGACATTGAAATTATGAATCAATACTTCGTTATTTGTTGATGTATGATGTTCGGTTCGTGGAATTCTTGTGAATTTCGCAAAGTACGAATGATGTTATCTGAAAAGTTTAGGGTACATCGATGATTAAAGTGTAAAATCAAATATATACTTGATTTATTATGAATTGGAATTTGTTGAATTGCGACAGAGATTGTAGTTAACGCTGGTTAAGTTGCGACCGAAGGACGTACATTATTGCATATTTGTAATATGAATTAACCGAGTAGTTAAGATTCACACACAATAGCTTAGCACGGAAAGATTTATTTCAAAATATATATATATATATATATATATATATATATATATATATATATATATATATATATATATATATATATATATATATATATATATATATATATAATATACATATAATTTCTTCAGAGGGAAAGAGTAAATTCTTCATAACTCGTTGATACAATATACACGTTATTGATTCGTAATGATGTCCACAGTGATTCTTGAACTGACGGAGTTTGTGATGTTATCGGTGTTGTTGATTCGAATGTTGACTGTACTGACGATGCTGGTAACGCTGACGGTACTGTTGATGCTGTTGGTAAAGCAAGTTTAGCTTGTTAATCACACACCATTTTTTTCAGGGTTTCTACTCTTCCTTCTATCATTTTGGTTCGCTTAACTGATTTATGGTTAGGGATAGATTAGATAATCTCTAAGACTTTAGAGATTACATAATCGCCGCGGAATGTTTCTCCAATGAAGTTATGAATTAATACTTCATCAGTTATTGTTGTTGGTACTCCTTGGTATCTATGGTGCGTATGACGTTGATGCTCGTGGGACAGATTGTGAAGTTGAGGTTTACGAACGGTTGTGGTTGGAGGTGGTAATAGTACTGTTGGCGTTGATGATGGTGGTACTGGTTATGCCGCTGATGCTGCTGCTGGTGTTTGTAATCTCTGCACCATATTCTCCAAAGCCACTACCCGAGCGCGAAGCTCGTTGACTTCTTCTATTACACCGGGGTTATTGTCGGTTCAGACGAGCGGATAAATAAAATCTAAAATTTGATGTAATATATAATCGTGACGATATACTCTAGAAATGAGCGAGAACATGGTGTTTCGGATAGGTTCGCCGGTAAGTGCTTCAGGTTCTTCGTCAAGAGGGCAATGTGGTGGATGGAAGGGATCACCTTCTTCTTGTCTCCAATGATTGAGGAGGCTACGAACCCATCCCCAATTCATCCAGAATAGGTGATGACTGATTGGTTGATCTATTCTGGTCACACTGCTTTCAGAGCTTGAATGGGATTCCATTTCGGAATCTGAGTGACTTGAACTGATGATGAATTCCATTTCCTACGATTGGATAAAGGATTTTTTTTTTTTTCGATATGAAATGATTTTGGCTAAAGGATGGTATTCTAATTACATAGAATATATATATAGATCAAAAGATTTTGTAGATTACGGAGGACTTTACGGGATATGTCAGGCAAAGTTTAAAGTAACAGATACGATAAGATATGATTTAGCAGATATGCTAAGATATGAATTTTTTGTTTATACACTATTCATGCAATCAATGTAGTAAGACGTGTCTTAGACTAAAAATGATAAGCAGGTAATTTCCCGAGGATGATAAGTAGTTAATTTTCGACACAAAATGATAAGCAAAACTTTTGACATGCAGACACGGTCGAAGTCCAGACTCACTAATGCATCCTATCGACTTATTAGTTAGACACACTAATGCAGATCTGGTTCGCTAAGACCACCGCTCTGATACCAACTGAAAGGACCCGTTCATATACATTATAAACGATTCACAATAGTTGATTACATTGCGAGGTATTTGACCTCTATATGATACATTTTACAAACATTGCATTCGTTTTTAAAAGATAAACTTTCTTTACATCAAAAATTGACAGGCATGCATACCATTTCATAATATCCACTATCCAACTATAAATTGATTTAATAATAATCTTTGATGAACTCAATGACTCGAATGCAACGTTCTTCGAAATATGCTATGAAAGACTCCAAGTAATATCTTTAAAATGAGCAAATGCACAGCGAAAGATTTCTTTAACACCTGAGAATAAACATGCTTTAAAGTGTCAACCAAAAGGTTGGTGAGTTCATTAGTTTATCATAATCATTTATTTCCATCTTTTTAATAGACCACAAGAATTTCATTTCCAGTTCTCATAAATATACGTCCCATGCATAGAGACAAAAATAATCATTCATATGGTGAACACCTGGTAACCAACATTAACTAGATACGTATAAGAATATCCCCTATCATTCCGGGATCCTCCTTCGGACATGATCTAAATTTCGAAGTACTAAAGCATCCGGTACTTTGGAATGGGTTTGTTAGGCCCAATAGATCTATCTTTAGGATTCGCGTCAATTAGGGTGTCTGTTCCCTAATTCTTAGATTACCAGACTTTAATAAAAAGGGGCATATTCGATTTCGATAATTCAACCATAGAATGTAGTTTCAATTACTTGTGTCTATTTCGTCAAACATTTATAAAAGCGCATGTATTCTCAGTCCCAAAAATATAAAGGGTAAAAAGGCAAATGAAACTCACCATACTGTATTTCGTAGTAAAAATACATATAACGTCATTGAACAAGTGCAAGGTTGGCCTCAGATTCACGAACCTATATTAATTATATATATTTATAGGTTTGGTTAATATCTATCAAACAATTTAGATCAAGTCGTAGCGTATCACAATCCTAATGCTCGAGACTAATATGCAAAAGTCAACAAAAGTCAATTTAACTCAAAATGATTTCCAAAATTTATACATGATTATTATATAGTTTAAATATCGTCGTTTTATATTTTTAAATATTTTTAAAAGATTTATTAGAGTAAATAATATACTTCATTTATTAATAAGTAAAACTTTATATAAAAATATACTTTTAATAATAATAGTGACAATAATAATGAAAAATGATAATTTTATCTAAATCGAAATCTTTAAATTTCATCATGATACTCATACTCATTATTTCCTAATCAATTTGTTAATAGTTTTTAAATCGTCTTTTATATCGCGTTCATTTTAATGATAATAATAGTAATCATAATAATTAAGTGTTACTAATATTAGTTTTAATTATAATAATACTAATAATAATAAATATTATGATAATGATAATACTAATAATTATTTTAATGATAATAATAATAATACTAATTATAACTTTAATGCTAATAACGATAGTAATAATAATAATAATTTTTAATAATACTACTTTTTATTGATATTGATAATAATAATAATAATAATAATAATAATAATAATAATAATAATAATAATAATAATAATAATAATAATAATAAAAAAAATAAAAACTAGAACGATGATAATAGCGACGATAGTAATAATCATTTTTAATATTAATACAAAAATTCAATTGACAATAACTTCTAATCCATTCATCGAATCCATTCAATATCTAAAGGAAAAGTTCTTAATTTTTCGCTAGCTTTCTAAGGACATGCATATCTTATACCTTATCTTAACCGCAGGTGTAACTAATTCAAAATTCAACATAACCTATCTAAGGGCAATATCGAAAGTACGAGCATGCATAATCCTATTTTCTCGAGCACTAGTCAGGGATACACTATTAATATGTAAAAATTAATTTACGAGTACTCACGTATCAATATTGAGATTCAATATTGCAGGAAAGGTACGTAGACGTAACGGAGATGCTAAACACTAAATTAACCTCACGAGCATACCCATGATCCATACCCATAACTTCCATAACTATAACCCATAATTTCTTTAGCTCTATCCCGCTCATAAAACCCATTTGGAAAAACACGCGAGCAGAACCTCGTCATAGTATTTTATGTATAATACTAATAATAGTAATAATACTAATACTACTAATAATAATATTAAGATTAATAATAATATTAATCTTAATAATAATTATAATAATAGTTTAAATAAAATAAATGATATGCGTAGTAAGATAGAGAGATTGATAGATTTGAAAATGAATTCAACAATAGATCATTCGAGCTTTTTATAGGGAAATTTTGCTGAGGTTTTGTGTTAAATTAGTCCGCAAATTGCGGAGTACTCAATTCACACGCAAATAACATGGGTTGCTTAACATTTACTTATATTTTATATATATATTATATTTAATTTATATAATTAATTATATATTATATTATATTTACGTGCATAGTAAAAATGTAATTTTTGTTCAATTGACTCGTACGTTGTCACTCAACTCATGTACCACTTTCGGTTTTTCGAGCGCACTTTTGTACGTTTAGAAAACTAGCCTTTTACGTTACGCGACATGTACCTTTTATAAAAATTAGATTTTAATGTCGATGAATCATATTATAATAAATGTAACTTATATATTTGAGCGTTGTGGTCATTTACTTCTATAAATCAGGGGCTCGCTGTTTATCAAAATATATTATTTTACTCAAGATGTTTCATGACCAAGTTAAAATATGTAAATTCATACATAATATATATGTTTAAAATATTTATCGAATAATATAATATTTAATCTCTCAAACTATTTATATTTCAAAGTTCGTTTTAAATTTCGTTTAAAAAAATATATTATAATACTTATCGTTTATACTTTATAACTTAATTTTGATATACTTCGTTTATGAGCCATTATTTATTTTACCTTCTAAAACGTTCTAAATAATATGACTAAGTATCCATCGAAACAATAACCAATTGTTACCATCGTTCATTTAATTAATTTGAAAACATATATATATATATATATATATATATATATATATATATATATATATATATATATATATATATATATATATATATATATATATATATATATATATATATATATATATATATATATATATATATATATATATATATAATTTGAGAGTTTTCAATATATTTAACAACTAATCTCCTAGTTCACGTTATTTAAACATGAACATTTAAATTTTCAATTTCCATTATATCAGAAAGCGTTTTCGCACGTTTAGAAAATAGATCAATTGAATAATATGAAATTTAATTCTCCACTAACTTTTGTCTAACTTTCGATAAGTGACACTTTGTTCTTATTTGTAAATCACTTTACCCCTTATTCCGAATACCGTTAAAAGTAAGAGTTTTCTAATTCAAAGTGGACTTCATAACAGAGACTCGTAATCATAATTCAATGTATCTGATAATTCAATCATATGATATTATCTTTTAATTTCGTCGATTAACCTACATTGAACAAATACGTTCATATAAAGTATTATTTATTCAATACCTTGATAGCATTTCCAAGTTCATAAAATAGATCTCATAACTTATACCAACTAATCCGTTCAATGTTTTATTAATATATCTCAATTTAATAATCACACATATGTATATGTATATATATTTATTTACACATTATTGTTCGTGAATCGTCAGGCATGGTCAAAGGGTATTTGATTACATTAATATAGTTTCAAAACTTTCAAGACTCAACATTACAGATTTTGCTTATCATGTCGGGAACATATAAAGATTAAAGTTTAAATTTGATCGGAAATTTTCGGGTCGTCACACTGATGTCACACGTCACCTAACTACACGCAGTCACACAAATCTAACGAACCTTACGGCTCGACACTCATGACTTCCTAGCAGCACCTGCTAGTCACTATCCACCTAGGCCGCATAGCTAGTCTACTTATATTCCATCTCAACACTAAGGAGGCGCTTGGGACACCAAGGCTTACACCTTTCCAACTTGGTCCTAACCATTAACCCGGTTACCTACATACATAAGGATAGTTAACCACCAAGACTCTACTCGCACACGAACGCGATTAACGGAAATGCCTCTAGAACGGCACACCGCGTACACCCCCAAAATCATAAAAGAAAAGAGTGGCCGTCAAGAGCGTAGAACACTCGCCACACAATCACAAAACCGCCATTGAAATCGAATCGTCAATTAATCATTAATTCGAAGATTATTCCAATAACTAAATACACACTTGCACGCATTCCGAAACGTGCAATACACACAACATCCGAAGTCTATAATGATCACTTAGAATACGCGAAGTCGTCACGTATTCTTCCAACTTCTCTAGGCATTCATTCTCTAAGAGTCAACATTATTAACCAAATTGTCACCCGCAATTTACTAAAGTCCACAATTCCGAGTACAAAGTTTGCTCATTCCTTTATATCCGGAAGAACTTAACCGATCTCGTGCCAAGATATCAATCCCCTAGCGTACCCTTACCAAGTACAATGCTAAAAACCACCAAGTCTCAACCTAATGTCAACACAAAAGATGAAGGCCAAGTAAAAATGAATCCTTACGGATAACACCTTCCACCTAACACCCCTCTTAGTACGCATACACGGCTAATACGCATCTACCACAAGTATTTGATCAGAACACGGCTATTGTATCACTAGTCATACAACATGGTCCTCATGACCGAACCACCGGCGTATACAACCAGTAGTTTTCAATACTAACAATAAGAAGGTTATTCAATACAAAACTCAAGGTGTACAAAAACGGCTATCTTGATATATCCGTAGTGCGCAAAAACGGCTATTGCAACACTACCAACAATATGTGTGTGAAACACGGCTACCGCACTATTAATACCAATGTGTGAGTAAAACCGACTATTACACACAACCATGTGCACAAAACGGCTATGTACACAATTCCTACGGGCAATTAAAATCGTAAATATACAAGTAACGGTTCTTCCCGAGAGCCGCTTGCCATCCATCACAACCAAGGGTGGTAACGAAGAGTTAATCCTTCCGGATATCCCTCATCACCTATCACAAGTCAAACGCGGTCAACAGAGAGATGACCCCAAATAAACACATATATCTAATTTCCTCGTAGTACACAAAATGGCTATTTTGTAACTACTACCCAAAGTATACGACAATGAGCCATCATACCCTTTCTCGAATCCCATTACGCTTCCTCGGTAGGAATATAAATCCTAATAAAGTCGACACAATTTCTTTGATGTAACACTACCAACTTCCCAACGTAGAACCTCGTTCCTAAATCAAATCGTCAAGATTACAAAGTCAAATGATTTCGCCATTTACCGTCGTACACGACCATACTTGGCGTCGGTCCCTCTTCCTGAATTCTCGAGAGCTCAATTCGATAATAATAAATACTAACATCTACCGTCACCCGATTGCGCCACTAAAGTGATGACACAATGTCAACATAACACGTATCCTTTTAGAACGAAATTACCGCTACCCGCAAGGTAGACTTTTCCAACTATCAAATCCTTTCTACCCGTTACCACTACGAAAGCATCCGGTCAACGATACACACATGCTCTCAAGGTTTTCACCCACTTCACTACAAACGCGAACACGCACTCACAACCTAACGCCAAAGTTCGTTCTCATGGCTTAGTGGATTCATTTACCCTATCACTAAGAAATGCTTGATTGCACCAAGTATTACGCCCTCGTCCGTCAATACAAATGTCATCATAGGGTGTTTCCATTAGGAATGTCACCCGCATCAATACTACGTATTACCACTATGCATTTGTCCCCAGGGCGCGTTTCCACGAGTCAACGACTCAGGCGCTACCCTGGTGCACTATCATCAAAACCATCAACAAACCGAATCTTTACCGAGTTCACTTGAGTCTAAATAGATCTCGAAGCAAAGTTTAAGTCCCTAATACATACACGAATCCATTGGCACAAATAAACAATAATAAGGCATATTTGTACCAAAGACGAAAATACCTGAAACATCATCGTTGGACCCTTGCGCTCCACTGATCATCAGATAGTCACGCTCTAACCTCCTAACCCGATCTACAAACGATTCGGAACATTCCGACTTACGGTGTCCCTTCTTTTGGCAAATAAAGCACTTGATCGTGCTTAAAGGTACACTCGTACAATCCCGTGCAAAATGACTTCGTCCTCCACACCGAAAGCACGTAGTCCCATAACCTGTCTTACTCCTCTTCTTCACTTTTTCAACACCTCCGGGCGTACTTCTCGCCCTTTTACTAGGAGCACCTCTTGATTCTAACTTTTTCTTACCCAAAGAGTGATCAGCAAATTTTGAAGCATGAGATTCAATCCCCATAGTTGCTCCTTCGTCACCGTCACTTTGAGGTTTAGGAAACCTCTTTTCTAACTCTTCCTTCACGACCTTAGGCACTCGGTCTCGAACCATCTCGGTCACTATTCCCTCGAACGACTCTTGGAGAACTTTCTTAACCTTGTTGGCGAAAATCAAGATATAACATTGAACTCCGCCTCAATCCTTAATGTTAACTCATCCTTCCCCTCATGAATAGGCGCGTCCGTTCCGGTTCCATCTTCCGTCTTCATTCTAAAGAATGCATATAGATTAAACAACGAAACGAAAAGGAACGACATACATATACCACACCGCCTCATCTTGGTTGATACTCATCGTACATTGCTTGTTTGACATGTCTTGAACCCGTAACAATGGTAGCTAATCATTGTTACGCGAGCACGTCGCATTAACTTGCTAGTACAATGTCTATCTCGCTTGATGATTGCTAAAACAACACAAAACGATTAGTGCAAGGTTAGTTCACATAGACCTAAGCACTAACCAAATCCCTGGTCCGACCCGTCTCCTACAAGTCCCGCAAAAAGCGCATACACATTAAAGTCTAAGTCTAGGCACCTATCTCAAGTCGCCTAAATCCCTTAGACCATGCTCTGATACCACTTGTAACAACCCAACCCGATAACCGACCATAAACAGTCCCAAAAAAAAAAATTTAAAAGCTGCTGGACAGGGGAGTGCGCGGCGCGCATCCCCTGTAGTGCGCGGCGCGCACAGAGCATTCCAGCTTTTGTCCTAACTGTTTTTAACACAAAAAAAGATGGACCACTTCCCGACATTTTTAGACCGAACGCTTTTCACAACAAACTAATATATGTAAAACTAACACGAATCAAACATAAAAATGATGTTTTACAAGCGGGGCCCACACGACCCAAAATACAAGTTTAATACAAGTTTAGAGTTTCGACCACCAAAAAGTTTAAGTTCCAAACTACACAATGAGCATGGCGTTTGGGATTAAACTACCCAACTACCGGTCAAACTCCAAGAGCTACTAAAGCCAAAAGCGTCCCCTAGCATCAAGCGGGATCTCTAGTCCAATACGATGCCCTTACCCTTGTCCAAAACTGAACCTATAAAATGGTAAACAACGAGAGGGTAAGCAAAGCTTAGTGAATGCAATAATTATACGAATACATATATAATTATACCTACTTGCATACACTTACACAACCGCAAACATGCTAGCAACACAATTAGCTTATCGTCACATTAACAAGCTATAATCTCCAATACCACAAGCTAGCAACAACCGCATAATAATATAACTCGAAATGATATAATATGCTTACAACACAAGTAACCATGGTCGACCAATAGTACAAGGTAACGGCGCTCGTGAAAACGCCATCGGTGTTCATAACATCCATTAGGGCACTTAACACCTCGCACCACTAACCCCTATGGTGGCACCTTAACACCTCGGCACATCACCCCGAGTGGCATCTTAACACCTCGATGCAACACTCATTATTTTACGGAGTGGTGTCTTAACACCTCGACACTACACTCCTAGGTGGCATCTTAACACCTCGATGCTACACCCGAGTGGCATCTTAACACCTCGATGCTACACCCTTCACGTGAAACGTGGTGTCTTAACACCTCGACACTACACCTTTCACGCTACAACAAATAGATACATTATATACATACGCATATAATTATTCCACTCACCTTAACAATTAGATGACGATTTCAACCTCCACAAGCTTCAAACCAAAGTACCTAATATAATAAGTACTTGATCAACACACAAGTGAAGTGGACTCAATACTAACACTTACACATGAGCATTTAATGACTTAATGTATTAAATCGCCCATTTTTACCAAAACTGCCCAATTAAAGTCAAGACCACCAGTAATCACTTAAAAGCTAGTGATTAAGGTCCAACAACACCAACTAATACCTAATTAGGGTAATTCATACCCATCTTTCCAAACTAGGTCAATTTATTACCCAAATAACCATTTTAAGACAACACACCCATTTCGGGTCATCCACTAACTAACCAACACCCATTTACTAAATAACTAGGTGTGTTAGCAATTAACTCACCAATTAGAGTTCATTAACATCATTTAATACTTTGAAACCCTAGACTAGTCACCAATTAGTATTCAAGACTCAATTTTACCCAAGAACACCCAAAATCACCAATAATGGGTTTTGTGTTCATCATTTACTCAAACCCTAACCCTTACACTAAATCAAAGTAAGGAAAATAAAATTAGAACATACCACAACTACCACAACGAAGCTAGAGATAAGATGAACGACTTTAATGCTTGAATTTAACCCAAAACAAGCTCCTTCCTCTTGGATTTAAGCTTTCTCTCTCAAAAACCACAATCTCTCTCTAGAATTAAAGTTAAAGTGATAAGGTTGTTGATAATGGAGTAATGGTGCTCCACAAACTGACCTATCTGTCTTTAACCCGTCCATAAGTGAATTTACCAAAATGCCCATCAAAATATCTGATTTAAAAAGCTTGAACCCGGCTACAGTAAGGGGTGCGCGGTGCGCTCCCTTTAGTGTGCGTGGCGCGCACTAGGCTCAGCTCACTCAGTGACTTCTGTTTAACTGCACAACATCACCCACCCTCTATGTAACATATTTACACTACTGTACAAACTGATTAGGGTCTTACATATTCATACACTTTTAAAAGACTTCAAGACACATATCAAAGCACTTCTACTTATAAAAAATGCTTACAATTACATCCTCATTCATTTTCATCAACAATTCTACTCGTTTTCATCCGTATTCGTACTCGTACAATACACAGCTCCTAAATGTATTTACTATTGGTATATACACTTATCAGCTCTTAGCAGCCCTTGTGAGTCACCAAGACATGTGGGAACCATCATTTGACAACTAGCATGACTTATGAGCATGAAAACAAAAACTAGTAACCTTATATTGACTAAACATTCGGCATTTTTTTCAAACAACACACACATCACATTTCTTTGATTTTCTAATCCAAATTCTCTCCATCTTAATTCTCTCTAAGCTTAAGAACGTTTATACTTCAGTAATATTGATCATCTAGGTCAATCTAGCTTCAATTACAATCAAGAAACATCGTCATTCAAGAACACATCAAGAACACTTCACAAATACTTTCAAGTTTACTAGCTTACTTCCAATCTTGTAAATCCATTTCAAGTGATCATCCAATCTCAAGAAATCTTTGTTATTTACAGTAGGTTATCTTTCTAAATCAAGTTAATACTCATATTCGATAACTATAACAATCTTAATTCGAGTGATAATCAAATTTGAACTTGTTTTCGTGTCATGATTCTACTTCAAGAACTTTCAAGCCATCCAAGATCCTTTGAAGCTAGATCAATTTTTGTCACTTCCAGTAGGTTTACCTACTAAACTTGAGGTAGTAATGATGTTCATAACATCATTCAATTCATATATATATATATATATATATATATATATATATATATATATATATATATATATATAACTATCTTATTCGAAGATTTAAACTTGTAATCACTAGAACATAGTTTAGTTAATTCTAAACTTGTTCGCAAACAAAGTTAATCCTTGTAACTTGACTTTTAAAATCAACTAAACACATGTTCTATATCTATATGATATGCTAACATAATGATTTAAAACCTGGAAACACAAAGAACACCGTAAAATCGGACATACGCCGTCATAGAGAAACCGGGGGATGTTTTGGGTTAGATAATTAAAAGCTATGATAAACTTTGATTTAAAAGTTGTTCTTCTGGAAAAATTATTTTTCTTATGAACATAAAACTATTTCCAAAAATCATGGTTAAACTCAAAGTGAAAGTATGTTTTTCAAAATGGTCATCAAGACGTCGTTCTTTCAACTGAAATGACTACCTCTTACAAAATTAACTTGTAACCTGTATTTCTGACTATAAACCTATACCTTTTCTGTTTAGATTCATAAAGTACAGTTCAATATGAAACCACAGCAATTCGATTCAATCAAAACGGATTTAAAACGAAGAAGTTATGGGTAAAACAAAATTGGTTAAAAATGGTTAATTTGACTACGGGATGATTTTACAAAAATCTATACTAACCATATCCTAACTAACTTATATTGTATTGTACATGTATTCTAACATATATTATGTAACCTTGATAGACCATAGACACGTATATAATGTTTTGACATATCATATCGACCCATCTATATATGGGATGTATATTTATGAAAAAAAAAGGAAATATGAAATCTTGTGGTCTATTATTACGATTTGATCAATATATAGGTTAAACCTATAACTCACTAACATTTTTTGTTGACGTTTTAAGCATGTTTATTCTCAGGTGATTGTTAAGAACTTTCGATGTTGCAAACTAAATTAAGGACAAGATTTGGAGTCCATGCTTGTATAATATTATTTAAAAACTGCATTCAAAGACTTAAGTTGAAGTGTAATATCATTGTAAACCATTATGTAATGGTCGTGTGAAACGCTATTATTTAGATTATCATTATTTGATGATCGTCGTAATGTTTTAAAGCTTTATCAATAAAATAAAGGTTATAGTTTGTTTTAAAAATTGAATGCAGTCTTTGAAAAATGTCTCATATAGAGGTCAAAACCTCGCAACGAAATCAATTAATATGAAACATTTATAATCGATATGAACGGGACATTTTATTAGACGAGTTTGCTTTCGCTGTATAGACTGCTGTTATAGACTTGCTGTGTTAGACTTCCGCTGCATTGTTAGAGATGTCTCAATCATGGAACTTTTTATTTTGCATTCATTACTATGTTACATTTAAACTATGGTTTTGTAATGACCTTAGTGTTTCGTACTATTTTTAAATGCTTTCTTTTCGTAGAAGCATGTTAGTCTTGTTAAACATTTGTCGTTGGGAAAACATTATCTTTTTATGAATGAAAAACTTTGTTTTAAAACAGCATGTAGTGTTATACCGTGTAATGGACCTGTTGTTGATGATCCGTGCCATTGACTTTTGGACGGGGCATCACAGTGCTGGTATGAATCATTGACCCCGTACGCCAACCCTGTCCTTCCATCAAATATTAATCCCAATCATTGTGTACACCCATTCCTTCTAAACCCGGTGTTACATCCTCAGCTACACCCTGGCTCACTGCCTGATCCCATGCAGAAGTTTGAACATCGGCAGATGTATCTCTATGTATGCCGACGAGGTTTTGCCTGAAAATGTTGTTGGCCAAATCCTCGTACCCTGTGCTATGCTCCCGTGGTGGAGAAGGAAAGACTGTGTGTTGAGTATAGTGATGCTGAGGAGGAGGAGGTGGTGGACGCTGATAGTTGGTCCCTGCATCTTTAGGCTCTCTATGGGCGATGATCAAAGGATACTGCCATGAATATGGTGGGATATTAAGTTGTCTGCCTGCGTGATGCGTGAAGTGCTCCAGGTTCTGGAATATCGTAGACTCATCAAAATATCTAGTCGGTCCAGGCAAGTCCCCCATGTGATAATGATACGGCTCATAATATGGCTAAGCCCCTGATGTACTGGTGAATGTCTATGGGTGTCACTATCAGTGGGCTGACCATGCATCGTGGGATCATCCTCATCCCTTGGCTCATGTGAACCTCGTCGCCTCCTACCATCCCTCGTCCTATGGTCGGGCGTAAATCCTATAACTATCACACCTGGCACAGTCCGATCGACTGAATCTGCAATCGCTGGGTTAGCGAGAACTACCAACTGCTGATCCCGTATCTAAATGAACTGCCAATTGTGCAGCAGTTTCTACCCGATCTCTTCCGACTCAGTCACTCTCCGATAACTCATTGCTTCAATACTACCTAAAACGATCCGATGAAGAAGTCTTGTGACCACGGCTCCCAAAACCGGCTCAACTGTACCCGGTGCGTTTCTCTCATTAGTGAATGCCTGGGCCAGGAGGTATACAATTTTCATGTTCCAGTTGTAGAATATGGAGTGCATAAGATGCATTTAAGCAATGGTGACAACTCCGTTATGCTGGGTTTTTGGATGAAGAATCTTAACTATGAGGTGGTGGAGGATGCGATGGACTGGGTTAATGAAACTAGAGGCCTTTTTTCCTGACCTCCAGGCTTCCTGATCGGTGGCGTAGGTTTGTCAGAAGAGCTGATGATCAATTGTAGGGTCCAAAGTAGTGTACCCTCTCTTGAATACTGAGCGGTTGATATGCGTGTTCTTGTACAGTTCCAGATAAGTGACGAACTGTGCAAGAGTGAGGTGGTGCATGATATTTTTATGGCGGAAGTGAATGCAACGACGAGTGTTGTACTCTTCTGGGTCAACGTTTGCCTCAAAATTCCATGTAGCCATAAACTCAACAAACGGTTCCTGATACACGCGCTGTTAATCTCAAACAGCTTTTGCCAAGCGTTGTGTGTTTTTCCATTCGTCTAAAAACTTAACATTCCTCTTAGTTCATCCGCCCACCCACATTGTTCCATAATCTCCCAATTTAGGTACTTGTTATGACCCTTTCATTTGTTTATCCAAGTTCTCATAAACGGCTCATTTACCCTCCGGATTATCTTGCCCGTGGATAGAATGGAGCAACTCGTACTCGTCAGGAAGATGATATCTATTTGCCATCTGCAATAATTAAACAATGTAGGTCATGTTCCAAAAATAATAGGACTAATTAGGAATGAAAAATGCATATATTTTTTTTTAAAATAAAATTCAAAACAAGAGCTTTTAAATTTGCACTTTCCTTATCCCTGTTATCGACAATTATAGTCAAAATCACCGCAAACAATGTCTAAACTAACTATAAACATATTTCAATCAAAATTCAAAGCGTACCCGTGATTGCAACAAATAATGCTAAAAAAAATAATAATTATAGTGAGTTAGTCGTAATAAGCGATTTTGTTCAAAGTAAGATGATTCTTACGCATACAATGATCCTAATGACCATTTTTAATTGCCTTAAATATTTTCAAACATTAAACTTTGCCTATAACGTCCTTAAGTTATGATTTAAAACTATTTTTATCGAAAAATATTCATTTTAACCAAAACGTACATAATAAGAAAAATCAAAGACTAGGTTCCAATTTCTTTCTTAAGTCGATGATATCTCATTTTAAACTAGTTTTCAAGTCAACCTATGTTTTAAAAACGTTTTAACGTTAGAAAAAATTGAAAGCCTAATTTGTACATTTTTATCAAAATTGCAATTTTCAATCAAACGATCCTAAATTGTTCCAAAACTAGTTCCTAAGTGTATTAGGTGAATCACTAAGCCTAAATGTGCTAGCGAAACATCAAAATTCCAAAATTTTCACCAATTTCTAGCCTATAACTTAAACTCACGAATCACATTGTCTAACTAAGCATTGAGGGAAGCAAAATTGGGCATAAAGCAAGAATTTTTACAAAAGTCAAAAATTTGACCCTAAGCAAAAACTTGATTTTTAACCATGAAAGAGTACCTTACTTGCGAAATTGACAGCGAGAATGAGTTTAGAAGGTACGAGAGTCTTAGATTAGTGCTTTGAATCATTGAATTTGGTTGAAGATTGATTTGTGTGTGTGTTCAACCGTCGGCCAAGGAGGAAGAAAAGTAGGAGAAGGAGAAAAAAGAAAGAAAGAAGAAAAATGAAAAAGAAAAATGGGCCTGTGTGGCGTACGGGCTTATTTCCCCGACCCGACTCGCGATTTTTATATTTTTAAATTTTAAATCCTATCACTAAGTTAATAAAGGATTTATAAAATTTTGCTTCGGATTTTAATCCGGTAATTTTGAGATTTAAACTAAAAATTTAAAAGAAAAGGACAAACGGACAGAGTAAAATAAAAATTCTTATTTTATTAATAACAAAAATTACACAGGTTCTACAACTAAGTTCCAGAAATGACACGGAAAGAAAGATAAGTTTAAAGTTTCTTTGACCATCTAGAGTAAATCAGCGGAGTGTACTGAGAATATTTCAAAATCACTTAGCATTTTACGCTCACGCTTTTGTAAATCCCCGATGTCGTCCATAAGTTTAACCAAAGCCCTTCTAACTGCTTAATGTTTGAAGTTCCATCCCTAGGTCCAGTATCTCGATAATTAAGTTCGAAAAGACTTTTTGACACCGTGTCTTGTAACAAAAGATCTTCCGCGGAGTCAGGATCACCGATAGTACATTTAATGTTTCCAGATATTTCTCGAATGACCTTTCTTTGCGGAGTTATAAATGGAAATTTTGACATAGTGAGAATTTGCACGAGTTCAGAATATATTTCCTTTCGTTTTACGAAGAAATTCTGATGTATTCTTTCCTCGGTTATATCTTGAAAGACTTCGATTAATCTTTTGATGAGAAATGATGCTGGATCAAAGTAGAAGAAATCTCGATCTCCATATTTTGAAATAGGGTTAGGTTTTTTGCTTTCAATTCAAAATTCTAATTCTGAAATCATTGTGCGACATAACGGTTGATATGAATTTGAGAAAACTCCTTATCATCGATATGAGGTAGAAAACTAACTGATCAAGCATATTTTCTACGCTTGAGTGCATGATAGGGTTTAAGGACTAACAACATTCGGACCTCCGACGCTTAGTCGTGGATAACCTACATCGGCATCGTCTCGATTCCAACAGGGTGGCCGATTTGAGAGTCCACCAACAACCCAGCATACGGGTTTGAGTGGCTCAAAGACATAAAGGTTTTACAGTTCGAGTCTTACATGAAAGTCTTTAAGATCGTATGAAGCTTTGTTTGTGCGATGAAGATATGTATGCTGTTGTTACGTATGAGTAAACGAATATCTTTTTAGGGTTTATGAGCTATGTATTTATAGGCTCACAAATTAGGGTTTCGATAGAATCTCTTCCCTAATTAAATGTAATCTTATCCCAACTAACTTTCGTTATTTAAGGAAAAGAATCCGAATTGATTATACCGTACATTCTTCTAGAATGTACTAGACCCCTATGCAAGTATACGAAACTTACATCAGATGGTATAGGCGCATAGAGTGCGGCTATACCCGTGCCATATCTCTGACATGGCAATTTACGTGCGGTTTAGGGCTCTGGATGCGTAATTCGCATAGTCTTGCGGATATGCGTATCATTAAGTCCCCCCAGTTTGATGTTATATACAATGCCAATGAGTTTATAGCGATGAACTAATTTAAAATAAAATATTACCACAAAATAATGCCCAATGATTACACCGAACGAGAGAATTGTACATTTAAACGTATTGATAATACACATAGGACATTATATGCATGTATGTGTAACCAGCCGCCGTTTGCATTTAATGCAATATATTCGTATAGTTGAAAAATCTTCCTTTCGACTGTAATTCCTATACCCGAGGTGACAGCTTTCATTATTTATCCTAGGGATAATGATGAAAACATATGCAACTGCCTGGAGTTGCTATCGTACACCGATTGTCAATCAACTTTTGTAGACTGATATACGTGTACGTCCAAAAATTGACCATGTCATTTTAAAATTTCCTTTGCCTATAAATAGTTACTTTACCCTTTTTAGGTTTTTCACGCTCCTCTCTTATTTCAAACTTTGCTCTTTTTTCGGCAGCCGTTTGCTTTTCCGTTCGTATTTATTTACCCGAAGGTCCGTGCTTTCTTTCATTCATTTTCTTTATTTAAGCTTTAAATCTTGCATCGATCCACCATGTCTTCTGATAAGAACGTGAAGGATATAGAATCTTCTATTACTGAAGCAGAGATTCGCCGAATCATCGATCAATATCCCCCAATTGAGAAATATTCTCCGATTGCCCTTTTAAGCGGTCAACGGGTGAACAAGCCGCTGGAGCATATGATTGCTGTTTATGATAAGGTTATGGAGCTTGGTAATACCCGTATTCCTCCTACCCCCTTCTTCATGGAGGTTCTTCGCCATTATTCAATTGGTATTAGCCAAGTGCACCCTTATGGTGCCAATATCATTTCTATTTTTGAAATGTGGTGTCGCAACAATGGTCGCAAACCTTCTTTATCCATTTTTACCAACCTGTTTTGTGCCTCAATGAGTGATAAGAGTTGGTATTCTTTTGACAATGTCACCAAGTTTTGTGTTACCCCAAAACAGGGCGTGAAGGGAATGTGGAAAAAATCATTTTTCTTTGTTAAAGCTACCTGTATTTCTGAAGATTACAATAGCATTCTTGTCTGGTATTCTGGCAAAAAGGGGGAGAAAATTAAACCTCTGCCGATTCTTCCTGAGGAAGATAAATTTTACAAGTCTTGCCTTAATCTCCTTCTCCCATCTCGTGTTTATCTGAATGTCCCTCTAGTTCTTGGGTGCATTTCAACCCACTGGACGCATTCTGATAAGCGTCCTGTCATTATTAGAAACAAGAATGGTATATCCCTCTTTTATCTGTATTACCTTTGGCATATATTTAATTGCTTTACTCTTACAATTTTTATCTTGTCTTATATTTGCATAAATGGATTTGAATGAGTTTATGCTATTGAAGGCGTCCGATAATGTTGTTTTTGGTCAAAAAGAGCTGCACGATACTGACCCCAATGTTCAACCTGAGATTATTAAGGTTCCCACTATTCCAACTACCCCTGCAACTTCGAAGCGCAGAACAACCAACCTGCATCAAGAAAAAGAAACTGACGTCTCTTCTTTTGTTGGAATTCAGCAGTCTCCTGTCGTGAAGACATCTAAAGCGGCCGGGAAAAGGCCAATTATTGGTAAGAACTTGTTATGCACCCTTTAGCATTAATTCTGCATTTAAAGTTATTTTATTATACTTTTTTAAATGCTGCTTTTGATTTTTGTAGACATTAGCGAGCCGGTTGAAATTGATCAGGAGGCTGAATCTTACAATCGTGGTGTTGCTCCAGATACCTAGGCATCTCAGACACGGGTGAATACTGCCCCAAATTCTCATGTCTGTCGTCAATCAATTGGTGATCCCAATCTTTCCCACAGGCTCTTAAAATTTCAAAGGCGCACAGATTTGTATGCGGATGCTTCTTCGTTGGACACCAGTCGCAACAAGCGTGCCCGACTCAACATTCTGAGTAGCTTTTCTTTGTCCCCTGACATGAATATGGATTATTTTGACGAGTTTTTTAAGATACATGTTCCCACATTTACTCAGCAGTTCTCGCATCTTGGTGCCTGTGCTCCTTCCAATCTTACTGCGAAGTTTGAGCATCTCTCTCTTGAGCAAGATCTTTTCATTGATACATAGGCCATGATGTTTAATCTTGCCAAAGATATTAGCTGCTTGAAGCAGAAATCCAATTCCATAATTCTTGGTCATAAACATCTGTCGCGTGAGCAAAGGGAGTTTTCCAAGCTTGATGCTGAGAAACAACAGATATCTGAACAACTTCATCATGAGGTTGCTGTAAAGACCCGTCTTAATCCATAAGGACGAATACAATAACATATGATTACATCGCGAGGTATTTGACTTCTATATGATATATTTTACAAACATTTCATTCATTTTTAAAAGACAACCTTTCATTACATCGAAAGTTGACATGCATGCATACTATTTCATAATATCCAACTTATAAATGACCTAATCTATCATTTACTTAATAATAATCTCTATTGAACTCAACAACTTGAATGCAACGTCTTTTGAAATATGCCATGAATGATTCCAAGTAATATCTTTAAAATGAGTAGATGCATAGCGGAAGATTTCTTTAATACCTGAGAATAGACATGCTTTAAAGTGTCAACCAAAAGGTTGGTGAGTTCATTAGTTTATCATCAATATTCATTTCCATCATTTTTAATAGACCACAAGATTTCCTTTTTTCAATAATCATACACTCACAAGTGTTTAAAAATCATTCATATGGATTGAACACCTGGTAACCGACATTAACATCATGCATATAGAATATCCCCAAAACAGAAATCCATCTGTATAATATAAACTCGAAGTACTAAAGCATACCATTTTCCAGTATGGGGGATGTTAGTGCCCGTAGATTTACCTTTAGGATTCGCATCAATTAGAGTGTCAGTTCCCTAATTCTTAGGCTACCAAGCTAAAAGGGTGATATTCGATTCCATAATCCAACCATAGAATGTAATTTTCGAGTACTTGTGTCTATTTCATCAAACATTTATAAAAACAGCGCATGTATTGAAATGTCTCGTTCATAATAATTATAAACGTTTCATATTAATTGATTTCGTTGCGAGGTTTTGACCTCTATATGAGACGTTTTTCAAAGACTGCATTCGTTTTTAAAACAAACCATAACCTTTATTTTATCGACAAAGGTTTAAAGGACATAACCTAGGTTATCAAGTAATGATAATCTAAAATATCACGCTTACACACGACCATTACATAATGGTTTACAATAAATATTATGTTACAACAAAGAAAACTTTCGAATGCAGTTTTTAGACAATATCATACAAGCATGGACTCCAAATCTTGTCCTTAATTTAGTATGCAACAGCGGAAGCTCTTAACAATCACCTGAGAATAAACATGCTTAAAACGTTAACAAAAATGTTGGTGAGTTATAGATTTAACCTATATAATTATCAATCATAATAATAGACCACAAGATTTTTATTTTTATAAACACATCTCATATCAGGCATTTCGCAAACTGCATAGAGATAAAAATTATTCATATGTTGAACACCTGGTAACCGACATTAACTTAATGCATAGAATATCCCCAAATAGAACCTCTCATCTGTATAATAATCTCGAAGTACTAAAGCCATCCATAACCTGAATGGGGGTTGTTAGGCCCAATAGATCTATCTTTAGGATTCGCGTCAATTAGGGGTCATTTCCCTCATTCTTAGGTTACCAGACTTGAAGGGCGATATTCGGTTTAATAATCCAACCATAGTATGTGAAAGGACCCGTTCATATACATTATAAACGATTCACAATAGTTGATTACATTGCGAGGTATTTGACCTCTATATGATACATTTTACAAACATTGCATTCGTTTTTAAAAGACAAACTTTCTTTACATCAAAAATTGACAGGCATGCATACCATTTCAGAATATCCACTATCCAACTATAAATTGATTTAATAATAATCTTTGATGAACTCAATGACTCGAATGCAACGTTCTTCGAAATATGCTATGAAAGACTCCAAGTAATATCTTTAAAAAGAGCAAATGCACAGCGGAAGATTTCTTTAACACCCGAGAATAAACATGCTTTAAAGTGTCAACCAAAAGGTTGGTGAGTTCATTAGTTTATCATAATCATTTATTTTCATCATTTTAATAGACCACAAGAATTTCATTTTCAGTTCTCATAAATATACGTCCCATGCATAGAGACAAAAATAATCATTCATATGGTGAACACCTGGTAACCGACATTAACTAGATACATATAATAATATCCCCTATCATTCCGGGATCCTCCTTCGGACATGATATAAATTTCGAAGTACTAAATCATTCGGTACTTTGGATGGGGTTTGTTAGGCCCAATAGATCTATCTTTAGGATTCGCGTCAATTAGGGTGTATGTTCCCTAATTCTTAGATTACCAGACTTTAATAAAAAGGGCCATATTCGATTTCAATAATTCAACCATAGAATGTAATTTCAATTACTTGTGTCTATTTCGTCAAACATTTATAAAAGCGCATGTATTCTCAGTCCCAAAAATATAAAGGGTAAAATGGCAAATGAAACTCACCATACTGTATTTCGTAGTAAAAATAGATATAACGTCATTGAACAAGTGCAAGGTTGGCCTCGGATTCAAGAACCTAAATTAATTATATATATTTATGTGTTGGTCAATATTTGTCTAACAAATTAGGTCAAGTCATAGTGTACCACAATCCTAATGCTCGAGACTAATATGCAAAAGTCAACAAAAGTAAATTTGACTTAAAATAATTTCCAAAAATCTATACATGATTAATATATAGTTTAAATATCGTCGTTTTATATTTTTAAATATTTTAAAAAGATTTATTAGAGTAAATAATATAATTTATTTATTAATAAATAAAATTTAATATTAAATTTATATAATAAAATATACTTTTATATATACTAAGTAATAAAATTTATAGGGTTCATTTAATATTATAAAGATAATATGATAGGTATTATTAAAGTAAGTTATTACACGTAGTAAAATATGTTTGTATCACATATTTATTTGATAAAATAATATCTATAATGAGAGTAAGTAAAAGTTGTATTATATTGTAATAATAATTATTATTATAAAATATCAATATTTATAATTACTAAGATGACATTATGATAAAACGATAATTCTAATTATGATAACTTTAATATTTACAATAATTCATAATATTATCTTTAAAATAATAATTCTATTTAAAATAATAATAATAATAATGATATTTTATAGTAACAATGACATTTCTATTAAAATGATATTTTTTGTTAAAATGATAGTTTTAATACTAACTATACTTTTAATAATAATAATAATGATAATAATAAGATAAAACTAGAACGACGATAAAAACGACGATAATAATAATCATTTTTAATAAAAATATTGAAAATTCAATTGATTATAACTTCTAATCCGTTCATCGAAACCATTCGATATCTAAAGGAAAAGTTCTTAATTTTTCGCTAGCTTTCCAAGGACATGCATATCTTATACCTTATCTCAACCGCAAGTGTAACTAATTCAAGATTCAACCTAACCTGTCTAAGGGCAATATCAAAAGTACAAGCATGCATAATCCTAAATACTCGAGCACTAGTCAGGGATACACTATTAGTATCTAAAAGTTAAATTATGAGTACTCACATATCAATATTGAGATTCAATATTGCAGAAAAGGTACGTAGACGCAACGGAAATGATAAACACTATATTGACCTCACGAGCATACCCATGAACCATACTCAATCACCTCCATAGCTATAACCCATAATTTCCTTAATCCTATCCCACTCGAAAAAGAATTTCGAAATCACTCGGACAGCACTCCGTCGTAATATTTTATGAATAATAATAATATCTTGAAATAATACAGAGTATATATATATATATATATATATATATATATATATATATATATATATATATATATGTAAATCGATTGAGAGAGTTTAGAGTACAATATTTTCAAGTTTCTATGAAATAATGAAACCTATTGAATTCTATTTATAATAGATTTTTGAATTATTAAAGTGAATTATTAAAGTATGAATTATTAAAGTGAATTATTAAAGTATGAATTATTAAAGTATGAATTATTAAAGTGAATTATTAAAGTATGAATTATTAAAGTGAATTATTAAAGTATGAATTATTAAAGTGAATTATTAAAGTTAAAGTAAAGTAAAAATAAAGTAAAGGTAAAGTTTAAGTATAGTAAAAGTATAAAACTATGTACGTATAATACGCGTATAAATATATATAATATTAATTTAAATCGTTATATATATTTAATAAAATAAAATATAAATATCGTTATCTTTATCATACTAGTTAAGTAATGAGTTGTCAAAATTGGTTCTAGATATTTATAAAAGTTATATACGTTTTAATAATAAAGTTCTTTTTAAGCTGAAAACGTTTTTGTACGTTTGAAACTAAATAGATCAATCGAGTCTTTATGAGATTCAATCTTCCACTATCCTTTGTCTACTTCTCAATGATTGACAATTTGTTCTTATTTATAAATCACTTTACCATTTTCCGAATATTGTTAAAATGGAAAGATTTCTCAAATCAACGTGGGCCTTTCAACAGAGACTTGTAATCATAATTCAATATATCTGATAATTCAATCATTTGATCTTATCTTCTAATTCCATTGATAAACATTTTGAAACATATACAATCATATAAAGTATTTAATCTAATATTTTGTTACGTTTCAAGTTATAATATATATACACATATACATATATAATCATATTCGTTTAATGGTTCGTGAATCGTTGGAACTTGGTCGAGGTTGAATGAATGTATGAACATAGTTTAAAATTATTGAAATTTGACTTAACAAATATTGCTTATCGTGTCGGAAACATATAAAGATTAAAGTTTAAATTTGGTTGGAAATTTTCGGGTTGTCACAGTACCTACCCGTTAAAGAAATTTCGTCCCGAAATTTGAGTGGAAAGGTCGTGAATGATAATAAGTATGTTTTCATGATGCATACTGGCTGAAAATTAGAGTTTTATCAACAGCGAATAATTTGGATAAACAATCCATTTATATGAAGAGTACGAATGAAGCTAACATAGAAGAGTGAAATGAGTAAGTGTAGATTCATCTTATCATTTGATGTTGATATGATTGATTCCCATATTTCAAGGGATTTGAAGAAAATCTTCTTAATAAGACTTGACTCTCCGGTAATCAAGGGAATTAGGATCCGCTTTAAATGCGATCGTCCATTTTAATTGTTCTGTCGGAGATTTTCTTATAAATTCACCTCCTTCGTTTCCTTACAACTCACACCTTCTGTTGATGCATTTTATGTAAGTCCCTAGACATCTACCCACGTCCATTGCAGGTACAACAGTTTACAGGCCACCATGATTGCTCGTTATTATCCTGTCCGTGTTTGTATGTGGTTACAGGAACTGCAGGAACGAGATTTAGATGTTTGACTATGTTAGACTTAGTTAGACGTATGAGTGAAGCCTCACTAGCACAGCTGACAAGCTCATACGCATAGTTGATGCTGAGCTAAGTCACAATTACAACCTAAATGAGAAGACACGAGTGAGTGATCACCCGTACGGCTGATGAAGCCAACTTGTACGTGTGATGAATGAATCGTATGGGTGAGTCAACAGCAGGGGTATATAAAGTCTTATGTTCTTCATTTTAGGTTAAGCCTCTCATTTGTTATACACACTCAGATCTAGTGAGCTCCTCCGATTCTTTCTCAGTCCAAATCACCCAGGTGGTGAATAATAGCTCTAGGTGTTGATCTAATCACACTTGATTTAGTTGTGGTTTGACTAAATTAATAAATAAAAACAAAAAACTTAACCTATTCACTAGAGGGTTTGATTCACTTATTCCGCCATTGTGTGAGTTAAATCTGTTGATTTCTAAGTTCCTAGTCATGTTTCATCACCTTCTATTCTTTCCCCCTCAACTTATATTTTAAAGTATTCATCAATATGCTCCATCCAGTTCTGATTCTCGATATACTTCTAACTTTCATATCGGTCATTCTTCTTTTTCATCTACCGCCAGAAGAATCTATTTACTCTTCTACTATACTCTTGGGTTTATAGTGTTTCTAGTTCTCCCGTGTCTTTATATTGCTATATGCATCGATATATATGGTTTATAATTTCTGGTTTATAGTTGAGCTTTATAAGTTCCCTTATATTTCAAAGTCTCTGCTTCTGTCTTCTATAATCATTATCATTCACAGTTAATGCTCTCTTTTATTTGCTGCAATTTATACCCCAATTTCTATTTCGGAGTTTTGTCCTTTCGTTTCTTCTTCTTGCGATTAAGCACCGCTTGTAATGGTCCAGAATTCACATATATGAATTTCGGAATGAACATTGTTAATGTTCTAGGAAGGAAATTGTGATGGCACGATCTTGACTTGTCAAATTACTAGAATACCTTGGAAAAGGCCGAATCATCAAGAAATATTTTCTTGATATTTTAGAGGTTAAATAGAATACAAGAGTCGTATAACATGGCACATGATGATGTTATGATCTGTGAATCATCACGTTCCATTTAGAAACTCAGCATGACTTACTGTAATATAATAACGTTGATCAAGTGTCATTACATTATACTAATTCATGCTTTAGTTCCCAACACTACTTCAAAATATTCCTATTTTAAACTTGAATGTTTCAGAATTTAGAAACTAAAATAGTTTCTTTTATGATGTAATATAGATAGCGCGAAGACGTAAATGATTTCAAATAAGAAAAATTAAGAAAATATCTTCAGAAATATGGAGGATATTTATAATGAAAGATATGATGATATTTTAGAATTTCTAATATCAGAGGATGATAAAGAATATTGTCCGCAGGGGTTTAGAGTCAGGAGCAAGGTATTCGTTAATGACTTCAGTAGGTACTGAATCATTTGGATCCTTTGAAGTCAGGTTCAGTCTTTGTAATTTGTCCACAGCCTCCTTCCTACTTTGCTCAATCCATTTTCCAGTTCCAAAACTTCTCTTTTTCTGCGCTTTGCCAGCACACTTCATCATTATCATCCAGCTTTTACCGTTTAAAGTCATTTATAGTTTTTGCTGCTTCATCAGTATTTTTTCCATTTTCGGAGAACCAATTCGTAGTTCGGAGTGTTTTTCAGAAACTTCACATTAAAATTAAGTCCAGAAGATAGACGTTATATATACACATATAACTGTTGGCGTAGACATGCTGCGAGATTTCAAAATACTGATTGCTAATTCCCAATGATTCGTATGGCAATTCTCATTACAAGATGCGAATGAGTAAATGATGAGGTTTCAATAAATAATTATAATGACTCTTAGGAGAGGCTAAAGTCAAAGGGTAATGAGGTTGTTGGTACATCTGCTAATAATGTGGTGGAATGTAAAGGTTCCTTGGTAATGATGGTGTATATCTCAAGGTTATAATAAGGTTAGTCTGACTGAAAAGTCGAAGTTGACTTGCTGGAGCTGTGACAAAACTGGCTACTTTGAATAGGAGTCGCAAAGTTATTTTTGCTAATAAATGCCAAAGAATCTGACGCGGATACGTTGTTTAAACTTTTACTTTGGTTTCAAGAGTTTTTCGGGTACATAACTGTGGGTAACATGTGGTTGGATCATCATCTCGATTGCTCATCATTCGAAGTGTCTTCAGAAATTTTCGAAGGGTTTAAACACAGATTGTAATCGTTAACATACATTTGATGTTCTAACACAGTTTTGAAGTCAAAATATAGCTTGTGAAAGATGTAAGGATCTAAGAATGATGATTTTGGTCATATCTCGAGTTGAATTTTGAGATTTCAAAATCAGAATATGTAATTAAATTTTGAATGAGTATGGTTGTTTTGATTTCTATAAAAGAATGTATACTGTTGTGAAAGTAGGGAGTATAATGGATGATTTGCTGAATCAGATTCGAAGAATGTAACATATTATTTGTGAATTTATATATCTCTTGGGTATTACCTACCCGTTAAAAAAAAATTCACAATTAATATTTTGTACAAAAGAATTTTATTACAGTCTTTATGAAAATATATATATATGTATATTTTCTTCAGATGTAACATAGATTTAATGAGTTAATGTTAAATTAAACTCATTTGATTTACGGTTGAAACTAGAATTGAATAATCCCTAAAGGCTTTAAAAATTACATAACTTTTACGCGGTATTTCTTTAATGACATTGAAATTATGAATCAATACTTCGTTATTTATTGATGTATGATGTTCGGTTCGTGGAATTCTTGTGAATTTCGCAAAGTACGAATGATGTTATTTGGAAAGTTTCGGGTACATCGATGATGAAAGTGTAAAATCAAATATATACTTGATTTATTATGAATTGGAATTTGTTGAATTGCGACAGAGATTGTAGTTAACGCTGGTTAAGTTGCGGCCGAAGGACGTACATTATTGCATATTTGTAATATGAATTAACCGAGTAGTTAAGATTCACACACAATAGCTTAGCACGGAAAGATTTATTTCAACATATATATATATATATATATATATATAATATACATATAATTTCTTCAGAGGGAATGAGTTAATTCTTCATAACTCGTTGATACAATATAAACGTTATTGATTCGTAATGATGTCCACAGTGATTCTTGAACTGACGAAGTTTGTGATGTTATCAGTGTTGTTGATTCGAATGTTGACTGTACTGATGATGCTGGTAACGCTGACGGTACTGTTGATGCTGTTGGTAAAGCAAGTTTAGCTTGTTAATCACACACATTATTTTTGTCAGGGTTTCTACTCTTCCTTCTATCATTTTGGTTCGCTTAACTGATTTATGGTTAGGGCTAGATTAGATAATCTCTAAAACTTTAGAGATTACATAATCGCCGCAGAATGTTTCTCCAATGAAGTTATGAATTAATACTTCGTCAGTTATTGTTGTTGGTACTCCTTGGTATCTATGGTGCGTATGACGTTGATGCTCGTGGGACAGATTGTGAAGTTGAGGTTTACGACGCGGTTGTGGTTGGAGGTGGTAATGGTACTGTTGGCGTTGATGATGGTGGTACTGGTTATGCTCCTGATGCTGCTGCTGGTGTTTGTAATCTCTGCACCATATTCTCCAAAGGCACTACCCGAGCGCGAAGCTCGTTGACTTCTTCAATTATACCGGGGTGATTGTCGGTTCAGACGAGCGGATAAATAAAATCTAAAATTTGGTGTAAAATATAATCGTGATGAGATACTCTGGAAATAAGCGAGAACATGGTATTTCGGACAGGTTCGCCGGTAAGTGCTTTAGGTTCTTCGTCAAGAGGGCAATGTGGTGGATGGAAGGGATCACCTTCTTCTTGTCTCCAATGATTGAGGAGGCTACGAACCCATCCCTAATTCATCCAGAATAGGTGATGACTGATTGGTTGATCTATTTTGGTCACACTGCTTTCGGAGCTTGAATGGGATTCCATTTCGGAATCTGAGTGACTTGAACTGATGACGAATTCCATTTCGTACGATTGGATAAAGGATTTTTTTTTTCGATATGAAATGATTTTGGCTAACGGATGGTATTCTAATTACATAGAATATATATATATATATATATATATATATATATATATATATATATATATATATATATATATATATATATATATATATATATATATATATATATATATATATATATATATATATATAGATCAAAAGATTTCGTAAATTACGGAGGACTTTGCGGGATATGTCAGGCAAAGTTTAAAGTAACAGATACGATAAGATATGATTTAGCAGATATGCTAAGATATGAATTTTTGTCTATACACTATTCATGTGAAATGTCCCGTTCTTATTGATTAAAAACGTTCCATATTAATTGATTTCGTTGCGAGGTTTTGACCTCTATATGAGACGTTTTTCAAAGACTGCATTCATTTTTAAAATAAACCATAACCTTTATTTCATAAATAAAGGTTTAAAAAGCTTTACGTAGATTATCAAATAATGATAATCTAAAATATCCTGTTTACACACGACCATTACATAATGGTTTACAATACAAATATGTTACATCGAAATCAGTTTCTTGAATGCAGTTTTTACACAATATCATACAAACATGGACTCCAAATCTTGTCCTTATTTTAGTATGCAACAGCGGAAGCTCTTAATATTCACCTGAGAATAAACATGCTTTAAACGTCAACAAAAATGTTGGTGAGTTATAGGTTTAACCTATATATATCAAATCGTAACAATAGACCACAAGATTTCATATTTCAATACACATCCCATACATAGAGATAAAAATCATTCATATGGTGAACACCTGGTAACCGACATTAACAAGATGCATATATAAGAATATCCCCATCATTCCGGGACACCCTTCGGATATGATATAAATTTCGAAGTACTAAAGCATCCGGTACTTTGGATGGGGTTTGTTAGGCCCAATAGATCTATCTTTAGGATTCGCGTCAATTAGGGTGTCTGTTCCCTAATTCTTAGATTACCAGACTTAATAAAAAGGGGCATATTCGATTTCGATAATTCAACCATAGAATGTAGTTTCACGTACTTGTGTCTATTTTGTAAATCATTTATAAAACCTGCATGTATTCTCATCCCAAAAATATTAGATTTTAAAAGTGGGACTATAACTCACTTTCACATATTTTTACTTCGTCGGGAAGTAAGACATGGCCACTGGTTGATTCACGAACCTATAACAATATATACATATATATCAAAGTATGTTCAAAATATATTTACAACACTTTTAATATATTTTGATGTTTTAAGTTTATTAAGTCAGCTGTCCTCGTTAGTAACCTATAACTAGTTGTCCACAGTTAGATGTACAGAAATAAATCGATAAATATTATCTTGAATCAATCCACGACCCAGTGTATACGTATCTCAGTATTGATCACAACTCAAACTATATATATTTTGGAATCAACCTCAACCCTGTATAGCTAACTCCAACATTCACATATAGAGTGTCTATGGTTGTTCCGAAATATATATAGATGTGTCGACATGATAGGTCGAAACATTGTATACGTGTCTATGGTATCTCAAGATTACATAATATACAATACAAGTTGATTAAGTTATGGTTGGAATAGATTTGTTACCAATTTTCACGTAGCTAAAATGAGAAAAATTATCCAATCTTGTTTTACCCATAACTTCTCCATTTTAAATCCGTTTTGAGTGAATCAAATTGCTATGGTTTCATATTGAACTCTATTTTATGAATCTAAACAGAAAAGTATAGGTTTATAGTCGGAAAAATAAGTTACAAGTCGTTTTTGTAAAGGTAGTCATTTCAGTCGAAAGAACGACGTCTAGATGACCATTTTAGAAAACATACTTCCACTTTGAGTTTAATCATAATTTTTGGATATAGTTTCATGTTCATAATAAAAATCATTTTCTCAGAATAACAACTTTAAAATCAAAGTTTATCATAGTTTTTAATTAACTAATCCAAAACAGCCCGCAGTGTTACTACGACGGCGTAAATCCGGTTTTACGGTGTTTTTCGTGTTTCCAGGTTTTAAATCATTAAGTTAGCATATCATATAGATATAGAACATGTGTTTAGTTGATTTTAAAAGTCAAGTTAGAAGGATTAACTTTTGTTTGCGAACAAGTTTAGAATTAACTAAACTATGTTCTAGTGATTACAAGTTTAAACCTTCGAATAAGATAGCTTTATATGTATGAATCCAATGATGTTATGAACATCATTACTACCTTAAGTTCCTTGGATAAACCTACTGGAAAAGAGAAAAATGGATCTAGCTTTAATGGATCCTCGGATGGCTCGAAGTTCTTGAAGCAGAATCATGATACGAAAACAAGTTCAAGTAAGATCATCACTTGAAATAAGATTGTTATAGTTATAGAAATTGAACCAAAGTTTGAATATGATTATTACCTTGTATTAGAATGATAACCTACTGTAAGAAACAAAGATTTCTTGAGGTTGGATGATCACCTTACAAGATTGGAAGTGAGCTAGCAAACTTGAAAGTATTCTTGATTTTATGAAACTAGAACTTTTGGAATTTATGAAGAACACTTAGAACTTGAAGATAGAACTTGAGAGAGATCAATTAGATGAATAAAATTGAAGAATGAAAGTGTTTGTAGGTGTTTTTGGTCGTTGGTGTATGGATTAGATATAAAGGATATGTAATTTTGTTTTCATGTAAATAAGTCATGAATGATTACTCATATTTTTGTAATTTTATGAGATATTTCATGCTAGTTGCCAAATGATGGTTCCCACATGTGTTAGGTGACTCACATGGGCTGCTAAGAGCTGATCATTGGAGTGTATATACCAATAGTACATACATCTAAAAGCTGTGTATTGTACGAGTACGAATACGGGTGCATACGAGTAGAATTGTTGATGAAACTGAACGAGGATGTAATTGTAAGAATTTTTGTTAAGTAGAAGTATTTTGATAAGTGTATTGAAGTCTTTCAAATGTGTATAAATACATATTAAAACACTACATGTATATACATTTTAACTGAGTCGTTAAGTCATCGTTAGTCGTTACATGTAAGTGTTGTTTTGAAACCTTTAGGTTAACGATCTTGTTAAATGTTGTTAACCCAATGTTTATAATATCAAATGAGATTTTAAATTATTATATTATCATGATATTATCATGTATGAATATCTCTTAATATGATATATATACATTAAATGTCTTTACAACGATAATCGTTACATATATGTCTCGTTTAAAAATCATTAAGTTAGTAGTCTTGTTTTTACATATGTAGTTCATTGTTAATATACTTAATGATATGTTTACTTACCATAGTATCATGTTAAATATATATATATCCATATATATGTCATCATATAGTTTTTACAAGTTTTAACGTTCGTGAATCACCGGTCAACTTGGGTGGTCAATTGTCTATATGAGACATATTTCAATTAATCAAGTCTTAACAAGTTTGATTGCTTAACATGTTGGAAACATTTAATCATGTAAATATCAATCTCAATTAATATATATAAACATGGAAAAGTTCGGGTCACTACAGTACCTACCCGTTAAATAAATTTCGTCCCGAAATTTTAAGCTGTTGAAGGTGTTGACGAATCTTCTGGAAATAGATGCGGGTATTTCTTCTTCATCTGATCTTCACACTCCCAGGTGAACTCGGGTCCTCTACGAGCATTCCATCGAACCTTAACAATTGGTATCTTGTTTTGCTTAAGTCTTTTAACCTCACGATCCATTATTTCGACGGGTTCTTCGATGAATTGAAGTTTTTCGTTGATTTGGATTTCATCTAACGGAATAGTGAGATCTTCTTTAGCAAAACATTTCTTTAAATTCTAGACGTGGAAGTGAGCTAGCAAACTTGAAAGTATTCTTGATTTTATGAAACTAGAACTTTTGGAATTTATGAAGAACACTTAGAACTTGAAGATAGAACTTGAGAGAGATCAATTAGATGAATAAAATTGAAGAATGAAAGTGTTTGTAGGTGTTTTTGGTCGTTGGTGTATGGATTAGATATAAAGGATATGTAATTTTGTTTTCATGTAAATAAGTCATGAATGATTACTCATATTTTTGTAATTTTATGAGATATTTCATGCTAGTTGCCAAATGATGGTTCCCACATGTGTTAGGTGACTCACATGGGCTGCTAAGAGCTGATCATTGGAGTGTATATACCAATAGTACATACATCTAAAAGCTGTGTATTGTACGAGTACGAATACGGGTGCATACGAGTAGAATTGTTGATGAAACTGAACGAGGATGTAATTGTAAGCATTTTTGTTAAGTAGAAGTATTTTGATAAGTGTATTGAAGTCTTTCAAAAGTGTATAAATACATATTAAAACACTACATGTATATACATTTTAACTGAGTCGTTAAGTCATCGTTAGTCGTTACATGTAAGTGTTGTTTTGAAACCTTTAGGTTAACGATCTTGTTAAATGTTGTTAACCCAATGTTTATAATATCAAATGAGATTTTAAATTATTATATTATCATGATATTATCATGTATGAATATCTCTTAATATGATATATATACATTAAATGTCTTTACAACGATAATCGTTACATATATGTCTCGTTTAAAAATCATTAAGTTAGTAGTCTTGTTTTTACATATGTAGTTCATTGTTAATATACTTAATGATATGTTTACTTATCATAGTATCATGTTAACTATATATATATCCATATATATGTCATCATATAGTTTTTACAAGTTTTAACGTTCGTGAATCACCGGTCAACTTGGGTGGTCAATTGTCTATATGAAACATATTTCAATTAATCAAGTCTTAACAAGTTTGATTGCTTAACATGTTGGAAACATTTAATCATGTAAATATCAATCTCAATTAATATATATAAACATGGAAAAGTTCGGGTCACTACAGTACCTACCCGTTAAATAAATTTCGTCCCGAAATTTTAAGCTGTTGAAGGTGTTGACGAATCTTCTGGAAATAGATGCGGGTATTTCTTCTTCATCTGATCTTCACGCTCCCAGGTGAACTCGGGTCCTCTACGAGCATTCCATCGAACCTTAACAATTGGTATCTTGTTTTGCTTAAGTCTTTTAACCTCACGATCCATTATTTCGACGGGTTCTTCGATGAATTGAAGTTTTTCGTTGATTTGGATTTCATCTAACGGAATAGTGAGATCTTCTTTAGCAAAACATTTCTTTAAATTCGAGACGTGGAAAGTGTTATGTACAGCTGCGAGTTGTTGAGGTAACTCTAGTCGGTAAGCTACTGGTCCGATACGATCAATAATCTTGAATGGTCCAATATACCTTGGATTTAATTTCCCTCGTTTACCAAATCGAACAACGCCTTTCCAAGGTGCAACTTTAAGCATGACCATCTCTCCAATTTCAAATTCTATATCTTTTCTTTTAATGTCAGCGTAGCTCTTTTGTCGACTTTGGGCGGTTTTCAACCGTTGTTGAATTTGGATGATCTTCTCGGTAGTTTCTTGTATAATCTCCGGACCCGTAATCTGTCTATCCCCCACTTCACTCCAACAAATCGGAGACCTGTACTTTCTACCATAAAGTGCTTCAAACGGCGCCATCTCAATGCTTGAATGGTAGCTGTTGTTGTAGGAAAATTCTGCTAACGGTAGATGTCGATCCCAACTGTTTCCGAAATCAATAACACATGCTCGTAGCATGTCTTCAAGCGTTTGTATCGTCCTTTCGCTCTACCCATCAGTTTGTGGATGATAGGCAGTACTCATGTCTAGACGAGTTCCTAATGCTTGCTGTAATGTCTGCCAGAATCTTGAAATAAATCTGCCATCCCTATCAGAGATAATAGAGATTGGTATTCCATGTCTAGAGATGACTTCCTTCAAATACAGTCGTGCTAACTTCTCCATCTTGTCATCTTCTCTTATTGGCAAGAAGTGTGCTGATTTGGTGAGACGATCAACTATTACCCAAATAGTATCAAAACCACTTGCAGTCCTTGGCAATTTAGTGATGAAATCCATGGTAATGTTTTCCCATTTCCATTCCGGGATTTCGGGTTGTTGAAGTAGACCTGATGGTTTCTGATGCTCAACTTTGACCTTAGAACACGTCAAACATTCTCCTACGAATTTAGCAACATCGGCTTTCATACCCGGCCACCAAAAATGTTTCTTGAGATCCTTGTACATCTTCCCCGTTCCAGGATGTATTGAGTATCTGGTTTTATGAGCTTCTCTAAGTACCATTTCTCTCATATCTCCAAATTTTGGTACCCAAATCCTTTCAGCCCTATACCGGGTTCCGTCTTCCCGAATATTAAGATGCTTCTCCGATCCTTTGGGTATTTCCTCCTTTAAATTTCCCTCTTTTAAAACTCCTTGTTGCGCCTCCTTTATTTGAGTAGTAATGTTATTATGAATCATTATATTCATAGATTTTACTCGAATGGGTTCTCTGTCCTTCCTGCTCAAGGCATCGGCTACCACATTTGCCTTCCCCGGGTGGTAACGAATCTCAAAGTCATAATCATTCAATAATTCAATCCAACTACGCTGCCACATATTCAGTTGTTTCTGATTAAATATGTGTTGAAGACTTTTGTGGTCGGTATATATAATACTTTTGACCCCATATAAGTAGTGCCTCCAAGTCTTTAATGCAAAAACAACCGCGCCTAATTCCAAATCATGCGTCGTATAATTTTGTTCGTGAATCTTCAATTGTCTAGACGCATAAGCAATCACCTTCGTTCGTTGCATTAATACACAACCGAGACCTTGCTTTGATGCATCACAATAAATCACAAAATCATCATTCCCTTCAGGCAATGACAATATAGGTGCCGTAGTTAGCTTTTTCTTCAATAACTGAAACGCTTTCTCTTGTTCATCATTCCATTCAAATTTCTTCCCTTTATGCGTTAATGCAGTCAAGGGTTTTGCTATTCTGGAAAAGTCTTGGATGAACCTTCTGTAGTAACTAGCTAGTCCTAAAAACTGGCGTATGTGTTTCGGAGTTTTCGGGGTTTCCCACTTTTCAACAGTTTCTATCTTTGACGGATCCACCTTAATACCTTCTTTGTTCACTATGTGACCGAGGAATTGAACTTCTTCCAACCAAAATGCACACTTTGAAAACTTAGCGTACAATTCTTCCTTCCTCAATACTTCTAACACCTTTCTCAAATGTTCACCGTGTTCTTGGTCATTCTTTGAGTAAATAAGTATGTCATCAATGAAAACAATGACAAACTTGTCAAGGTATGGTCCACACACTCGGTTCATAAGGTCCATGAACACAGCTGGTGCATTAGTTAAACCAAACGGCATGACCATAAACTCGTAATGACCGTAACGTGTTCTGAAAGCAGTCTTTGGAATATCATCTTCTTTCACCCGCATTTGATGATACCCGGAACGTAAGTCAATCTTTGAATAAACAGACGAGCCTTGTAGTTGATCAAATAAGTCATCGATTCTCGGTAGTGGGTAGCGGTTCTTGATGGTAAGTTTGTTCAACTCTCGGTAGTCGATACACAACCTGAATGTACCATCTTTCTTCTTGACAAACAAAACAGGAGCTCCCCACGGTGATGTGCTTGGTCGAATGAAACCATGCTCTAAAAGTTCTTGTAATTGGCTTTGTAGTTCTTTCATCTCGCTGGGTGCGAGTCTGTAAGGAGCACGAGCTATTGGTGCAGCTCCTGGTACAAGATCTATTTGAAATTCAACGGATCGATGTGGGGGTAATCCCGGTAATTCTTTCAGAAATACATCAGGAAATTCTTTTGCGATGGGAACATCATTGATGCTCTTTTCTTCAGTTTGTACTTTCTCGACGTGTGCTAGATCAGCATAGCAACCTTTTCTTATTAGTTTTTGTGCCTTCAAATTACTAATAAGATGTAGCTTCGTGTTGCCCTTTTCTCCGTACACCATTAAGGGTTTTCCTTTTTCTCGTATAATGCGAATTGCATTTTTGTAACAAACGATCTCCGCTTTCACTTCTTTCAACCAGTCCATACCGATTATCACATCAAAACTCCCTAACTCTACTGGTTTCAAATCAATCTTAAATGTTTCGCTAACCAGTTTAATTTCTCGATTCCGACATATATTATCTGCTGAAATTAATTTACCATTTGCTAATTCGAGTAAAAATTTACTATCCAAAGGCGTCAGTGGACAACTTAATTTAGCACAAAAATCTCTACTCATATAGCTTCTATCCGCACCCGAATCAAATAAAACGTAAGCAGATTTATTGTCAATAAGAAACGTACCCGTAACAAGCTCCGGGTCTTCCTGTGCCTCTGCCGCATTAATATTGAAAACTCTTCCACGGCCTTGTCCATTCGTGTTCTCCTGGTTCGGGCAATTTCTAATAATGTGGCCCGGTTTTCCACATTTATAACAAACTACATTGGCATAACTTGCTCCGACACTACTTGCTCCGCCATTACTCGTTCCGACACCATTTGTTCCTTTCATTCTATTAACCCCTGGTCCGTAGACCTCACACTTCGCCGCGCTATGACCATTTCTTTTACACTTGTTGCAAAATTTGGTGCAGAACCCCGAGTGATTCTTTTCACACCTTTGGCATAGCTGCTTCTGATTGTTGTTGTTGTTGCGGTTATTATTGTTGTTGGGATGATTGTTGTAGTTGCTGTTGTTGTTGTTGTTGTTGTTGGGCCGTTTGTTGTAGTTGCGATTGATGTTGCGATTGTTGGGATAATTGTTGCGATTATTGTTGTAATTGCTGTTGTTGTTGTATTGGTGATTCTTATCACCGTTTTCCTCCCACTTTCTTTTGACTTGCTTCACATTGGCCTCTTCAGCAGTCTGTTCTTTAATTCTTTCTTCAATTTGGTTCACGAGTTTGTGAGCCATTCTACATGCCTGTTGTATGGAGGCGGGCTCGTGTGAACTTATATCTTCTTGGATTCTTTTCGGTAATCCTTTCACAAACGCGTCGATCTTCTCTTCCTCATCTTCGAATGCTCCCGGACACAATAGGCACAATTCTGTGAATCGTCTTTCGTACGTGGTAATATCAAATCCTTGGGTTCGTAACCCTCTAAGTTCTGTCTTGAGCTTATTGACCTCGGTTCTGGGACGGTACTTCTCGTTCATCAAGTGCTTGAATGCTGACCACGGTAGTGCGTACGCATCGTCTTGTCCCACTTGCTCTAGATAGGTATTCCACCATGTTAACGCAGAACCTGTGAAGGTATGCGTAGCGTACTTTACTTTGTCCTCTTCAGTACACTTACTTATGGCAAACACCGATTCGACCTTCTCGGTCCACCGTTTCAATCCGATCGGTCCTTCGGTTCCATCAAATTCCAAAGGTTTGCAGGCAGTGAATTCTTTGTAGGTGCATCCTACACGATTTCCTGTACTGCTAGATCCAAGGTTATTGTTGGTATGTAGCGCAGCCTGTACTGTGGCTATGTTTGAAGCTAGAAAAGTACGGAATTCCTCTTCATTCATATTCACGGTGTGTCGAGTAGTCGGTGTCATTTCCTTCAAAATAGTTAAATGGAACAAGTTAATCATACAGAATATTAAGAGTAGTTAATAGTATTTCGTAGCATAATATGAACTCATTTATAAAAGCTTTTTCTTCATATTAGCGTTTTATAAGTTTAAATTCGGGTAGTACCTACCCGTTAAGTTCATACTTAGTAGCTAATATAAAATTCAACTACTACAATTCTATATGAAAAACTGATTATAATAATATTTCGCGTTCAAACTTTTATACAATATTTTACAAACTTACAATACCGCTTATTTTACATAAAGCATGAAATATAGCACACAATAACTTTGATACAAGATAGTTGTGAAGATAATTCTAGCTAGTACACAAGTCGTTCAGCAAAGGCAATAAAGACACGTAATTCATACGTCCAGAAACAAGTCATGCATTCTGGTTTTACTAGGACTACTTCCCATCCTTGGTCTTGTGCAACATAACCGTTATGGCCGTTGATAAGACAGCGTGTTGTAACGTCGTCAAAGGGACGAGGGTTACGTAATGTCCAACAGTCCTGTAATAATCTAAAAACCTCATTTCTTACCCCAATTACCGACTCCGTCACTTGTGGAAACGTTTTGTT
Organism: Rutidosis leptorrhynchoides; assembly: GCF_046630445.1. Lineage (NCBI taxonomy): Eukaryota > Viridiplantae > Streptophyta > Magnoliopsida > Asterales > Asteraceae > Rutidosis > Rutidosis leptorrhynchoides. Next base: position 254,045,672 of record NC_092333.1, read on the forward strand.
TAATAGTTGTAGCCCGATGTTCTTGTTCTCACTTTGGTGAGAAGCGAACATTACTAATCCGTAAGCATAACATGCTTCTTTATGTTGCATGTTAGCCGCTTTTTCTAAATCACGAAGTCCAATATTCGGATATATGGGTTTCCCAATGTGATATCCCCCATCTTTCAAACGAAAGTCTCTTATAAACCAAGACATTCTTGGAACGTTCTTCGAATGTCTTACAAACTGATCTCGCCTTAAATAGTTGTGCCGAGGAATTCTGGCCGACTCTAGACAAGATTTCATCAATCATGTCTCCGGGTAGGTCTCTTAAAATATTGGGTTGTCTATCCATTTTGTGTTTTTAAACTGTAAAATAGACAAGAGTTAGATTCATAAAAAAAATACTTATTAATACAAGCAATTTTTACATATATCATAAAGCATAAGAACACTATATTACATATATTACACCACACGAATACAACTATCTTATTCCGACTCGCTCGTTTCTTCTTCTTCGGTTTTGGTTCGTTTTGCCAAGTTTCTAGGGATATATGATGTTCCCCTAATACGAGCCGTCGTTGTCCACATTGGTTTAGAAAAACCTGGTGGTTTAGAGGTTCCCGGGTCATTGTTACAACTTAAGGACTTCGGGCGTTGACGATACATATAAAGTTCATCGGGGTTGGAATTAGATTTCTCTATTTTTATGCCCTTTCCCTTATTATTTTCTTTTGCCTTTTTAAATTCAGTTGGGGTAATTTCTATAACATCATCGGAATTCTCGTCGGAATCCGATTCATCGGAGAATTGGTAATCCTCCCAATATTTTGCTTCCTTGGCGGAAACACCATTGACCATAATTAACCTTGGTCGGTTGGTTGAGGATTTTCTTTTACTTAACCGTTTTATTATTTCCCCCACCGGTTCTATTTCTTCATCCGGTTCCGATTCTTCTTCCGGTTCCGATTCTTCTTCCGGTTCCGACTCTTCTTCCGGTTCCTCTTCGGGAACTTGTGAATCAGTCCACGAAACATTCCAATTTACATTTGACTCTTCATTATTATTAGGTGAGTCAATGGGACTTGTTCTAGAGGTAGACATCTATCACATAATATCAAACGCGTTAAGAGATTAATATATCACATAATATTCACATGTTAAAAATATATAGTTTCCAACAAAATTTGTTAAGCAATCATTTTTCAAGTAAACACGGTCGAAGTCCAGACTCACTAATGCATCCTAACAAACTCGATAAGACACACTAATGAAAAATTCTGGTTCTCTAAGACCAACGCTCGGATACCAACTGAAATGTCCCGTTCTTATTGATTAAAAACGTTCCATATTAATTGATTTCGTTGCGAGGTTTTGACCTCTATATGAGACGTTTTTCAAAGACTGCATTCATTTTTAAAACAAACCATAACCTTTATTTCATAAATAAAGGTTTAAAAAGCTTTACGTAGATTATCAAATAATGATAATCTAAAATATCCTGTTTACACACGACCATTACATAATGGTTTACAATACAAATATGTTACATCGAAATCAGTTTCTTGAATGCAGTTTTTACACAATATCATACAAACATGTACTCCAAATCTTGTCCTTATTTTAGTATGCAACAGCGGAAGCTCTTAATATTCACCTGAGAATAAACATGCTTTAAACGTCAACAAAAATGTTTGTGAGTTATAGGTTTAACCTATATATATCAAATCGTAACAATAGACCACAAGATTTCATATTTCAATACACATCCCATACATAGAGATAAAAATCATTCATATGGTGAACACCTGGTAACCGACATTAACAAGATGCATATATAAGAATATCCCCATCATTCCGGGACACCCTTCGGATATGATATAAATTTCGAAGTACTAAAGCATCCGGTACTTTGGATGGGGTTTGTTAGGCCCAATAGATCTATCTTTAGGATTCGCGTCAATTAGGGTGTCTGTTCCCTAATTCTTAGATTACCAGACTTAATAAAAAGGGGCATATTCGATTTCGATAATTCAACCATAGAATGTAGTTTCACGTACTTGTGTCTATTTTGTAAATCATTTATAAAACCTGCATGTATTCTCATCCCAAAAATATTAGATTTTAAAAGTGGGACTATAACTCACTTTCACAGATTTTTACTTCGTCGGGAAGTAAGACTTGGCCACTGGTTGATTCACGAACCTATAACAATATATACATATATATCAAAGTATGTTCAAAATATATTTACAACACTTTTAATATATTTTGATGTTTTAAGTTTATTAAGTCAGCTGTCCTCGTTAGTAACCTACAACTAGTTCTCCACAGTTAGATGTACAGAAATAAATCGATAAATATTATCTTGAATCAATCCACGACCCAGTGTATACGTATCTCAGTATTGATCACAACTCAAACTATATATATTTTGGAATCAACCTCAACCCTGTATAGCTAACTCCAACATTCACATATAGAGTGTCTATGGTTGTTCCGAAATATATATAGATGTGTCGAAATGATAGGTCGAAACATTGTATACGTGTCTATGGTATCTCAAGATTACATAATATACAATACAAGTTGATTAAGTTATGGTTGGAATAGATTTGTTACCAATTTTCACGTAGCTAAAATGAGAAAAATTATCCAATCTTGTTTTACCCATAACTTCTCCATTTTAAATCCGTTTTGAGTCAATCAAATTGCTATGGTTTCATATTGAACTCTATTTTATGAATCTAAACAGAAAAGTATAGGTTTATAGTCGGAAAAATAAGTTACAAGTCGTTTTTGTAAAGGTAGTCATTTCAGTCGAAAGAACGACGTCTAGATGACCATTTTAGAAAACATACTTCCACTTTGAGTTTAATCATAATTTTTGGATATAGTTTCATGTTCATAATAAAAATCATTTTCTCAGAATAACAACTTTAAAATCAAAGTTTATCATAGTTTTTAATTAACTAACCCAAAACAGCCCGCGGTGTTACTACGACGGCGTAAATCCGGTTTTACGGTGTTTTTCGTGTTTCCAGGTTTTAAATCATTAAGTTAGCATATCATATAGATATAGAACATGTGTTTAGTTGATTTTAAAAGTCAATTTAGAAGGATTAACTTTTGTTTGCGAACAAGTTTAGAATTAACTAAACTATGTTCTAGTGATTACAAGTTTAAACCTTCGAATAAGATAGCTTTATATGTATGAATCGAATGATGTTATGAACATCATTACTACCTTAAGTTCCTTGGATAAACCTACTGGAAAAGAGAAAAATGGATCTAGCTTTAATGGATCCTTGGATGGCTCGAAGTTCTTGAAGCAGAATCATGACACGAAAATAAGTTCAAGTAAGATCATCACTTGAAATAAGATTGTTATAGTTATAGAAATTGAACCAAAGTTTGAATATGATTATTACCTTGTATTAGAATGATAACCTACTGTAAGAAACAAAGATTTCTTGAGGTTGGATGATCACCTTACAAGATTGGAAGTGAGCTAGCAAACTTGAAAGTATTCTTGATTTTATGAAACTAGAACTTTTGGAATTTATGAAGAACACTTAGAACTTGAAGATAGAACTTGAGAGAGATCAATTAGATGAAGAAAATTGAAGAATGAAAGTGTTTGTAGGTGTTTTTGGTCGTTGGTGTATGGATTAGATATAAAGGATATGTAATTTTGTTTTCATGTAAATAAGTCATGAATGATTACTCATATTTTTGTAATTTTATGAGATATTTCATGCTAGTTGCCAAATGATGGTTCCCACATGTGTTAGGTGACTCACATGGGCTGCTAAGAGCTAATCATTGGAGTGTATATACCAATAGTACATACATCTAAAAGCTGTGTATTGTACGAGTACGAATACGGGTGCATACGAGTAGAATTGTTGATGAAACTGAACGAGGATGTAATTGTAAGCATTTTTGTTAAGTAGAAGTATTTTTATAAGTGTATTGAAGTCTTTCAAAAGTGTATAAATACATATTAAAACACTACATGTATATACATTTTAACTGAGTCGTTAAGTCATCGTTAGTCGTTACATGTAAGTGTTGTTTTGAAACCTTTAGGTTAACGATCTTGTTAAATGTTGTTAACCCAATGTTTATAATATCAAATGAGATTTTAAATTATTATATTATCATGATATTATCATGTATGAATATCTCTTAATATGATATATATACATTAAATGTCTTTACAACGATAATCGTTACATATATGTCTCGTTTAAAAATCATTAAGTTAGTAGTCTTGTTTTTACATATGTAGTTCATTGTTAATATACTTAATGATATGTTTACTTATCATAGTATCATGTTAACTATATATATATCCATATATATGTCATCATATAGTTTTTACAAGTTTTAACGTTCGTGAATCACCGGTCAACTTGGGTGGTCAATTGTCTATATGAAACATATTTCAATTAATCAAGTCTTAACAAGTTTGATTGCTTAACATGTTGGAAACATTTAATCATGTAAATATCAATCTCAATTAATATATATAAACATGGAAAAGTTCGGGTCACTACAGTACCTACCCGTTAAATAAATTTCGTCCCGAAATTTTAAGCTGTTGAAGGTGTTGACGAATCTTCTGGAAATAGATGCGGGTATTTCTTCTTCATCTGATCTTCACGCTCCCAGGTGAACTCGGGTCCTCTACGAGCATTCCATCGAACCTTAACAATTGGTATCTTGTTTTGCTTAAGTCTTTTAACCTCACGATCCATTATTTCGACGGGTTCTTCGATGAATTGAAGTTTTTCGTTGATTTGGATTTCATCTAACGGAATAGTGAGATCTTCTTTAGCAAAACATTTCTTTAAATTCGAGACGTGGAAGTGAGCTAGCAAACTTGAAAGTATTCTTGATTTTATGAAACTAGAACTTTTGTAATTTATGAAGAACACTTAGAACTTGAAGATAGAACTTGAGAGAGATCAATTAGATGAATAAAATTGAAGAATGAAAGTGTTTGTAGGTGTTTTTGGTCGTTGGTGTATGGATTAGATATAAAGGATATGTAATTTTGTTTTCATGTAAATAAGTCATGAATGATTACTCATATTTTTGTAATTTTATGAGATATTTCATGCTAGTTGCCAAATGATGGTTCCCACATGTGTTAGGTGACTCACATGGGCTACTAAGAGCTGATCATTGGAGTGTATATACCAATAGTACATACATCTAAAAGCTGTGTATTGTACGAGTACGAATACGGGTGCATACGAGTAGAATTGTTGATGAAACTGAACGAGGATGTAATTGTAAGCATTTTTGTTAAGTAGAAGTATTTTGATAAGTGTATTGAAGTCTTTCAAAAGTGTATAAATACATATTAAAACACTACATGTATATACATTTTAACTGAGTCGTTAAGTCATCGTTAGTCGTTACATGTAAGTGTTGTTTTGAAACCTTTAGGTTAACGATCTTGTTAAATGTTGTTAACCCAATGTTTATAATATCAAATGAGATTTTAAATTATTATATTATCATGATATTATCATGTATGAATATCTCTTAATATGATATATATACATTAAATGTCTTTACAACGATAATCGTTACATATATGTCTCGTTTAAAAATCATTAAGTTAGTAGTCTTGTTTTTACATATGTAGTTCATTGTTAATATACTTAATGATATGTTTAATTATCATAGTATCATGTTAACTATATATATATCCATATATATGTCATCATATAGTTTTTACAAGTTTTAACGTTCGTGAATCACCGGTCAACTTGGGTGGTCAATTGTCTATATGAAACATATTTCAATTAATCAAGTCTTAACAAGTTTGATTGCTTAACATGTTGGAAACATTTAATCATGTAAATATCAATCTCAATTAATATATATAAACATGGAAAAGTTCGGGTCACTACATCATGCAATCAATGCAGCAAGACGTGTCTTAGACTAAAAATGATAAGCAGGTAATTTCCTGAGGATGATAAGTAGTTAATTTTCGACACAAAATGATAAGCAAAACTTTTGACATGCAGACACGGTCGAAGTCCAGACTCACTAATGCATCCTATCGACTTATCAGTTAGACACACTAATGCAGACCTGGTTCGCTAAGACCACCGCTCTGATACCAACTGAAAGGACCCGTTCATATACATTATAAACGATTCACAATAGTTGATTACATTGCGAGGTATTTGACCTCTATATGATACATTTTACAAACATTGCATTCATTTTTAAAAGACAAACTTTCTTTACATCGAAAATTGACAGGCACGCATACCATTTCATAATATCCACTATCCAACTATAAATTGATTTAATAATAATCTTTGATGAACTCAATGACTCGAATGCAACGTTCTTCGAAATATGCTATGAAAGTCTCCAAGTAATATCTTTAAAATGAGCAAATGCACAGCGAAAGATTTCTTTAACACTTGAGAATAAACATGCTTTAAAGTGTCAACCAATAGGTTGGTGAGTTCATTAGTTTATCATAATCATTTATTTCCATCATTTTAATAGACCACAAGAATTTCATTTTCAGTTCTCATAAATATACGTCCCATGCATAGAGACAAAAATAATCATTCATATGGTGAACACCTGGTAACCGACATTAACTAGATACATATAAGAATATCCCCTATCATTTCGGGATCCTCCTTTGGACATGATATAAATTTCGAAGTACTAAAGCATCCGGTACTTTGGATGGGGTTTGTTAGGCCCAATAGATCTATCTTTAGGATTCGCGTCAATTAGGGTGTCTGTTCCCTAATTCTTAGATTACCATACTTTAATAAAAAGGGGCATATTCGATTTCAATAATTCAACCATAGAATGTAATTTCAATTACTTGTGTCTATTTCGTCAAACATTTATAAAAGCGCATGTATTCTCAGTCCCAAAAATATAAAGGGTAAAATGGCAAATGAAACTCACCATACTGTATTTCATAGTAAAAATACATATAACGTCATTGAACAAGTGAAAGGTTGGCCTCGGATTCACGAACCTAAATTAATTATATATATTTATGTGTTGGTCAATATTTGTCTAACAAATTAGGTCAAGTCATAGTGTACCACAATCCTAATGCTCGAGACTAATATGCAAAAGTCAACAAAAGTAAATTTGACTCAAAATAATTTCCAAAAATCTATACATGATTAATATATAGTTTAAATATCGTCGTTTTATATTTTTAAATATTTTTAAAAGATTTATTAGAGTAAATAATATAATTTATTTATTAATAAATAAAATTTTATATTAAATTTATATAATAAAATATACTTTTATATATATTAAGTAATAAAATTTATAGGATTCATTTAATATTATAAAAATAATATGATAGGTATTATTAAAGTAAGTTATTACACATAGTAAAATATGTTTGTATCACATATTTATTTGATAAAATAATATCTATAATGATAGTAAGTAAAAGTTTTATTATATTGTAGTAATAATTATTATTATAAAATATCAATATTTATAATTACTAAGATGACATTATGATAAAACGATAATTCTAATTATGATAACTTTAATATTTACGATAATTTTAAATATTATCTTTAAAATAATAATTCTATTTAAAATAATAATAATAATGATATTTTATAGTAACAATGACATTTCTATTAAAATGATAATTTTTGTGAAAATGATAGTTTTAATACTAACTATACTTTTAATAATAATAGTAATGATAAAAATAATAAGAACGATAATTTTATCTAAATCAATATCTTATAATATTTTAATTTCATCATGATACTCTTACCCATTATTTCCTAATCGTTTCGTTTATTAGCTTTTAATCATATTTTATATCGTGTTCATAATAATGATAATAATAGTAATCAAAATAATTAGGTGTTACAAATATTTGTTTTAATTACACTAATATTAATAATGATAGTTACTATAACATTATTAACGATAATACAAATAATTATCTTAATGATAATATAGTAATAATAATAACAATAACAATAACCATTTTTAAATAATGATATATATTAATAATGATAATAATAATAATAATAATAATACCAATAATAATAATAATAATAATTGGATAATAATAATAATACTAATTATAACTTTAACGATAATAACGATAGTAATAATAAAAAAAATAACAATTTTTAATGATAAATCCCTTTTATTGATAAAGATAATAATAATGATAATAATAAGATAAAACTAGAACGATGATAAAAACGACGATAATAATAATCATTTTTAATAAAAATATTGAAAATTCAATTGATTATAACTTCTAATCTATTCTTCGAAACCATTCGATATCTAAAGGAAAAGTTCTTAATTTTTCGCTAGGTTTCCAAGGACATGCATATCTTATACCTTATCTCAACCGCAAGTGTAACTAATTCAAGATTCAACCTAACCTGTCTAAGGGCAATATCAAAAGTACAAGCATGCATAATCCTAAATACTCGAACACTAGTCAGGGATACACTATTAGTATGTAAAAGTTAAATTATGAGTACTCACATATCAATATTGAGATTCAATATTGCAGGAAAGGTACGTAGACGCAACGGAAATGATAAACACTATATTGACCTCACGAGCATACCCATGAACCATACTCAATCACCTCCATAGCTATAACCCATAATTTCCTTAATCCTATCCCACTCGAAAAACAATTTCGAAATCACTCGGACAGCACTCCATCGTAATATTTTATGTATACTAATAATATCTTGAAATAATACGGAGTAAATATATATATATGTAAATCGATTGAGAGAGTTTAGAGAAAAATATTTTCAAGTTTCTATGAAATAATTAAACATATTGAATTCTATTTATAATAGATTTTTGAATTATTAAAGTGAATTATTAAAGTATGAATTATTAAAATGAATTATTAAAGTATGAATTATTAAAGTATGAATTATTAAAGTGAATTATTAAAGTATGAATTATTAAAGTGAATTATTAAAGTATGAATTATTAAAGTGAATTATTAAAGTTAAAGTAAAGTAAAAATAAATTAAAGGTAAAGTTTAAGTATAGTAAAAGTATAAAACTATGTACGTATAATACGCGTATAAATATATATAATATTAATTTAAATCGTTATATATATTTAATAAAATAAAATATAAATATCGTTATCTTTATCATACTAGTTAAGTAATGAGTTGTCAAAATTGGTTCTAGATATTTATAAAAGTTATATACATTTTAATAATAAAGTTCTTTTTAAGCTGAAAACGTTTTTGTACGTTTGAAACTAAATAGATCAATCGAGTCTTTATGAGATTCAATCTTCCACTATCCTTTGTCTAGTTCTCAATGATTAACAATTTGTTCTTATTTATAAATCACTTTACCATTTTCCGAATATTGTTAAAATGGAAAGATTTCTCAAATCAACGTGGGCCTTTCAACAGAGACTTGTAATCATAATTCAATATATCTGATAATTCAATCATTTGATCTTATCTTCTAATTCCATTGATAAACATTTTGAAACATATACAATCATATAAAGTATTTAATCTAATATTTTGTTACGTTTCAAGTTATAATATATGTACCCATATACATATATAATCATATTCGTTTAATGGTTCGTGAATCGTTGGAACTTGGTCGAGGTTGAATGAATGTATGAACATAGTTTAAAATTCTTGAAATTTGACTTAACAAATATTGCTTATCGTGTCGGAAACATATAAAGATTAAAGTTTAAATTTGGTTGGTAATTTTCGGGTTGTCACAGTATGTAGTTTCGCATAATTGTGTCTTTTTTGTAAAACATTTATTAAAACTGCATGTATTCTCATCCCAAAAATATTAGATTTTAAAAATGGGACTATAACTCACTTTCACAGATTTTTACTTCGTCGAAAATTTAAGACTTGGCCACGGATCGATTCAAGAACCTATAACAAATATATACATATATATCAAAGTATGATCAAAATATATTCACAACATTTTTTAATACGTTTTAATGATTTAAGTTTATTAAGTTAGCGGTCCAACGTTAGTAATCTACAACTAGTTGTCCACAGTCAGATGTACATAAATAAATCAATATATATTATCTCGAATCAATCCACGACCAAGTGTATACAAGTCTTAGGCTAGATCATAACTCAAAGTATATATATTATTTTGGAATCAACCTCAACCCTGCATAGTTAACTCAAGCATTACTGCATATAGAGTGTCTATGGTTGTTCCAAATAATATATATAGATGGGTCTATATGATATGTCAAAACATTGTATACGTGTCTATGGTATCCCAAGATTACATAATATATGTTAGAATACATGTATAATACAATATAAGTTAGTTAAGTTTTGGTTAGTCTAGATTTGTTACAAAATTTTCGTAGCTAAAACTAGCAAATTTATCCAATTTTGTTTTACCCGTCATTTCTTCGTTTCAAATCCGTTTTGAGTGATTCAATTTGCTATGGTTTCATAATGAACTGAAATTTATGAAACTAAACAGAAAAAGTATAAGTTTATAGTAGGGAATACATGTTACAAGTCATTTTTTAAAGAGGTAGTCATTTCCGTCAAAAAAACGACATCTTGATGACCATTTTGAAAAACATACTTCAACTTTGTGTTTAACCATGATTTTTGGATATAGTATCATATTCATATGAAATATCATTTTTCCATAAAACAAACTTTCAATTCAAAGATTAAGATAGTTTTTATTTTTTCTAACCCACAAACAGCCCCCGGTTTCACTACGACAGCGTATGTCCGGTTTTACGGTGTTCTTCGTGTTTTCAGGTTTTAAATCATTAAGTTAGCATATCATATAGATATAGAACATGTGTTTAATTGATTTTAAAAGTTATGTTAGAAGGATTAACTTTGTTTGCGAACAACTTTAGAATTAACTAAACTATGTTCTAGTGATTACAAGTTTAAATCTTCGAATAAGATAGTTATATATATATGAATCGAATGATGTTATGAACATCATTATTACCTTAAGTTTAGTAGGTAAACCTACTGGAAGTGACAAAAATTGATCTATCTTCAAAGGATCTTGGATGGCTTGAAAGTCCTTGAAGTAGAATCATGACACAAAAATAAGTTCAAGTAAGATTTTTACTCGAATTAAGATAGTTTATAGTTATAGAAATCGAATCAAAGTTTGAATATGAATATTACCTTGAATTAGAATGATAACCTACTGTAAATAACAAAGGTTTCTTAAACTTAGATGATTACTTGGAATATATTAGAAAGCTTGGAAGTAGACTTGTAAACTTTAAAGCATTCTTGATTTTATGAAACTAGAACTTATAGAATTTATGAAGAACACTTAGAACTTGAAGATAGAACTTGAGAGAGATCAATTAGATGAAAAAATTGAAGAATGAAAGTGCTTGTAGGTGTTTTTGGTTGTTGGTACATGGATTAGATATAAAGGATGTGTAAGTTTGTTTTTTTGTAAATAATTCATGAATGATTTATAATATTTTTTGTAATTTTGTGAGATATTTCATGCTAGTTGCCAAATGATGGTTCCCACATGTTTAGGTAACTCACAAGGGCTGCTAAGAGCTGATAATTAAAGTGTATATACCAATAGTAAATACATCTAGAAGCTGTGGATTGTACGAGTATGAATACGGGTGCATACGAGTAGAATTGTTGATGAAAATGAATGAGGATGTAATTATAAGCATTTTTGTTAAGTAGAAGTAATTTGATATTTCAAAAGTGTACTAATACATCTAAATACACTATATGTATATACATTTTCACTGAGTCGTTAAGTTATTGTTAGTCGTTACATGTAAGTGTTGTTTTGAAACCTTTAAGTTAACGATATTGTTAAATGTAATTAATTCATTGTTATTATACTTAAATGAGATGTTAAATTTCTATGTTAACATGATAAAATGGTGTATGAATATATCTTACATCATATATATATGTTAAAATCCTATTACAACGATAATCGTTACATGCATATATTGTTTCGAAATCCTTAAGTTAGTAGTCTCATCTTACTTGTATAGTTCATTGTTAATACACTCAATGATATACTTAATTATCATTTTATCATGTTAAATATAGTATATCAATATCTTAATACAATACATATGTATTTAGTAAGACGTTGTTATAACGATAATCGTTATGTATATCGTTTCGAGCTTCATAATTCAATATTCTCATTTTTTATGTGTATCAGACATTGTTAATATAATTAGTGAGATACTTATTTATCATAATCCCATGTTAACCATATATATGTCCATATATATATATATATCATCGTGTCATTTTATAAGTTTTAACGTTCGTGAATTGCGGTCAACTTGGGTGGTCAATTGTCTACATGAAACTCATTTCAAATAATCAATTCTTAACAAGTTTGATTGCTTAACATGTTGGAAATATTTAATCATGCAAATATAGCTTTCATTTAATATTTAATCATGGAATAATCATGGAAAAGTTCGGGTCACTACCGTACGTACCCGTTAAATAAATTTCGTCCCGAAATTTCAAGCTGTTGGAAGTGTTGACGCATCTTCTGGAAATAGGTGCGGGTATTTCTTCTTCATCTGATCTTCATGTTCCCAGGTGAACTCGTTTCCTCTACGAGCATTCCATCAAACCTTAACAATTGGTATTTTATTTTGCTTAAGACTTTAACCTCACGATCCATTATTTCGACGGGTTCTTCGATGAATTGAAGTTTTTCATTGATTTGGATTTTGTTTAATGGAATAGTGAGATCTTCTTTAGCAAAACATTTCTTCAGATTCGAGACATGAAAGGTATTATGTACCTCGATGAGTTGTGGTGGTAAGTCAAGTCGGTAAGCTACTGGTCCAACACGATCTATAATCTTGAATGGTCCAATGTACCTTGGATTTAGTTTCCCCCGTTTACCAAATTGAACAACGCCTTTCCAAGGTGAAACCTTAAGCATGACCATCTCCCCAATTTCAAATTCTATATCCTTTCTTTTAATGTCCGCGTAACTCTTTTGTCGACTTTGGGCGGTTTTCAACTGTTGTTGAAACTGGATGATGTTCTCGGTAGTTTCTTGAATTATCTCTGGACCCGTAATTTTTCTATCCCCAACTTCACTCCAACAAATCGGAGACCTGCACTTTCTAACATAAAGTGCCTCAAACGGTGCCATCTCATTACTTGAGTGATAACTGTTGTTGTAGGAAAATTCTGCTAACGGTAGGTGTCGATCCCAGCTGTTTCCAAAGTCAATAACACATGCTCGTAGCATGTCTTCAAGAGTTTGTATAGTCCTCTCACTTTGCCCATCAGTTTGTAGATGATAGGCAGTACTCATGTCTAGACGAGTTCCCAATGCTTGTTGCAACGTCTGCCAAAATCTTGAAACAAATCTGCCATCCCTATCAGAGATAATAGAGATTGGTATTCCATGTCTGGAGACAACTTCTTTCAAGTATAATCGCGCCAACTTCTCCATTTTTTCATCTTCTCTCATTGGAAGAAAATGTGCTGATTTGGTGAGACGATCGACTATTACCCAAATAGTATCATAACCACTTGCAGTCCTTGGCAATTTAGTAATGAAATCCATGGTAATGTTTTCCCATTTCCATTACGGGATTTCGAGTTGTTGAAGTAGACCTGATGGTTTCTGATGTTCAGCTTTGACCTTAGAACACGTCAAACATTCTCCTACGTATCTAGCAATATCGGCTTTCATACCCGGCCACCAAAAGTGTTTCTTGAGATCTTTGTACATCTTCCCCACTTCGGGATGTATTGAATATCTAGTTTTATGTGCTTCCTTAAGTACAATTTCTTTCATGTCTCCAAACTTTGGTACCCAAATTCTTTCAGCCCTATACCGGGTTCCGTCTTCCCGAATATTTAGATGTTTTTCTGATCCTTTGGGAATTTCATTCTTCAACTTTCCTTCTTTTAAAACTCCCTGCTGCGCCTCCTTTATTTGAGTAGTAAGGTTAGCACGAATAATTATATTCATAGCTTTTACCCGCATAGGTTCTCTTTCTTTTCTACTCAAAGCGTCGGCTACCACATTCGCCTTCCCCGGTTGGTAATGAATCTCAAAATCGCAATCATTTAACAATTCAATCCACCTACGCTGCCTCATGTTCAGTTGTTTCTGATTAAATATATGTTGAAGACTTTTGTGGTCGGTACATATAATACTTTTGACCCCATATAAGTAGTGCCTCCTAGTCTTTAATGCAAAAACAACAGCGCCCAATTCCAAATCGTGAGTTGTATAATTTTGCTCGTGAGTTCAATTGTCTGGACACATAAGCAATTACCTTCGTTCGTTGCATTAATACACAACCGAGGCCTTGCTTTGAGGTGTCACAATATATCACAAAATCATCATTCCCTTCAGGCAATGACAATATAGGTGCCGTAGTTAATTTTTTCTTCAACAATTGAAATGCTTTCTCCTGCTCATCCTTCCATTCAAATTTCTTCCCTTTATGCATTAACGCAGTCAAGGGTTTTGCTATTTTGAAAAAATCTTGGATGAACCTTCTGTAGTAACCAGCCAGTCCAAAAAATTGGCGTATATGGTTCGGAGTTTTCGGGGTTTCCCACTTTTCAACGGTTTCAGTCTTTTCCGGATCCAGCTGAATACCTTCTTTGTTCACTATGTGGCTGAGGAATTGAACTTCTTTCAACCAAAATGAACACTTTGAAAACTTAGCGTACAATTTTTCTTTCCTCAATAATTCTAACACCTTTCTCAAATGCTCACCGTGCTCTTGATCATTCTTTGAGTACATAAGTATGTCATCGGGGAAGACAATGACAAATTTGTCAAGATATGGCCCAGACACTCGGTTCATGAGGTCCATGAACACAGCTGGTGCGTTAGTCAATCCAAACGGAATAACCATAAACTTATAATGACCGTAACACGTCCTAAAAGCAGTCTTTGGAATATTATCCTCCTTCACCCGCATTTGATGATACCCAGAACGTAAATCAATCTTCGAATAAATAGACGAGCCTTGTAGTTGATCAAATAAGTCATCGATTCTCAGTAGTGGGTAGCGGTTCTTGATGGTAAGTTTGTTCAACTCTCGGTAGTCGATACACAACCTGAATGTACCATCCTTCATTTTGACAAACAAAACGGGAGCTCCCCATGGTGATGTGCATGGTCGTATGAAACCAAGCTCTAAAAGTTCTTGTAATTGGCTTTGGAGTTCCTTCATTTCGCTGGGTGCGAGTCTGTATGGAGCACGAGCTATTGGTGCAGCTCCTGGTACAAGGTCTATCTGAAATTCAACGGATTGATGTGAAGGTAGTCCCGGTAATTCTTTCGAAAATACATCGGGAAATTATTTTGCGACGGGATCATCATTGATGTTCTTTTCTTCGGGTTTGACTTCCTTGATGTGTGCTAGAATGACATAGCAACCTTTTCTTATTAGTTTTTGCGCCTTCAAACTACTAATAAGATTTAACTTCGCGATTCTCTTTTCTCCGTACACCATTAAATGTTTTCCTTTTTCGCGTACAATACGAATCGTATTTTTGTAACAAACGATCTCTGCTTTCACCTCTTTCAACCAGTCCATCCCAATTATCACATCAAAACTCCCTAACTTTACCGGTATCAAATCAATCTTAAACGTTTCGCTAACATATTTAATTTCTCGATTCCGACATATATTATCTGCTGTAATTAATTTACCATTCGCTAATTCTAGTAAAAATTTATTATCCAAAGGCGTCAGTGGACAACTTAATTTAGCACAAAAATCTCTACTCATATAGCTTCTATCCGCACCCGAATCAAATAAAACATAAGCAGGTTTTTCATCAATAAGAAACGTACCCGTAACAAGCTCCGGGTCTTCCTGCGCTTCAACCGCATTAATTTTGAAGACACTTCCTCGGCCTTGCCCATTATTATCCCCTTGATTTGGACACATATTTTTATAATGG
Source organism: Rutidosis leptorrhynchoides (assembly GCF_046630445.1). Taxonomy (NCBI): domain Eukaryota; kingdom Viridiplantae; phylum Streptophyta; class Magnoliopsida; order Asterales; family Asteraceae; genus Rutidosis; species Rutidosis leptorrhynchoides. The sequence continues at coordinate 254,061,658 of NC_092333.1, forward strand.
CCCTTCTTCCCGCATCCGAAACAAGTAATGTCGGCATAACTTGTTCCGGCATTATTTGTTCCCTTAGTCATTGATCCGTAGATTTCGCACTTTGTCGAACCATGGCCCTTTCTTTTACACTTAGTACACACTGCCGTACAGAGCCCAGTCGGATGGTATCCTTCACACCTCTGGCATGGTTTATGCGTCTTGTTTTTATTGAAATGGTTGTTTTTGTGATTGTAATTATTGTTGGGACGGTGGTTGTAATGGTTATTGTTGTTGGGATGGTTGTTGTTGCGGTTGTTGTTGCGAAATTTGGTGCGATTGAAGTTGTGATTATTGTGTTGATTGTTATAATTGTGACCCTTGTCACTGGTTACTTCCCACTTTCTCTTGACTTATTTTGTGTTGGCTTCTTCGGCCGCCTGCTCTTTAATTCTTTCCTCAATCTAATTAATGAGTTTATGAGCCATTCGACTAGCCTTTTGTATCGAGGCAGGCTCGTGTGATCTCACATCTTCTTGAATCCTTTTTGGTAACCCTTTCACAAACGCGTCGATTTTCTCTCCTTCATCTTCGAACGCTCTTGGACACAATAAACACAACTCTGTGAATCTTCGTTCGTACGTGGTAATGTCGAAACCTTACGTTCGTAATCCTCTAAGATCTACCTTGAGCTTATTGACCTCGTTTCTGGGTCGGTACTGCTCGTTCATCAAGTGCTTGAATGCTGACCATGGTAGTGCTTAAGCAGCATCTTGTCCCACCTGCTCGAGATAGGTATTCAACCATTTTAACGCAGTACATGTGAAGGTATGCGTAGCGTACTTTACTTTGTCTTCTTCAGTGCACTTACTTATGGCAAACACCGATTCAACCTTCTCGGTCCACCGCTTCAATCCGATTGGGCCTTCGATTCCATCGAATTCTAGAGATTTACAGGCAGTGAATTCTTTGTAGGAGCATCCTACATGATTCCTTGTGGAATTAATTCCACTGCTAGATCCGGAGTTATTGTTGTTATTTTGCATTGCGGCTTGCACTGCGGCTATGTTCGCACCAAGAAAAGCACGGAAGTCTTCCTCGCTCATGTTTAAGTTCTGACGAGTCGTCAGTGCCATTTCCTTCAAAAATAGCCAAAAGAATTGAGTTAATCATATAGAATATTAAGAGTAGTCAATAGTATTTCGTAGCATAATATGAACTTATTTATAAAAGCTTTTTCTTCATATTAGCGTTTTATAAGTTTTAATTCGGTAGTACCTACCCGTTAAGTTCATACTTAGTAGCTAACATACAATTCAGCTACTACAATTCTATATGAAAAACTGATTACAATAAATTTCACGTTCAAACTTTTATACAAATAATTTACAAACGTACAATACCGCTATTTTACATATAGCATGAAATATAGCACACAATAACTTTGATACAAGGCAATTGCGAAGACAATTCTAGTTTAACGCAAGTCGTTCCGCGAAGGCAATAAAGATACGTAATTCATAGGTCCAGAAGCAAGTCATGCATTCGGGTTGTACTAACCATTGTGACCGTTAGCTAGGCAGCATGTTGTAACGTCGTCAAAAGGACGATGGTTTCGTAATGCCCAACAGCCCCGTAACAATCTAAAAACCTTGTTTCTCACCCCTAACTACCGAATCCGTCACTTGTGGGAAGGTTTTATTTAAAAGTTGTAATCCGATGTTCTTTTTCTCACTTTGGTGAGAAGCTAACATCACTAACCCGTAAGCATAACATGCTTCTTTATGTTGCATGTTAGAAGCTCTTTCTAAAGCACGAAGTCCTATGTTGGGATATGTTGAGTCAAAATAGGTTCTTAACCCGTAGCATAAAATTGCACTTGGGTTCCCCGCATTTAACGCTTTAAAGAAAACACGGCGTAACTTAAGGTCTCCCCAATGTGATATACCCCATCTTTCAAAAGAAAGCCTTTTATAAACCAAGGCATGCCTGGAACGTTCTTCAAATGTTCTACAAACTAATTTTGCCGTAAATAATTGTACCGACAAATTCTGACCGACTCTAGACAAGATTTTATCAATCATGTCCCCGGGTAGTGAAATGTCCCATTCTTATTGATTAAAAACATTCCATATTAATTGATTTCGTTGCGAGGTTTTGACCTCTATATGAGACGTTTTTCAAAGACTGCAGTCATTTTTAAAACAAACCATAACCTTTATTTCATAAATAAAGATTTAAAAAGCTTTACGTAGATTATCAAATAATGATAATCTAAAATATCCTGTTTACACACGACCATTACATAATGGTTTACAATACAAATATGTTACATCGAAATCAGTTTCTTGAATGCAGTTTTTACACAATATCATACAAACATGGACTCCAAATCTTTTCCTTATTTTAGTATGCAACAGCGGAAGCTCTTAATATTCACCTGAGAATAAACATGCTTTAAATGTCAACAAAAATGTTGGTGAGTTATAGGTTTAACCTATATATATCAAATCGTAACAATAGACCACAAGATTTCATATTTCAATACACATCTCATACATAGAGATAAAAATCATTCATATGGTGAACACCTGGTAACCGACATTAACAAGATGCATATATAAGAATATCCCCATCATTCCGGGACACCCTTCGGATATGATATAAATTTCGAAGTACTAAAGCATCCGGTACTTTGGATGGGGTTTGTTAGTCCCAATAGATCTATCTTTAGGATTCGCGTCAATTAGGGCGTCTCTTCCCTAATTCTTAGATTACCAGACTTAATAAAAAGGGGCATATTCGATTTCGATAATTCAACCATATAATGTAGTTTCACGTACTTGTGTCTATTTTGTAAATCATTTATAAAACCTGCATGTATTCTCATCCCAAAAATATTAGATTTTAAAAGTGGGACTATAACTCACTTTCACAGATTTTTACTTCGTCGGGAAGTAAGACTTGGCCACTGGTTGATTCACGAATCTATAACAATATATACATATATATCAAAGTATGTTCAAAATATATTTACAACACTTATAATATATTTTGATGTTTTAACTTTATTAAGTCAGCTGTCCTCGTTAGTAACCTACAACTAGTTGTCCACAGTTAGATGTACAAAAATAAATCGATAAATATTATCTTGAATCAATCCACGACCCAGTGTATACGTATCTCAGTATTGATCACAACTCAAACTATATATATTTTGGAATCAACCTCAACCCTGTATAGCTAACTCCAACATTCACATATAGAGTGTCTATGGTTGTTCCGAAATATATATAGATGTGTCGACATGATAGGTCGAAACATTGTATACGTGTCTATGGTATCTCAAGATTACATAATATACAATATAAGTTGATTAAGTTATGGTTGGAATAGATTTGTTACCATTTTAAATCCGTTTTGAGTGAATAAAATTGCTATGGTTTCATATTGAACTCTATTTTATGAATCTAAAAAGAAAAAGTATAGGTTTATTGTCAAAAAAATAAGTTACAAGTCGTTTTTGTAAAGGTAGTCATTTCAGTCGAAAGAACGACGTCTAGATGACCATTTTAGAAAATATACTTCCACTTTGAGTTTAACCATAATTTTTGGATATAGTTTCATGTTCATAATAAAAATCATTTTCCTAGAATAACAACTTTTAAATCAAAGTTTATCATAGTTTGTAATTTACTAACCCAAAACAGCCCGCGGTGTTACTACGACGGCGTAAATCCGGTTTTACGGTGTTTTTCGTGTTTCCAGGTTTTAAATCATTAAGTTAGCATATCATATAGATATAGAACATTTGTTTAGTTAATTTTAAAAGTCAAGTTAGAAGGATTAACTTTTATTTGCGAACAAGTTTAGAATTAACTAAACTATGTTCTAGTGATTACAAGTTTAAACCTTCGAATAAGATAGCTTTATATGTATGAATCGAATGATGTTATGAACATCATTACTACCACAAGTTCCTTGGATAAACCTACTGGAAATGAGAAAAATAGATCTAGCTTCAAAGGATCCTTGGATGGCTTGAAAGTTCATGAAGTAGAATCATGACACGAAAACAATTTCAAGTAAGATTTCCACTCGAAATAAGATTGTTAGAGTTATAGAAATTGAATTAAAGTTTGAATATGATTATTACCTTGTATTAGAAAGATAACCTACTGTAAGTAACAAAGGTTTCTTGATCTTGGATGATTACTTGGAATGGATTTAGAAAACTTGGAAGTAAACTTGCAATCTTGGAAGTATTCTTGATTTTATGAAACTAGAACTTTTGGAATTTATGAAGAACACTTAGAACTTGAAGATAGAACTTGAGAGAGATCAATTAGATGAAGAAAATTGAAGAATGAAAGTTTTTGTAGGTGTTTTTGGTCGTTGGTGTATGGATTAGATATAAAGGATATGTAATTTTGTTTTCATGTAAATAAGTCATGAATGATTACTCATATTTTTGTAATTTTATGAGATATTTCATGCTAGTTGCCAAATGATGGTTCCCACATGTGTTAGGTGACTCACATGGGCTGCTAAGAGCTGATCATTGGAGTGTATATACCAATAGTACATACATCTAAAAGCTATGTATTGTACGAGTACGAATACGGGTGCATACGAGTAGAATTGTTGATGAAACTGAACGAGGATGTAATTGTAAGCATTTTTGTTAAGTAGAAGCATTTTGATAAGTGTCTTGAAGTCTATCAAAATTGTATGAATACATATTAAAACACTACATGTATATACATTTTAACTGAGTCGTTAAGTCATCGTTAGTCGTTACATGTAAATGTTGTTTTGAAACCTTTAGGTTAACGATCTTGTTGAATGTTGTTAACCCATTGTTTATTATAACAAATGAGATGTTAAATTGTTATATTATCATGATATTATGCTATATAATATATCTTAGTATGATATATATACAGTTAAATGTCGTTACAACGATAATCGTTACATATATGTCTCATTTCGAAATCATTAAGTTAGTAGTCTTATTTTTACATATGTACCAAGTAAGACGTTGTTATAACGATAATCGTTATATATATCATTTTCGAGTTTCTTAAATTAATAGTCTCATTTTTTATGTATATAACTCATTGTTAAAATACCTAATGAGATACATAATTATAATAAAATCATGTTAACTATATATATAACCATATATATGTCATCGTATAGTTTTTACAAGTTTTAACGTTCGTGAATCACCGGTCAACTTGGGTGGTCAATTGTCTATATGAAACCTATTTCAATTAATCAAGTCTTAACAAGTTTGATTGCTTAACATGTTGGAAACACTTAATCATGTAAATAACAATTTCATTTAATATATATATAAACATGGAAAAGTTCAGGTCACTACAGTACCTACCCGTTAAATAAATTTCGTCCCGAAATTTAAACAGTTGGAGGTGTTGAAGTATCTTCTGGAAATAAATGCGACTATTTCTTCTTCATCTGATCTTCTCGTTCCCAGGTGAACTCGGGTCCTCTACGAGCATTCCATCGAACCTTAACAATTGGTATCTTGTTTTGCTTAAGTCTTTTAACCTCACGATCCATTATTTCGACGGGTTCTTCGATGAATTGAAGTTTTTCGTTGATTTGGATTTCATCTAACGGAATAGTGAGATCTTCTTTAGCAAAACATTTCTTCAGATTCGAGACGTGGAAAGTGTTATGTACAGCCGCGAGTTGTTGAGGTAACTCAAGTCGGTAAGCTACTGGTCCGACACGATCAATAATCTTGAATGGTCCGATATACCTTGGATTTAATTTCCCTCATTTACCAAATCGAACAACGCCTTTCCAAGGTGCAACTTTAAGCATGACCATCTCTCCAATTTCAAATTCTATATCTTTTCTTTTAATGTCAGCGTAGCTCTTTTGTCGACTTTGGGCGGTTTTCAACCGTAGTTGAATTTGGATGATCTTCTCGGTAGTTTCTTGTATTATCTCTGGACCCGTAATCTGTCTATCCCCCACTTCACTCCAACAAATTGGAGACCTGCACTTTCTACCATAAAGTGCTTTAAATGGCGTCATCTCAATGCTTGAATGGTAGCTGTTGTTGTAGGAAAATTCTGCTAACTGTAGATGTCGATCCCAACTGTTTCTGAAATCAATAACACATGCTCGTAGCATGTCTTCAAGCATTTGTATCGTCCTTTCACTCTGCCCATCAGTTTATGGATGATAGGCAGTACTCATGTTTAGACGAGTTCCTAATGCTTGCTGTAATGTCTGCCAGAATCTTGAAATAAATCTGCCATCCCTATCAGAGATAATAGAGATTGGTATTCCATGTCTGGAGATGACTTCCTTCAAATATAGTCGTGCTAACTTCTCCATCTTGTCATCTTCTCTTATTGGCAGGAAGTATGCTGATTTGGTGAGACGATCAACTATTACCCAAATAGTATCAAAACCACTTGCAGTCCTTGGCAATTTAGTGATGAAATCCATGGTAATGTTTTCCCATTTCCATTCCGGGATTTTGGGTTGTTGAAGTAGACCTGATGGTTTCTGATGCTCAGCTTTGACCTTAGAACACGTCAACATTCTCCAACGTATTTAGCAACATCTGCTTTCATACCCGGCCACCAAAAATGTTTCTTGAGATCCTTGTACATCTTACCCGTTCCAGGATGTATTGAGTATCTGGTTTTATGAGCTTCTCTAAGTACCATTTCTCTCATATCTCCAAATTTTGGTACCCAAATCCTTTCAGCCCTATACCGGGTTCCGTCTTCCCGAATATTAAGATGCTTCTCCGATCCTTTGGGTATTTCATCCTTTAAATTTCCCTCTTTTAAAACTCCTTATTACGCCTCCTTTATTTAAGTAGTAAGGTTATTGTGAATCATTATATTCATAGATTTTACTCGAATGGGTTCTCTGTCCTTCCTGCTCAAGGCGTCGACTACCACATTTGCCTTCCCCGAGTGGTAACGAATATCAAAGTCGTAATCATTCAATAATTCAATCCACTTACGCTGCCTCATATTCAGTTATTTTTGATTAAAATGTGTTGAAGACTTTTGTGGTCGGTATATATAATACTTTTGACCCCATATAAGTAGTGCCTCCAAGTCTTTAATGCAAAAACAACCGCGCCTAATTCCAAATCATGCGTCGTATAATTTTGCTCGTGAATCTTCAATTGTCTAGACGCATAAGCAATCACCTTCGTCCGTTGCATTAATACACAACCGAGACCTTGCTTTGATGCGTCACAATAAATCACAAAATCATCATTCCCTTCAGGCAATGACAATATAGGTGCCGTAGTTAGCTTTTTCTTCAATAATTGAAACGCCTTCTCTTGTTCATCCTTTCATTCAAATTTCTTCCCTTTATGCGTTTATGCAGTCAAGGGTTTTGCTATTTTGGAGAAATCTTGGATGAATCTTCTGTAGTAACCAGCCAATCCTAAAAATTGACGTATATGCTTCGGAGTTTTTGGGGTTTCCCACTTTTCAACGGTTTCAATCTTTGCTAGATCCACCTGAATACCTTATTTGTTCACTATGTGACCGAGGAATTGAACTTCTTCCAAAAAAAATGCACACTTTGAAAACTTAGCGTACAGTTTTTCTTTCCTCAATACTTCTAGCACTTTTCTTAAATGTTCTTCGTGCTCTAGATCATTCTTTGAGTAAATAAGTATGTCATCGATGAAAAAAATGACAAACTTGTCAAGATATGTGAAATGTCCCGTTCTTATTGATTAAAAACGTTCCATATTAATTGATTTCGTTGCGAGGTTTTGACCTCTATATGAGACGTTTTTCAAAGACTGCATTCATTTTAAAACAAACCATAACCTTTATTTCATCAATAAAGGTTTAAAAAGCTTTACGTAGATTATCAAATAATGATAATCTAAAATATCCTGTTTACACACGACCATTACATAATGGTTTACAATACAAATATGTTACAACAAAATAAGTTTCTTGAATGCAGTTTTTACACAATATCATACAAGCATGGACTCCAAATCTCGTCCTTATTTAAGTATGCGACAGCGGAAGCTCTTAATAATCACCTGAGAATAAACATGCTTAAAACGTCAACAAAAATGTTGGTGAGTTATAGGTTTAACCTATATATATCAAATCATAATAATAGACCACAAGATTTCATATTTCAATACACATCCCATACACAGAGATAAAAATCATTCATATGGTGAACACCTGGTAACCGACATTAACAAGATGCATATATAAGAATATCCCCATCATTCCGGGACACCCTTCGGAGATGATATAAATTTCGAAGTACTAAAGCATCCGGTACTTTGGATGGGGTTTGTTAGGCCCAATAGATCTATCTTTAGGATTCGCGTCAATTAGGGTGTCTGTTCCCTAATTCATAGATTACCAGACTTAATAAAAAGGGGCATATTCGATTTCGATAATTCAACCATAGAATGTAGTTTCACGTACTTGTGTCTATTTTGTAAATCATTTATAAAACCTGCATGTATTCTCATCCCAAAAATATTAGATTTTAAAAGTGGGACTATAACTCACTTTCACAGATTTTTACTTCGTCGGGAAGTAAGACTTGGCCACTGGTGATTCACGAACCTATAACAATATATACATATATATCAAAGTATGTTCAAAATATATTTACAACACTTTTAATATATTTTGATGTTTTAAGTTTATTAAGTCAGCTGTCCTCGTTAGTAACCTACAACTAGTTGTCCACAGTTAGATGTACAGAAATAAATCGATAAATATTATCTTGAATCAATCCACGACCCAGTGTATACGTATCTCAGTATTGATCACAACTCAAACTATATATATTTTGGAATCAACCTCAACCCTGTATAGCTAACTCCAACATTCACATATAGAGTGTCTATGGTTGTTCCGAAATATATATAGATGTGTCGACATGATAGGTCGAAACATTGTATACGTGTCTATGGTATCTCAAGATTACATAATATACAATACAAGTTGATTAAGTTATGGTTGGAATAGATTTGTTACCAATTTTCACGTAGCTAAAATGAGAAAAATTATCCAATCTTGTTTTACCCATAACTTCTTCATTTTAAATCCGTTTTGAGTGAATCAAATTGCTATGGTTTCATATTGAACTCTATTTTATGAATCTAAACAGAAAAAGTATAGGTTTATAGTCGGAAAAATAAGTTACAAGTCGTTTTTGTAAAGGTAGTCATTTCAGTCGAAAGAACGACGTCTAGATGACCATTTTAGAAAACATACTTCCACTTTGAATTTAACCATAATTTTTTGATATAGTTTCATGTTCATAATAAAAATCATTTTCTCAGAATAACAACTTTTAAATCAAAGTTTATCATAGTTTTTAATTAACTAACCCAAAACAGCCCGCGGTGTTACTACGACGGCGTAAATCCGGTTTTACGGTGTTTTTCGTGTTTCCAGGTTTTAAATCATTAAGTTAGCATATCATATAGATATAGAACATGTGTTTAGTTGATTTTAAAAGTCAAGTTAGAAGGTTTAACTTTTGTTTGCGAACAAGTTTAGAAGTAACTAAACTATGTTCTAGTGATTACAAGTTTAAACCTTCGAATAAGATAGCTTTATATGTATGAATCGAATGATGTTATGAACATCATTACTACCTTAAGTTCCTTGGATAAACCTACTGGAAAAGAGAAAAATGGATCTAGCTTCAACGGATCCTTGGATGGCTCGAAGTTCTTGAAGCAGAATCATGACACGAAAACAAGTTCAAGTAAGATCATCACTTGAAATAAGATTGTTATAGTTATAGAAATTGAACCAAAGTTTGAATATGATTATTACCTTGTATTAGAATGATAACCTACTGTAAGAAACAAAGATTTCTTGAGGTTGGATGATCACCTTACAAGATTGGAAGTGAGCTAGCAAACTTGAAAGTATTCTTGATTTTATGTAACTAGAACTTGTAAAATATATGAAGAACACTTAGAACTTGAAGATAGAACTTGAGAGAGATCAATTAGATGAAGAAAATTGAAGAATGAAAGTGTTTGTAGGTGTTTTTAGTCGTTGGTGTATGGATTAGATATAAAGGATATGTAATTTTGTTTTCATGTAAATAAGTCATGAATGATTACTCATATTTTTGTAATTTTATGAGATATTTCATGCTAGTTGCCAAATGATGGTTCCCACATGTGTTAGGTGACTCACATGGGCTGCTAAGAGCTGATCATTGGAGTGTATATACCAATAGTACATACATCTAAAAGCTGTGTATTGTACGAGTACGAATACGGGTGCATACGAGTAGAATTGTTGATGAAACTGAACGAGGATGTAATTGTAAGCATTTTTGTTAAGTAGAAGTATTTTGATAAGTGTCTTGAAGTCTTTCAAAAGTGTATGAATACATATTAAAACACTACATGTATATACATTTTAACTGAGTCGTTAAGTCATCGTTAGTCGTTACATGTAAATGTTGTTTTGAAACCTTTAGGTTAACGATCTTGTTAAATGTTGTTAACCCAATGTTTATAATATCAAAAGAGATTTTAAATTATTATATTATCATGATATTATGATGTACGAATATCTCTTAATATGATATATATACATTAAATGTAGTTACAACGATAATCGTTACATATATGTCTCGTTTCAAAATCATTAAGTTAGTAGTCTTGTTTTTACATATGTAGTTCATTGTTAATATACTTAATGATATGTTTAATTATCATAATATCATGTTAACTATATATATAACCATATATATGTCATCATATAGTTTTTACAAGTTTTAACGTTCGTGAATCACCGGTCAACTTGGGTGGTCAATTGTCTATATGAAACCTATTTCAATTAATCAAGTCTTAACAAGTTTGATTGCTTAACATGTTGGAAACATTTAATCATGTAAATATCAATCTCAATTAATATATATAAACATGGAAAAGTTTGGGTCACTACAGTACCTACCCGTTAAATAAATTTCGTCCCGAAATTTTAAGCTGTTGAAGGTGTTGACGAATCTTCTGGAAATAGATGCGGGTATTTCTTCTTCATCTGATCTTCACGCTCCCAGGTGAACTCGGGTCCTCTACGAGCATTCCATCGAACCTTAACAATTGGTATCTTGTTTTGCTTAAGTCTTTTAACCTCACGATCCATTATTTCGACGGGTTCTTCGATGAATTGAAGTTTTTCGTTGATTTGGATTTCATCTAACGGAATAGTGAGATCTTCTTTAGCAAAACATTTCTTCAAATTCGAGACGTGGAAAGTGTTATGTACAGCCGCGAGTTGTTGAGGTAACTCTAGTCGGTAAGCTACTGGTCCGACACGATCAATAATCTTGAATGGTCCAATATACCTTGGATTTAATTTCCCTCGTTTACCAAATCGAACAACGCCTTTCCAAGGTGCAACTTTAAGCATGACCATCTCTCCAATTTCAAATTCTATATCTTTTCTTTTAATGTCAGCGTAGCTCTTTTGTCGACTTTGGGCGGTTTTCAACCGTTGTTGAATTTGAATGATCTTCTCGGTAGTTTCTTGTATAATCTCCGGACCCGTAATCTGTCTATCCCCCACTTCACTCCAAAAAATCGGAGACCTGCACTTTCTACCATAAAGTGCTTCAAACGGCGCCATCTCAATGCTTGAATGGTAGCTGTTGTTGTAGGAAAATTCTGCTAACGGTAGATGTCGATCCCAACTGTTTCCGAAATCAATAACACATGCTCGTAGCATGTCTTCAAGCGTTTGTATCGTCCTTTCGCTCTGCCCATCAGTTTGTGGATGATAGGCAGTACTCATGTCTAGACGAGTTCCTAATGCTTGCTGTAATGTCTGCCAGAATCTTGAAATAAATCTGCCATCCCTATCAGAGATAATAGAGATTGGTATTCCATGTCTGGAGACAACTTCCTTCAAATACAGTCGTGCTAACTTCTCCATCTTGTCATCTTCTCTTATTGGTAGGAAGTTTGCCGATTTGGTGAGACGATCAACTATTACCCAAATAGTATCAAAACCACTTGCAGTCCTTGGCAATTTAGTGATGAAATCCATGGTAATGTTTTCCCATTTCCATTCCGGGATTTCGGGTTGTTGAAGTAGACCTGATGGTTTTTGATGCTCAGCTTTAACCTTAGAACACGTCAAACATTCTCCTACGTATTTAGCAACATCGGCTTTCATACCCGGCCACCAAAAATGTTTCTTGAGATCCTTGTACATCTTCCCCGTTCCAGGATGTATTGAGTATCTGGTTTTATGAGCTTCTCTAAGTACCATTTCTCTTATATCTCCAAATTTTGGTACCCAAATCCTTTCAGCCCTATACCGGGTTCCGTCTTCCCGAATATTAAGATGCTTCTCTGATCCTTTGGGTATTTCATCCTTTAAATTTCCCTCTTTTAAAACTCCTTGTTGCGCCTCCTTTATTTGAGTAGTAAGGTTATTATGAATCATTATATTCATAGATTTTACTCGAATGGGTTCTCTGTCCTTCCTGCTCAAGGCATCGGCTACCACATTTGCCTTCCTCGGGTGGTAACGAATCTCAAAGTCGTAATCATTCAATAATTCAATCCACCTACGCTGCCTCATATTCAGTTGTTTCTGATTAAATATGTGTTGAAGACTTTTGTGGTCGGTATATATAATACTTTTGACCCCATATAAGTAGTGCCTCCAAGTCTTTAATGCAAAAACAACCGCGCCTAATTCCAAATCATGCGTCGTATAATTTTGTTCGTGAATCTTCAATTGTCTAGACGCATAAGCAATCACCTTCATTCGTTGCATTAATACACAACCGAGACCTTGCTTTGATGCATCACAATAAATCACAAAATCATCATTCCCTTCAGGCAATGACAATATAGGTGCCGTAGTTAGCTTTTTCTTCAATAACTGAAACGCTTTCTCTTGTTCATCATTCCATTCAAATTTCTTCCCTTTATGCGTTAATGCAGTCAAGGGTTTTGCTATTCTGGAAAAGTCTTGGATGAACCTTCTGTAGTAACCAGCTAGTCCTAAAAACTGGCGTATGTGTTTCGGAGTTTTCGGGGTTTCCCACTTTTCAACAGTTTCTATCTTTGCCGGATCCACCTTAATACCTTCTTTGTTCACTATGTGACCGAGGAATTGAACTTCTTCCAACCAAAATGCACACTTTGAAAACTTAGCGTACAATTCTTCCTTCCTCAATACTTCTAACACCTTTCTCAAATGTTCACCGTGTTCTTGGTCATTCTTTGAGTAAATAAGTATGTCATCAATGAAAACAATGACAAACTTGTCAAGGTATGGTCCACACACTCGGTTCATAAGGTCCATGAACACAGCTGGTGCATTAGTTAAACCAAATGGCATGACCATAAACTCGTAATGACCGTAACGTGTTCTGAAAGCAGTCTTTGGAATATCATCTTCTTTCACCCGCATTTGATGATACCCGGAACGTAAGTCAATCTTTGAATAAACAGACGAGCCTTGTAGTTGATCAAATAAGTCGTCGATTCTCGGTAGTGGGTAGCGGTTCTTGATGGTAAGTTTGTTCAACTCTCGGTAGTCGATACACAACCTGAATGTACCATCTTTCTTCTTGACAAACAAAACAGGAGCTCCCCACGGTGATGTGCTTGGTCGAATGAAACCACGTTCTAAAAGTTCTTGTAATTGGCTTTGCAGTTCTTTCATCTCGCTGGGTGCGAGTCTGTAAGGAGCACGAGCTATTGGTGCAGCTCCTGGTACAAGATCTATTTGAAATTCAACGGATCGATGTGGGGGTAATCCCGGTAATTCTTTCGGAAATACATCGGGAAATTCTTTTGCAATGGGAACATCATTGATGCTCTTTTCTTCAGTTTGTACTTTCTCGACGTGTGCTAGAACAACATAGCAACCTTTTCTTATTAGTTTTTGTGCCTTCAAATTACTAATAAGATGTAGCTTCGTGTTGCCCTTTTCTCCGTACACCATTAAGGGTTTTCCTTTTTCTCGTATAATGCGAATTGCATTTTTGTAACAGACGATCTCTGCTTTCACTTCCTTCAACCAGTCCATACCGATTATCACATCAAAACTCCCTAACTCTACTGGTATCAAATCAATCTTAAATGTTTCGCTAACCAGTTTAATTTCTCGATTCCGACATATATTATCTGCTGAAATTAATTTACCATTTGCTAATTCGAGTAAAAATTTACTATCCAAAGGCGTCAATGGACAACTTAATTTAGCACAAAAATCTCTACTCATATAGCTTCTATCCGCACCCGAATCAAATAAAACGTAAGAAGATTTATTGTCAATAAGAAACGTACCCGTAACAAGCTCCGGGTCTTCCTGTGCCTCTGCCGCATTAATATTGAAAACTCTTCCGCGGCCTTGTCCATTCGTGTTCTCCTGGTTCGGGCAATTTCTAATAATGTGGCCCGGTTTTCCACATTTATAACAAACTACATTGGCATAACTTGCTCCGACACTACTTGCTCCGCCATTACTCGTTCCGACACCATTTGTTCCTTTTGTTCTATTAACCCCTGGTCCATAGACCTCACACTTCACCGCGCTATGACCATTTCTTTTACACTTGTTGCAAAATTTGGTGCAGAACCCCGAGTGATTCTTTTCACACCTTTGGCATAGCTGCTTCTGATTGTTGTTGTTGTTGCGGTTATTATTGTTGTTGGGATGATTGTTGTAGTTGCTGTTGTTGTTGTTGTTGTTGTTGTTGTTGGGCCGTTTGTTGTAGTTGCGATTGATGTTGCGATTGTTATGATAATTGTTGCGATTATTGTTGTAATTGCTGTTGTTGTTGTATTGGTGATTCTTATCACCGTTTTCCTCCCACTTTCTTTTGACTTGCTTCACATTGGCCTCTTCAGCAGTCTGTTCTTTAATTCTTACTTCAATCTGGTTCACTAGTTTGTGAGCCATTCTACATGCCTGTTGTATGGAGGCGGGCTCGTGTGAACTTATATCTTCTTGGATTCTTTCCGGTAATCCTTTCACAAACGCGTCGATCTTCTCTTCCTCATCTTCGAATGCTCCCGGACACAATAGGCACAATTCTGTGAATCGTCTTTCGTACGTGGTAATATCAAATCCTTGGGTTCGTAACCCTCTAAGTTCTGTCTTGAGCTTATTGACCTCGGTTCTGGGACGGTACTTCTCGTTCATCAAGTGCTTGAATGCTGACCACGGTAGTGCGTACGCATCTTCTTGTCCCACTTGCTCTAGATAGGTATTCCACCATGTTAACGCAGAACCTGTGAAGGTATGCGTAGCGTACTTCACTTTGTCCTTTTCAGTACACTTACTTATGGCAAACACCGATTCGACCTTCTCGGTCCACCGTTTCAATCCGATCGGTCCTTCGGTTCCATCAAATTCCAAAGGTTTGCAGGCAGTGAATTCTTTGTAGGTGCATCCTACACGATTTCCTGTACTGCTAGATCCAAGGTTATTGTTGGTATGTAGCGCAGCCTGTACTGCGGCTATGTTTGAAGCTAGAAAAGTACGGAATTCCTCTTCATTCATATTCACGGTGTGTCGAGTAGTCGGTGCCATTTCCTTCAAAATAGTCAAATGGAACAAGTTAATCATACAGAATATTAAGAGTAGTTAATAGTATTTTGTAGCATAATATGAACTCATTTATAAAAGCTTTTTCTTCATATTAGCGTTTTATAAGTTTAAATTCGGGTAGTACCTACCCGTTAAGTTCATACTTAGTAGCTAATATACAATTCAACTACTACAATTCTATATGAAAAACTGATTATAATAATATTTCGCGTTCAAACTTTTATACAATATTTTACAAACTTACAATACCGCTTATTTTACATAAAACATGAAATATAGCACACAATAACTTTGATACAAGATAGTTGTGAAGATAATTCTAGCTAGTACACAAGTCGTTCAGCAAAGGCAATAAAGACACGTAATTCATACGTCCAGAAACAAGTCATGCATTCTGGTTTTACTAGGACTACTTCCCATCCTTGGTCTTGTGCAACATAACCGTTATGGCCGTTGATAAGACAGCGTGTTGTAACGTCGTCAAAGGGACGAGGGTTACGTAATGTCCAACAGTCCCGTAACAATCTAAAAACCTCATTTCTTACTCCAATTACCGACTCCGTCACTTGTGGGAACGTTTTGTTTAATAGTTGTAGCCCGATGTTCTTGTTCTCACTTTGGTGAGAAGCAAACATTACTAATCCGTAAGCATAACATGCTTCTTTATGTTGCATGTTAGCCGCTTTTTCTAAATCACGAAGTCCAATATTCGGATATATTGAGTCAAAATAATTTCTTAACCCGTTGCGTAAAATAGCATTTGGGTTCCCCGCAATATATGCGTCAAAGTAAACACATCGTAACTTATGGGTTTCCCAATGTGATATCCCCCATCTTTCAAACGAAAGTCTCTTATAAACCAAGACATTCTTGGAACGTTCTTCGAATGTCTTACAAACTGATCTCGCCTTAAATAGTTGTGCCGAAGAATTCTGGCCGACTCTAGACAAGATTTCATCAATCATGTCTCCGGGTAGGTCTCTTAAAATATTGGGTTGTCTATCCATTTTGTGTTTTTATACTGTAAAATAGACAAGAGTTAGATTCATAAAAAAAATACTTATTAATACAAGCAATTTTTACATATATCATAAAGCATAAGCATACTATATTACATATATTACACCACACGAATACAACTATCTTATTCCGACTCGCTTGTTTCTTCTTCTTCGGTTTTGGTTCGTTTTGCCAAGTTTCTAGGGATATATGATGTTCCCCTAATACGAGCCGTCGTTTTCCACATTGGTTTAGAAAAACCTGGTGGTTTAGAGGTTCCCGGGTCATTGTTACAACTTAAGGACTTCGGGGGTTGACGATACATATAAAGTTCATCGGGGTTGGAATTAGATTTCTCTATTTTTATGCCCTTTTCCTTATTATTTTCTTTTGCCTTTTTAAATTCAGTTGGGGTAATTTCTATAACATCATCGGAATTCTCGTCGGAATCCGATTCATCGGAGAATTGGTAATCCTCCCAATATTTTGCTTCCTTGGCGGAAACACCATTGACCATAATTAACCTTGGTCAGTTGGTTGAGGATTCTCTTTTACTTAACCGTTTTATTATTTCCCCCACCGGTTCTATTTCTTCTTCCGGTTCCGATTCTTCTTCCGGTTCCGATTCTTCTTCCGGTTCCGACTCCTCTTCCGGTTCCTCTTCGGGAACTTGTGAATCAGGCCACGAATCATTCCAATTTACATTTAACTCTTCATTATTATTAGGTGAGTCAATGGGACTTGTTCTAGAGGTAGACATCTATCACATAATATCAAACACGTTAAGAGATTAATATATCACATAATATTCATATGTTAAAAATATATAGTTTCCAACAAAAATGTTAAGCAATCATTTTTAAAGAAAACACGGTCGAAGTCCAGACTCACTAATGCATCCTAACAAACTCGATAAGACACACTAATGCAAATTTTCTGGTTCTCTAAGACCAACGCTCGGATACCAACTGAAATGTCCCGTTCTTATTGATTAAAAACGTTCCATATTAATTGATTTCGTTGCGAGGTTTTGACCTCTATATGAGACGTTTTTCAAAGACTGCATTCATTTTAAAACAAACCATAACCTTTATTTCATCAATAAAGGTTTAAAAAGCTTTACGTAGATTATCAAATAATGATAATCTAAAATATCCTGTTTACACACGACCATTACATAATGGTTTACAATACAAATATGTTACAACAAAATAAGTTTCTTGAATGCAGTTCTTACACAATATCATACAAGCATGGACTCCAAATCTCGTCCTTATTTAAGTATGCGACAGCGGAAGCTCTTAATAATCACCTGAGAATAAACATGCTTAAAACGTCAACAAAAATGTTGGTGAGTTATAGGTTTAACCTATATATATCAAATCATAATAATAGACCACAAGATTTCATATTTCAATACACATCCCATACACAGAGATAAAAATCATTCATATGGTGAACACCTGGTAACCGACATTAACAAGATGCATATATAAGAATATCCCCATCATTCCGGGACACCCTTCGGATATGATATAAATTTCGAAGTACTAAAGCATCCGGTACTTTGGATGGGGTTTGTTAGGCCCAATAGATCTATCTTTAGGATTCGCGTCAATTAGGGTGTCTGTTCCCTAATTCATAGATTACCAGACTTAATAAAAAGGGGCATATTCGATTTCGATAATTTAACCATAGAATGTAGTTTCACGTACTTGTGTCTATTTTGTAAATCATTTATAAAACCTGCATGTATTCTCATCCCAAAAATATTAGATTTTAAAAGTGGGACTATAACTCACTTTCACAGATTTTTACTTCGTCGGGAAGTAAGACTTGGCCACTGGTTGATTCACGAACCTATAACAATATATACATATATATCAAAGTATGTTCAAAATATATTTACAACACTTTTAATATATTTTGATGTTTTAAGTTTATTAAGTCAGCTGTCCTCGTTAGTAACCTACAACTAGTTGTCCACAGTTAGATGTACAGAAATAAATCGATAAATATTATCTTGAATCAATCCACGACCCAGTGTATACGTATCTCAGTATTGATCACAACTCAAACTATATATATTTTGGAATCAACCTCAACCCTGTATAGCTAACTCCAACATTCACATATAGAGTGTCTATGGTTGTTCCGAAATATATATAGATGTGTCGACATGATAGGTCGAAACATTGTATACGTGTCTATGGTATCTCAAGATTACATAATATACAATACAAGTTGATTAAGTTATGGTTGGAATAGATTTGTTACCAATTTTCACGTAGCTAAAATGAGAAAAATTATCCAATCTTGTTTTACCCATAACTTCTTCATTTTAAATCCGTTTTGAGTGAATCAAATTGCTATGGTTTCATATTGAACTCTATTTTATGAATCTAAACAGAAAAAGTATAGGTTTATAGTCGGAAAAATAAGTTACAAGTCGTTTTTGTAAAGGTAGTCATTTTAGTCGAAAGAACAACGTCTAGATGACCATTTTAGAAAACATACTTCCACTTTGAGTTTAACCATAATTTTTTGATATAGTTTCATGTTCATAATAAAAATCATTTTCTCAGAATAACAACTTTTAAATCAAAGTTTATCATAGTTTTTAATTAACTAACCCAAAACAGCCCGCGGTGTTACTACGACGGCGTAAATCCGGTTTTACGGTGTTTTTCGTGTTTCCAGGTTTTAAATCATTAAGTTAGCATATCATATAGATATAGAACATGTGTTTAGTTGATTTTAAAAGTCAAGTTAGAAGGATTAACTTTTGTTTGCGAACATGTTTAGAAGTAACTAAACTATGTTCTAGTGATTACAAGTTTAAACCTTCGAATAAGATAGCTTTATATGTATGAATCGAATGATGTTATGAACATCATTACTACCTTAAGTTCCTTGGATAAACCTACTGGAAAAGAGAAAAATGGATCTAGCTTCAACGGATCCTTGGATGGCTCGAAGTTCTTGAAGCAGAATCATGACACGAAAACAAGTTCAAGTAAGATCATCACTTGAAATAAGATTGTTATAGTTATAGAAATTGAACCAAAGTTTGAATATGATTATTACCTTGTATTAGAATGATAACCTACTGTAAGAAACAAAGATTTCTTGAGGTTGGATGATCACCTTACAAGATTGGAAGTGAGCTAGCAAACTTGAAAGTATTCTTGATTTTATGTAACTAGAACTTGTAAAATATATGAAGAACACTTAGAACTTGAAGATAGAACTTGAGAGAGATCAATTAGATGAAGAAAATTGAAGAATGAAAGTGTTTGTAGGTGTTTTTAGTCGTTGGTGTATGGATTAGATATAAAGGATATGTAATTTTGTTTTCATGTAAATAAGTCATGAATGATTACTCATATTTTTGTAATTTTATGAGATATTTCATGCTAGTTGCCAAATGATGGTTCCCACATGTGTTAGGTGACTCACATGGGCTGCTAAGAGCTGATCATTGGAGTGTATATACCAATAGTACATACATCTAAAAGCTGTGTATTGTACGAGTACGAATACGGGTGCATACGAGTAGAATTGTTGATGAAACTGAACGAGGATGTAATTGTAAGCATTTTTGTTAAGTAGAAGTATTTTGATAAGTGTCTTGAAGTCTTTCAAAAGTGTATGAATACATATTAAAACACTACATGTATATACATTTTAACTGAGTCGTTAAGTCATCGTTAGTCGTTACATGTAAATGTTGTTTTGAAACCTTTAGGTTAACGATCTTGTTAAATGTTGTTAACCCAATGTTTATAATATCAAAAGAGATTTTAAATTATTATATTATCATGATATTATGATGTACGAATATCTCTTAATATGATATATATACATTAAATGTAGTTACAACGATAATCGTTACATATATGTCTCGTTTCAAAATCATTAAGTTAGTAGTCTTGTTTTTACATATGTAGTTCATTGTTAATATACTTAATGATATGTTTAATTATCATAATATCATGTTAACTATATATATAACCATATATATGTCATCATATAGTTTTTACAAGTTTTAACGTTCGTGAATCACCGGTCAACTTGGGTGGTCAATTGTCTATATGAAACCTATTTCAATTAATCAAGTCTTAACAAGTTTGATTGCTTAACATGTTGGAAACATTTAATCATGTAAATATCAATCTCAATTAATATATATAAACATGGAAAAGTTCGGGTCACTACAATATGGCCCACACACTCGGTTCATAAGGTCCATGAATACAGCTGGTGCGTTAGTCAATCCAAACGGCATAACCATAAACTCGTAATGACCATAACGTGTCCTAAAAGCAGTTTTTAGAATATCATCCTCCTTTACTCAAATTTTATGATATCCAGAACGTAAATCGATCTTCGAATAAACCGACAAGCCTTGTAGTTGATCAAATAAGTCGTCAATTCTCTGCAGTGGATAACGGTTTTTGATGTTAAGTTTATTCAACTCTCTGTAGTCAATACACAACCTAAATGTACCATCCTTCTTCTTGACAAACAAAACAGGAGCTCCCCACGGTGATGTGCTTGGTCGAATGAAACTACGCTCTAAAAGTTCTTGTAATTGGCTTTGCAGTTCTTTCATCTCGCTGGGTGCGAGTCTGTAAGGAGCACGAGCTATTGGTGCAGCTCCTGGTACAAGATCTATTTGAAATTCAACAGATCGATGTGGAGGTAGTCCCGGTAATTCTTTCGGAAATACATCGGGAAATTCTTTTGCGATAAAAACATCATTGATGTTCTTTTCTTCGGTTTGTACTTTCTCGACATGTGCTAGAACAGCATAGCAACCTTTTCTTATTAGTTTTTGTGCCTTTAAATTACTAATAAGATGTAGCTTCGTGTTGCCCTTTTCTCCGTACACCATTAAGGGTTCTCCTTCTTCTCGTACAATGCGAATTGCATTTTTATAACATACAATCTCTGCTTTCACCTTCTTCAGCCAGTCCATACCAACTATTACATCAAAACTCCCTAACTCTACTGGTATCAAATCAATCTTAAATATTTCGCTACCCAGTTTAATTTCTCGATTCTGGCATATATAATCTGCTGAAATTAATTTACCATTTGCTAATTCGAGTAAAAATTTACTATCCAACGGCGTCAATGGACAACTTAATTTAGCACAAAAATCTCTACTCATATAGCTTCTATCCGCACCCGAATCAAATAAAACGTAAGCAGATTTATTTTCAATAAGAAACGTACCCGTAACAAGCTCCGGGTCTTCCTGTGCCTCTGCCGCATTAATATTGAAAACTCTTTCGCGGCCTTGTCCATTCGTGTTCTCCTGGTTCGGGCAATTTCTAATAATGTGGCCCGGTTTTCCACATTTATAACAAACTACATTGGCATAACTTGCTCCGACACTTCTTGCTCCGCCATTACTCATTCCGACACCATTTGTTCCTTTCGTTCTATTAACCCCTAGTCCGTAGACCTCACACTTCGCCGCGCTATGACCATTTCTTTTACACTTGTTGCAAAATTTGGTGCAGAACCCCGAGTGATACTTTTCACAACTTTGGCATAGCTGCTTCTGATTGTTGTTGTTGTTTAGGTTGTTATTGTTGTTGGGATGATTGTTGTAGTTGCTGTTGTTGTTATTGTTGTTGTTGTTGTTGTTGTTGTTGTTGTTGTTGTTGTTGTTGTTGTTGTTGTTGTTGTTGTTGTTGTTGTTGTTGTTGTTGTTGTTGTTGTTGTTGTTGTTTTTGATGTTGTTGTTGTTGTTGTTGTTGTTGTTGGGCCGTTTGTTGTAGTTGCGATTGATGTTGCGATTGTTGGGATAATTGTTGCGATTATTATTGTAATTGCTGTTGTTGTTGTATTGGTGATTCTTATCACCGTTTTCCTCCCACTTTCTTTTGACTTGCTTCACATTGGCCTCTTCAGCCGTCTGTTCTTTAATTCTTTCCTCAATATGGTTCACTAGTTTGTGACCCATTCTACATGCCTGTTGTACGGAGGCGGGCTCGTGTGAGCTTATATCTTCTTGGATTCTTTCCGGTAATCCTTTCACAAACGCGTCGATCTTCTCTTCCTCATCTTCGAACGCTCCCGGACACAATAGGCACAATTCTGTGAATCGTCTTTCGTACGTGGTAATATCAAATCCTTGGGTTCGTAACCCTCTAAGTTATGTCTTGAGCTTATTGACCTCGGTTCTGGGACGGTACTTCTCGTTCATCAAGTGCTTGAATGCTGACCACGGTAGTGCGTACGCATCATCTTGTCCCACTTGCTCTAGATAGGTATTCCACCATGTTAACGCAGAACCTGTGAAGGTATGCGTAGCGTACTTCACTTTGTCCTCTTCAGTACACTTACTTATGGCAAACACCGATTCGACCTTCTCGGTCCACTTAATCCAATCGGTCCTTCGGTTCCATCAAATTCTAAAGGTTTGCAGGCAGTGAATTCTTTGTAGGTGCATCCTACACGATTTCCTGTACTG
Source organism: Rutidosis leptorrhynchoides (assembly GCF_046630445.1). Classification (NCBI taxonomy): domain Eukaryota; kingdom Viridiplantae; phylum Streptophyta; class Magnoliopsida; order Asterales; family Asteraceae; genus Rutidosis; species Rutidosis leptorrhynchoides. The sequence continues at coordinate 254,084,722 of NC_092333.1, forward strand.
CTAGATCCAAGGTTATTGTTGGTATGTAACGCAGCCTGTACTGCGGCTATGTTTGAAGCTAGAAAAGTACGGAATTCCTCTTCATTCATATTCACGGTGTGTCGAGTAGTCGGTGCCATTTCCTTCAAAATAGTCAAATGGAACAAGTTAATCATACAGAATATTAAGAGTAGTTAATAGTATTTCGTAGCATAATATGAACTCATTTATAAAAGCTTTTTCTTCATATTAGCATTTTATAAGTTTAAATTCGGGTAGTACCTACCCGTTAAGTTCATACTTAGTAGCTAATATACAATTCAACTACTACAATTCTATATGAAAAACTGATTATAATAATATTTCGCGTTCAAACTTTTATACAATATTTTACAAACTTACAATACCGCTTATTTTACATAAAGCATGAAATATAGCATACAATAACTTTGATACAAGATAGTTGTGAAGATAATTCTAGCTAGTACACAAGTCGTTTAGCAAAGGCAATAAAGACACGTAATTCATACGTCCAGAAACAAGTCATGCATTCTGGTTTTACTAGGACTACTTCCCATCCTTGGTCTTGTGGAACATAACCGTTATGGCCGGTGATAAGACTGCGTGTTGTAACGTGGTCAAAGGGACGAGGGTTACGTAATGACCAACAGTCTCGTAATAACCTAAAAACCTCATTTCTTACCCCAATTACCGACTCCGTCACTTGTGGGAACGTTTTGTTTAATAGTTGTAGCCCGATGTTCTTGTTCTCACTTTGGTGAGAAGCGAACATTACTAACCCATAAGCATAACATGCTTCTTTATGTTGCATGTTAGCCGCTTTTTCTAAATCACGAAGTCCTATATTCGGATATATTGAGTCAAAATTATTTCTTAACCCGTTGCGTAAAATAGCACTTAGGTTCCCCGCAATATATGCGTCAAAGTAAACACATCGTAACTTATGGGTTTCCCAATGTGATATCCCCCATCTTTCAAACGAAAGTCTCTTATAAACCAAGGCATTCTTGGAACGTTCTTCGAATGTCTTACAAACTGATTTCGCCGTAAATAGTTGTGCCAAAGAATTCTGACCGACTCTAAACAAGATTTCATCAATCATGTCTCCGGGTAGGTCTCTTAAAATATTGGGTTGTCTATCCATTTTGTGTTTTTATACTGTAAAATAGACAAGAGTTAGATTCATAAAAAAAAATACTTATTAATACAAGCAATTTTTACATATATCATAAAGCATAAGCACACTATATTACATATATTACACCACACGAATACAACTATCTTATTCCGACTCGCTCGTTTCTTCTTCTTCGGTTTTGGTTCGTTTTGCCAAGTTTCTAGAGATATATGATGTTCCCCTCATACGAGCTGTTGTTTTCCACAACGGTTTAGAAAATACTGGTGGTTTAGAGGTTCCTGGGTCATTGTTACAACTTAAGGGCTTCGGGGGTTGACGATACATATAAAGTTCATCGGGGTTGGAATTAGATTTCTCTATTTTTATGCCCTTTCCCTTATTATTTTCTTTTGCCTTTTTAAATTCAGTTGGGGTAATTTCTATAACATCATCGGAATTCTCGTCGAAATCCGATTCATCGGAGAATTGGTAATCCTCCCAATATTTTGCTTCCTTGGCGGAAACACCATTGACCATAATTAACCTTGGTCGGTTGGTTGAGGATTTTCTTTTACTTAACCGTTTTATTATTTCCCCCACCGGTTCCTCCTCTTCCGGTTCTGATTCTTCTTCCAGTTCTGATTCTTCTTCCGATTCTTCTTCGGGAACTTGTGAATCAGTCCAATATATATTTGACTCTTCGTTATTATTAGGTGAGTCAATAGAATTTGTGCTAGAGGTAGACACAATATCAAACATGTTAAGAGATTAATATATCACATAATATATACATGTTAATAATATATAGTTTCCAACAAAAATGTTAAGCAATCATTTTTAAAGAAAACACGGTCGAAGTCCAGACTCACTAATGCATCCTAACAAACTCGATAAGACACACTAATGCAAATTTTCTGGTTCTCTAAGACCAACGCTCGGATACCAACTGAAATGTCCCGTTCTTATTGATTAAAAACGTTCCATATTAATTGATTTCGTTGCGAGGTTTTGACCTCTATATGAGACGTTTTTCAAAGACTGCATTCATTTTTAAAACAAACCATAACCTTTATTTCATAAATAAAGGTTTAAAAAGCTTTACGTAGATTATCAAATAATGATAATCTAAAATATTCTGTTTACACACGACCATTACATAATGGTTTACAATACAAATATGTTACATCGAAATCAGTTTCTTGAATGCAGTTTTTACACAATATCATACAAACATGGACTCTAAATCTTGTCCTTATTTTAGTATGCAACAGCGGAAGCTCTTAGTATTCACCTGAAAATAAACATGCTTTAAATGTCACCAAAAATGTTGGTAAGTTATAGGTTTAACCTATATATATCAAATCGTAACAATAGACCACAAGATTTCATATTTCAATACACATCCCATACATAGAGATAAAAATCATTCATATGGTGAACACCTGGTAACCGACATTAACAAGATGCGTATATAAGAATATCGCCATCATTCCGGGACACCCTTCGGATATGATATAAATTTCGAAGTACTAAAGCATCCGATACTTTGGATGGGGTTTGTTAGGCCCAATAGATCTATCTTTAGGATTCGCGTCAATTAGGGTGTCTGTTCCCTAATTCTTAGATTACCAGACTTAATAAAAAAGGGCATATTCGATTTCGATAATTCAACCATAGAATGTAGTTTCACGTACTTGTGTCTATTTTGTAAATCATTTATAAAACCTGCATGTATTCTCATCCCAAAAATATTAGATTTTAAAAGTGGAACTATAACTCACTTTCACAGATTTTTACCTCGTTGGGAAGTAAGACTTGGCCACTGGTTGATTAATGAACCTATAACAATATATACATATATATCAAAGTATGTTCAAAATATATTTACAACACTTTTAATATATTTTGATATTTTAAGTTTATTAAGTCAGCTGTCCTCGTTAGTAACCTACAACTAGTTGTCCATAGTTAGATGTACAGAAATAAATCGATAAATATTATCTTGAATCAATCCACGACCCAGTGTATACGTATCTTAGTATTGATCACAACTCAAACTATATATATTTTGGAATCAACCTCAACCCTGTATAGCTAACTCCAACATTCACATATAGAGTGTCTATGGTTGTTCCGAAATATATATAGATGTGTCGACATGATAGGTCGAAACATTGTATACGTTTCTATGGTATCTCAAGATTACATAATATACAATACAAGTTGATTAAGTTATGGTTGGAATAGATTTGTTACCAATTTTCACGTAGCTAAAATGAGAAAAATTATTCAATCTTGTTTTACCCATAACTTCTTCATTTTAAATCCGTTTTGAGTGAATCAAATTGCTATGGTTTCATATTGAACTCTATTTTATGAATCTAAACAGAAAAATTATAGGTTTATAGTCAAAAAATAAGTTACAAGTCGTTTTTGTAAAGGTAGTCATTTCAGTCGAAAAAACGACGTCTAGATGACCATTTTAGAAAATATACTTCCACTTTGAGTTTAACCATAATTTTTGGATATAGTTTCATGTTCATAATAAAAATCATTTTCCCAGAATAACAACTTTTAAATCAAAGTTTATCATAGTTTTTAATTAACTAACCCAAAACAGCCCGCGGTGTTACTACGACGGCGTAAATCCGGTTTTACGGTGTTTTTCGTGTTTCCAGGTTTTAAATCATTAAGTTAGCATATCATATAGATATAGAACATGTGTTTAGTTGATTTTAAAAGTCAAGTTAGAAGGATTAACTTTTATTTGCGAACAAGTTTAGAATTAACTAAACTATGTTCTAGTGATTACAAGTTTAAACCTTCGAATAAGATAGCTTTATATGTATGAATCGAATGATGTTATGAACATCAATACTACCTCAAGTTCCTTGGATAAACCTACTGGAAATGAGAAAAATAGATCTAGCTTCAAAGGATCCTTGGATGGCTTGAAAGTTCTTGAAGCAGAATCATGACACGAAAACAATTTCAAGTAAGATTTCCACTCGAAATAAGATTGTTATAGTTATAGAAATTGAATTAAAGTTTGAATATGATTATTACCTTGTATTAGAAAGATAACCTACTGTAAGTAACAAAGGTTTCTTGATCTTGGATGATTACTTGGAATGGATTTAGAAAACTTGGAAGTAAACTTGCAATCTTGGAAGTATTCTTGATTTTATGAAACTAGAACTTTTGGAATTTATGAAGAACACTTAGAACTTGAAGATAGAACTTGTGAGAGATCAATTAGATGAATAAAATTAAAGAATGAAAGTGTTTGTAGGTGTTTTTGGTCATTGGTGTATGGATTAGATATAAAGGATATGTAATTTTGTTTTCAGGTAAATAAGTCATGAATGATTACTCATATTTTTGTAATTTTATGAGATATTTCATGCTAGTTGCCAAATGATGATTCCCACATGTGTTAGGTGACTCAAATGGGCTGCTAAGAGCTTATCATTGGAGTGTATATACCAATAGTACATACATCTAAAAGCTGTGTATTGTACGAGTACGAATACGGGTGCATACGAGTAGAATTGTTGATGAAACTGAATGAGGATGTAATTGTAACCATTTTTGGTAAGTAGAAGTATTTTGATAAGTGTCTTGAAGTCTATCAAAAGTGTATGAATACATATTAAAACACTACATGTATATACATTTTAACTGAGTCGTTAAGTCATCGTTAGTCGTTACATGTAAATGTTGTTTTGAAACTTTTAGGTTAACGATCTTGTTGAATGTTGTTAACCCATTGTTTATTATAACAAATGAGATGTTAAATTGTTATATTATCATAATATTATGATACATAATATATCTTAGTATGATATATATACAGTTAAATGTCGTTACAACGATAATCGTTACATATATGTCTCGTTTCGAAATCATTAAGTTAGTAGTCTTATTTTTACATATGTATTTCATTGTTAATACACTTAATAATATTTTTACTTATCATTTAACATAATTAACCAAGTGTATCAATATCTTAATATGATTCATATGTACCTAGTAAGACGTTGTTATAACGATAATCGTTATATATATCGTTTTCGAGTTTCTTAAATTAATAGTCTCATTTTTTATGTATATAACTCATTGTTAAAATACCTAATGAGATACATACTTATAATAAAATCATGTTAACTATATATATAACCATATATATGTCATCGTATAGTTTTTACAAGTTTTAACGTTCGTGAATCACCGGTCAACTTGGGTGGTCAATTGTCTATATGAAACCTATTTTAATTAATCAAGTCTTAACAAGTTTGATTGCTTAACATGTTGGAAACACTTAATCATGTAAATAACAATTTCATTTAATATATATATAAACATGGAAAAGTTCAGGTCACTACAGGTAGGTCTTCTAAAATTTTTGGTTGTCTATCCTTAACATCCATTTTGTGTTTTTATACTGTAAAAATAGACGAGGGTTAGACTCATAAAAGATACTTAACAAATAATACAAGCAATTTTTACATATATCATAAAAGCACAAGAACACTATATTACATATATTACATCGCATGATTACAACTCTTTATTCCGACTCACTTGTTTCTTCTTCTTCTTCGAACTTGGTTTGTTTCGCTAATTTCCTAGGGATATATGGTGCTCCCCTAATACGAGCCGTTCTTTTCACAAATTGTCTAGAAAAACCTGGTGGCTTAGATGTTTCCGGGTTATAGCTAAAACTTAAGAAATACGGGTGTTGACGGTATTTCCCATCGGGATATTTCATGTTAACATAGAGGTCATCGGGGTTGGAATTAGGTTTCTCTATTTTGATGCCTTTTCCCTTATTATTTTCTTTTGCCTTTTCAAATTGGGTCGGGGTAATTTCTATAGCATCATCGGAATCCTCATCGGGATCCGATTCATCGGAAAATTGGTAATCTTCCCAATATTTTGCTTTCTCGGTGGAAACACCATTGACCATTATTAATTTTGGTCCATTGGTTGAGGATTTTTTTTTATTTATCTGTTTTTCAGTGGTTTCTAATATTTCCTCCTCCGGAACCTCTTCTTCTTCCGGTTCCTCTTCTTCTGGTTCCTCTTCTTCCGGTTCCTCTTCGGGAATTTGTGAGTCTTCCCATTATATATTCGACTCTTCATTATTATTAGGTGAGTCAATGGGATTTGTACTAGAGGTAGACATCTATCACACAATATCAAACACATTAAGAGATTAATATATCACATAATATTTACATGTTAATAATATATAGTTTTCAACAAAAAGTGTTAAACAATCGTTTTTAAAGAAAAAAAATATACGGTCGAAGTCCAGACTCACTAATGCATCCTACAAACTCGATAAGACACACTAATGAAAATTTCTAGTTCTCTAAGACCAACGCTCGGATACCAACTGAAATGTCCCGTTCATAATAATTATAAACGTTTCATATTAGTTGATTTCGTTGTGAGGTTTTGACCTCTATATGAGACGTTTTTCAAAGACTGCATTCGTTTTTAAAACAAACCATAACCTTTATTTTATCGACAAAGGTTTAAAGGACATAACCTAGGTTATCAAGTAATGATAATCTAAAATATCACTCTTACACACGACCATTACATAATGGTTTACAATAAATATTATGTTACAATAAAGAAAACTTTCGAATGCCGTTTTTAGACAATATCATACAAGCATGGACTCCAAATCTTGTCCATAATTTAGTATGCAATAGCGGAAGCTCTTAACAATCACCTGAGAATAAACATGCTTAAAACGTCAACAAAAATGTTGGTGAGTTATAGGTTTAACCTATATAATTATCAATCATAATAATAGACCACAAGATTTTTATTTTTATAAACACATCTCATATCAGGCATTTCGCAAAATGCATAGAGATAAAAATCATTCATAGGTTGAACATCTGGTAACTGACATTAACTTAATGCATAGAATATCCCCAAAAAGAACCTCTCATCTATATAATAATCTCGAAGTACTAAAGCCATCCATAACCTGAATGGGTAGAAATCACACTTGGAAAGGGTGGACAATTAGCTAGAGCAGCGGGTGCTGTAGCGAAACTTATTGCAAAAGAAGGGAAATCGGCCAAGAGATCTTTCTCGATCAATCCCCTTGCCCCTCATTCTTCGAGAATCAGAAAGATCCTTTTCAAGTTTGAATTTGCTCATTTGGAATCTGAGTTCTTCTACTTCATTTTTATTTACTTATTTTATTGATTTATTTTTATTGAATATGAATATTTTTCCCTCTCTTTTTTTAGATTATTAGATTGGTATGAATTTTCTAAAGATGCAGTTTTTTCAGTCAGTATAGCCTCTTTCGGAATATTGATAGCATTTTTTTTATATAAACCTGTTTATTCATCTTTTCAAAATTTGAGCTGTTATGAAATCCTGGAAAAAAGAGGATAAATCGAAATATAGCTGCTACACCAAAACTTGGCGCAAAGATATTTCATATAGATAGAAGTTTTTTACTATTATTATATGTTAATATGTTAAATGAGACCAAAAAGACGAAATGGACATATAAATTCTAGATTTTAATAGAGGCGATAACGATGTGGAAAACAAGACAGGAATTCTCTATACAAGCGTTGTTTCTATCTACTATTATCTAAAAATAATCAAGTTATTAATGACTAGACGAAACCAAGAAATAACCCCTCACGTGCGAAATTATAGAAGATCCCCTTTAAGATCAAACAATTCCATCGAATTGAGTATGATTGTATGTGTGATAGCATCTACTATACCTGGAATATCAATGAATCCGATTATTGCAATTGCTCAGGATACCCTTTTTTAGTTTCTAGGATCTATTTCTTAGTTCAAGATCCCTCTTACTAACCGGCTAACTGGAATCAAAGAATTAGTAGATCTGTTCCGCTCAAAATGGTAATGGGCCTGGGTTATGAACTTATAATCTATAATCTGATGATCGAGTCGATTCTATGATTATAAGTTCATTTCATACCGGACCAGACCGGAATAGGGTTATATACAATCTCATTGTGAGAAGTGGTCATTTGAGCGTATCTAAATAGATACTATACCCAAAATAGAATAACCGCTTAGAATAATGAAACAGATTATATTTGTCGAGAGTGATCCTTTTGTCGACGGATGCTCCTATTACACTCGTAGTCTCTGAAGGATGAGAACCAACTATGTAGCATCTACACCGAGAATTCAAGGATTGTGTACGTCATTAGTCTGATCCGAGTAAATAGAATTAATATAATTATTGGAAATAACATAGTATTATCCGATTCATATACCACAGAATCCACTTGAAGAATTAGAACTTGACCAGATTTTAAATGTGGTCCTTTTTTGGCTATGGGATTTCCAAAAATATTAATTGAAAGTCGACCCCGAGGAATCGAAGAATTACAGATGAATTTACAAAAAGAATTTAATTCTGTAAATAGAAAACTTATGACTTGAAATAGGAGTCACTTCGGTTCCCGCATACATATTAGGGATCATGTCTTAAAAAAAATATTCTTTTTTTTTCAACTCATTTATATTTAATATTTATTCCATTTTTCTGGCTTAGCTTTTGGTCCGCTAGCCCGATCATGATTATTCTACCCCCAGAGGGAAAGGCCCTTCCCTTTTGGGCCGGTTGTGGGCGAGGAGGGATTCGAACCCCCGACACCGTGGTTCGTAGCCACGTGCTCTAATCCTCTGAGCTACAGGCCCCACTCCATCTTTGCTATCCGGAACTCTTTTTGTCTTTTCTGAATGATAAAAAAAAATAGGGTCAAAAGAAAATGCTATTTTGGAGTTTTATCAAGTGAAATGTATTAGAATTAAATGCATTTTATGACATTTCAATCTGACAATAGCAAGATAATAAGATCACCCCAATTTTTGATAAAAAAAGCAAAGTAAGGGGGTCAAGTCAAATAGTCTTCTTCACAAACGGTTATCTAGATTCATTAGAAGTTGGACAAGTAAGGAAATTTCTGGTTGAGTTACGTACTTATTTAAAAACCAATAAACCACAGTTTCAAGAAATAATATCTTCTACCAAAACATTCACCGAGGAAGCAGAAGCCATTTTGAAAGAAGCTATTCAGGAACAGAGGGAGCATTTTATACTTCAGGAACAAGCATCCTAAACAAATTGAGCACCCTTTTATTATTTTATTTATATATAATAATATTAATATTATATATTATATATTTATATATAATTTAATATAATTTAAATTTTATATAATTTCATATTTATAATTTATTTATAATTAAATATATTAATTCTAAATTTATTAAAATCAAAATAAAAAGGCCTAAAATAGGTTTTGAATCTTTAGGACAATTCATATATTCGGAATCGGCATAGATTCATAAGTTAATTGAATAGATGTATCTAGGGAGAATTCACTTTGAAGCAACCGTTCCCTAGATACATACGTCGTGATATTTTATTTCACAATTGAATCAAATTAAAAAAGACCTAAAGTTAGGGATTTATCAATAGGTAATGTTGCACCAATACCCAACCACAGGGCCACTGCGGTACCAATCAAAAATACGGTTGTCGCTACTGGACGACGAAATGGATTTTGGAATTTATTAACATTCTCTAAAAAGGGTACTGTTAATAATTCCGCGGGTACTGAAGCCATTAAAAAAACACCCAATAATTTATTAGGTACTGTACGAAGTATTTGAAATACGGGAAAGAAATACCATTCTGGTAATATTTCCAAAGGAGTTGCAAACGGATCTGCCGGTTCACTAATCATTGATGGTTCTAGAACCGCTAAACCCACGTTACATGCAATAATTCCTAGAATTACTACCGGAAAAATATATAAAAGATCATTGGGCCATGCGGGCTCCCCGTAATAATTATGACCCATACCTTTAGCCAATTTAGCTCTTAATACAGGATCATTCAAGTCAAGTTTTTTTGTTATTGGGATAGGTGAATTCTTATAGATCTATCCCCCAGAGGAACCGGACATGATAATTTTTCATCATCCGGCTCGAGCAAGAATAAAAAGAACCAAATGAATCCATATCCATATAAAATCCATATAAAATATATGTTATCTAGACATCCAAATATACTATATATGAATGGTTTTATTTAATTAAAATAAAAATTTTACTGGATTCCTTTTTCTGGAGTTGAAACTATCGAGTGCACAACATGAAGTTCTTACAAATAAATACTCAATACCCAAGTAGGCTTCTAAAATAGATCTACGATCAATTGCTTTCTGGGTCGTCTCAGACCTTATGATTGGTGTTTATCTCCAAAATTTTGAGAGACAACACACGCAAAGGATTTACTTGTTACTAATATAGCCTAGTCTCTGTTCTTCTTTAGACCCTTTTTTCACTCCGATAGTATCCTAGATTGCGTTAATGCAGAGGAAATGAATGCATTTGTATACTATTAAATTCAATTCAATCTTAAGTTAAGTGAACTAGATCTTACGGAGCCTGCTCATGTATAACATGATTCGTATCTGATCATAGAAAAGATTCTCTTCAAGCGAACCAGCACTATTACGGCTAGAAACGAGGATCAGGTAAAATGTGAATCTGATAAGGTAGTTTCTAATAATTCACGAAATTGATTGATTAGAATATTCCCACAATTGTAAGTAGATGTGAGATCTAAAAATCTTTGTTATTCGTTATTCATAGTATTAGAAGTGCTTTTTGTTGAAATATTTTTTTTTAGGAATTTGTTAGCCTTCTAGTATAGTAACAATAACAATTAAGAATAGAATTAGAAGTCTAATTTTATTTCAGAAACGGAAAAGAACAAAGAATGAAATAATTGGAATCACTAATGCATACATTGTTGTATTAGCTATAGCTATTAGATTAGATCGAAACTGAAGGTTCTTTATTGACTAACTACAAAGATGCGGATTTCTAATATGGAAAGATACAAAATAGAACTTCTAAAGCAAAAGAGAATAGAAATGACTAGTCTTATAATATTGTTGAACCAAAATACCTATTTTTTTGAGTGATCATCTGATAACTTTTTGTTCTCATTCATTCAAAATCAATCAAATACAAATAAATAATATTAATATTATATCAGTGAATCTATTACGGAATCTAATTAGTTAAAATGAAATTAAAATTATTCTAAGATTACAGTTCGCTCTAAAATAGAAAATAGATTAGATTCGATACAATAAAAAAAATGATAAAAATAGGAATAATTTTCTAATTCGATTCCATAATGATTCGAAAAGAGTTTCATTTTCATTTTAAAAACGAAATTACACGACCCAGTTCTTATTATTCGTTTATAAGTTGAGTTGAAAAAGGATCCAAGAATGCATTCGCTGATTGCAAACGTGGTATCGGTAGATGTTACAGATGCTGAATCAATTTATTTTTATACAGTAGTGACTTTTTCCTTGTTAGTGCTGTCAATGTAGTTTTGCATACTTGTGTCTATATTGTAAAACATTTATTAAAACTGCATGTATTCTATCCCAAAAATATTAGATTTTAAAAATGGGACTATAACTCACTTTCACAGATTTTTACTTCGTCAGAAATTTAAGACTTGGCCACGGATCGATTCACGAACCTATAACAAATATATACATATATATCAAAGTATGATCCAAATATATTCATAACAATTTTTATTACGTTTTAATGATTTAAGTTTATTAAGTTAGCGGTCCAACGTTAGTAATCTACAACTAGTTGTCCAAGTTAGATGTACAGAAATAAATCAATATATATATATATATATATATATATATATATATATATATATATATATATATATATATATATATATATATATATATATTATCTCGAATCAATCCACGACCCAGTGTATAAAAGTCTCAGGCTAGATCATAACTCAAAGTATATATATTATTTTGGAATCAACCTCAACCCTGTATAGTTAACTCAAGCATTACTACATATAGAGTGTCTATGGTTGTTCCAAATAATATATATAGATGGGTCGATATGATATGTCAAAACATTGTATACGTGTCTATGGTATCCCAAGATTACATAATATACGTTAGAATACATGTATAATATAATATAAGTTAGTTAAGTTATGGTTAGTCTAGATTTGTTACAAAAAATTCATAGCTAAAACTAGCAAATTTATCCAATTTTGTTTTACCCATCATTTCTTCGTTTCAAATTCGTTTTGAGTTATTCAAGTGAAATGTCCTGTTCATATTGATTATAAACGTTCCATATTAATTGATTTCGTTGCGAGGTTTTGACCTCTATATAATACGTTTTTCAAAGACTGCATTTTTTAAAAAAACAAACCATAACCTTTATTTTATCGACAAGGTTTAAAGGATACCACCTAGATTATTCAGAAATGATAATCTAAAAATATCACACTTACACACTACCAATACATATTGGTTTACAATATTAATATGTTACAACAAAATAAATCTCGAATGCAGTTTTAAACAATATTATACAAGCATGCTGACACCAAATCTTGTCCATATTTTAGCATGCAACAGCGGAAGCTCTTAATAATCACCTGAGATAAAAATCATTCATATGGTGAACACTTGGTAACCGACCTTAACAAGATGCATATAGAATATCCCCTATCATTCCGGGACTCCCTTCGGACATGATGAATTCGAAGTACTAAAGCATCCAGTACTTTGGATGGGGTTTGTTGAACCCAATAGATCTATCTTTAGGATTCGCGTCAATTAGGGTGTCTGTTCCCTAATTCTTAGATTACCAGACTAAAAAGGGGCATATTCGGTTTAATAATTCCACCATAGAATGTAGTTTCAATTACTTGTGTCTATTTCGTAAAACATTTATAAAATTGCATGTATTCTCATCCCAAAAATATTAGATTTAAAAAAAATGAGACTATAACTCACTTTCACAGATTTTTACTTCGTCGGGAAGTAAGACTTGACCACTGGTCGATTCACGAACCTATAACAAATATGTACATATATATCAAAGTATGTTTAAAATATATTTACAACATTTTTTATTATGTTATAATGATTTGAGTTTATTAAGTCAGCTGTCCTCGTTAGTAACCTACAACTAGTTGTCCACAGTTAGATGTACAGAAATAAATTGATATATATTATCTTGAATCAATCCACGACCCAGTGTATACACGTCTCAGGCTAGGTCACACCTCAAAGTATATACATTTTTGGAATCAACCTCAATCCTGTATAGCTAACTCAAACATTACTGCATATAGTGTCTATGGTTGTTCCAAATAATATATATACATGGGTCGATATGATATGTCAAAACATTTGCATACGTGTCTAAGGTATCCCAAGATTACATAATATATTAGAATACATGTATAATACAATATGAGTTAGCTAGGATATGATTAATATAGATTTGTTACCAATTTTCACGTAGCTACAACAAGAAAAATTATCCAATCTTGTTTTACCCATAACGTCTTCGTTTTAAATCCGTTTTGAGTGATTCAAGTTGCTATGGTTTCATATTGAACTTAAGTTTATGAATCTACAAAGAAAAAGTATAATTTTATAGTCAGAAATACATATTACAAGTCGTTTTTGTAAATGTAATCATTTTAGTCGAAAGAACGACGTATAGATGACCATTTTGGAAAACATACTTCCACTTTGAGTTTAACCATGATTTTTGGATATAGTTTCATGTTCATAAGAAAAATAATTTTCCCATAAGAACAACTTTTAAATCAAAGTTTATCATAGTTTTTAATTAACTAACCCAAAACAGCCCGCGGTGTTACTACGACAGCGTATATCCGGTTTTACGGTGTTTTTCGTGTTTTTAGGTTTTAAATCATTAAGTTAGCATATCATATAGATATAGAACAGGTGTTCAGTTGATTTTAAAAGTCAAATTAGAAGGATTAACTTTTGTTTGTGAACAAGTTTAGAATTAACTAAATTATGTTCTAGTGATTATAAGTTTAAACCTTCGAATAAGGTAGTTTTATATATATGAATCGAATGATGTTAGTGATGGAATTTAAAAAGTTCATAAAACATGTTCTTATAGTTAAGATAATAACAAAACCAATTTGTATAAGTGTTAAAGCAAGCGGAAGCATAATGTTAAGTTCATGTTTATATGTAAAGCAATTAAGTTAAATTCCATGATAATATCAAGTCTTGGATAAATGCTTACAAATATAACAAGTAGAGAAGATATATATACCTCCTCAAGCTAGTTGCGGGTTGTTTACAAAGTTGCAAGATGATGATCAAGATGATGGAAAATGGAGCTCCAAAATGTGAAGCCTCAAGTTGTAATACCCCAAGCCTTTAATACCAAACCTTTGTACTTTAGATAGGATTTATTAACACTTGATTAGAGCTTGCAAAGACCAAAATATGAACTCCCTTTGAGCATCAAAAGGCCATGGCAGCCAGCAGCAAAAAAAACTTGTTTGTGCAGTTTTTTTTTTTTTTTTATCTTTTTTATGTGTATTTTGCAAGTGTGTATTTGAATGAGTCAAGCCTTGCATGTATATGGAAATGGGACTTGTAATTGACCAAGAAAAGGAATCTCTAGCACTCTTGCTTCCAACTCCAAGGCCACTACTCCATTAGTTTATAAAAGTTAATTTTATAAAAGTTAGATTTTATAAAAGTTATTTTATAAAACTTCCATATTAATATTTATGTACATTTCATTATATAAAACCAATTTATATAAAATGTAACATAAATTAATTAATTATTTAACCTATAAATAATTAAATCCATATTATATAAATTATTCTATAATTATATATATATATATATATATATATATATATATATATATATATATATATATATATATATATATATATACACATCAAGTAGTATTTCAGAAAACCATTTTTCTTAAAGTTCAAGTGTCGCGTATTTAATCAATGATCCAATTGCTAAGATCAAATCCGAATAAGGGTTCGGTAAGCTTGTTATTGGGTATGACCCGACTTGGATCATAACATATTAGCCACATTAATTAAATATGTCTCTCGGGCATACGAAAAACCTTCAATCTCCCACTTGCACGAGAAACATAAGAAATTAATGCAAGTGACAGATACCACCTAACGACCGTCCATCACCCCCAATATGTTATGACTATGTGCCATTTAATAACATCATCCTTTTCGAGTTCCCATCCCGAATATGAATAGGTGAATGTTTTCATTATATCCTTTCGTCCTAGATGTCATGTTAAATCCAAGAGATACAGAGTGATTACTCTCTTCTAGATTTAACTTTATTAGGCCTTAGACATCTGACTCTCAACGAATAAGAGGGACAAATTCCATCTTGACTACATACGTCCTAAATATACACCTTGCATTATACCTGAGCTCTTCCTTATGAACTACCATATTTCAGAATAGTGAAGGAATGAATCAAGGCACAATGCTTGGCAAATATCCAAACCTAATATGTATCTCAGGTCAGAGGATACAATAATATTCGCCTTTACTCAAGATTACATGTGATCAACTACAAAGGCTCCATTTAGTGAATCTTGAGGGCGGCTCTTCCAATATTTGTATCCCACAAATATCTATGAACCTTTTTAGCAACCTTGCCCCACATTCAGTCCGTGAATGTATACTAATCCAAGTTCATAATAGTCTAAACCTCACACTTGCTCCCACAAATGTGATCGACTACGGAATTTAGAATAATTACTTATTCATGGATAAAATATGCAAAATAGGAACCTGACTCAAGATTAATAAATTAACACCATAATTATATTAATGAGTTTGAACTACTTCGTTCCGTTACAATACATAAAATAGATCACAACCAATCACTAAAATATCGAAGCCCTAATGCACTAACATGCCCTTGATGTTTTGCACCATGTAAGAGCTTCGTGAGTGGATCTGCTATATTAAGATCTGTATGAACTTTGCAAATACATATCTTTCCCTTTTCAACTTCATCCCTTATGTAGTTGAATCTCCGCTCAATGTGACGGGTCTTTTGGTGAGCACGAGGTTCCTTGATTTGAGCAATCGCACCCTCGTTGTCACAAAAGATCTCAAGAGGGTCCTGAATGGAAGGGACTACTCCTAAGTCATCGATGAATTTCTTCATCCATGCAGCTTCCTGAGCTGCCAATGAGGCGGCGATGTACTCCAACTCTGTAGTGGATAAGGAAATAACATCCAATTTTGAACTCTTCCAGGAGACCGCACCTCCATTTAATGTGAATACTGAAGGTATTTCGTATGCCCGAGCGACATATTAAATTAATGTGGCTAGTATGTTATGATCCAAGTCGGGTCATACCCAATAACAAACTTACCGACACCTTAAAACGTATTTCGTCTTGACGATTGGGTCGTTGAATAAATACGCGACACTTGGACTTTAGAAAATCGGTTTTCTAAAATATGATCACTTGAGATAAATTATTTGGATAATTTATATATAATTGTTTATAGGTTTAAATGATTATGTTGTGTTATATTTTATAAAAAATGTTTATAAAATGTGAAAGTAACAAAAATAAATACATGTTTATATATATATATATATATATATATATATATATATATATATATATATATATATATATATATATATATATATATATATATCAAGTTTATGTGTATATATATAACATTATTATTTTATATAATGAGTGTGCAGAATTTTATCTTCAAGACATGAACCCATGCTCATTTTGTTACTTCCAACCCACACATAACTTTAGAGGTGCATGCTATTTACTTGAACCAAGACTTGACCACTTCTATCAAGTGTATCTTTACATTTTAGCTTGAAAAAAACTGCACAACTAGCATTCTGCATAAGCAGCAGGCCGTGGCCTTTTTTACACCAAAAGGGAGTTCTAAAATTCTTTTTCAAGCTCATTTCAAGTGTCTAATTAAATCCTAACTAAAGTATTAGGTGTTGGGTAAAAGTTTAGGGTATTATCTCTTGAGGTTTCATTGCTTTGAAGCTCCATTCATCATCAACTCTTGGAGATAGCTGCTGTCCAAAATCAGCTCATTTCTTACTCATTGAGGAGGTATAAACTTCTTCTTATACTTGTTATATTTGTAAGCATATTATCAAGACTTGATATCTACATGGAATTCAACTAAAATGGTTTAATATATACACTTGTTTTCTTAATATATCATGCTTCCGCTTGCTATATTTCTTACTAAATTGATTTAGCAATTATGTTAACATTAAGAACATGTTGTTATATTGAATTCCAACATTGGTATCTAGAGCCGAGGTCTTTGGAATATGCTTCTTATATGGTTTATAAACCCATGAATTTTGTAATCTATAAACATTCATGAAAGTAGATTACAAAAACATTTCGGGTTTGGAGGATTGCTTGGTTTGGCCGAATTCTTGGACACCCAAAATGGGTTTTGGGTTGTTCCATTTTGGTCATATTTATTGTTCACAATCATAGCCACGACCTTGTGTTTGAATGAATGTTCGTTTGGTTGATTTATTCATCAATTTGGTTAATGATTTATTCAATTTGGTTTGTAATAATTATTCATTTGGTTATGTAATTTATTTTATATTTGGTATGTAAAATAGATTAGGTTGTATTTTCATTTTTTTAGACAAAATGTATTAGGATATATTTTGTAAAATAATGAAGATGATGAAGACTTGAAGAATACACGAAGAAGCATTTGGATGAAAGATTAAGTGTATAACAACCCTCACTTTTCCCTTCCGAATTTACCAAGTTGTCCTTAGGGTTTCAACGTAATATTCTATGCATCAACATTAGGGTTGTTATCCATTTCGACAAACGAACATTTATACTTTCATTAGATGATCGTAATTATTATAAAACCCAAATATGATATAAAACCCTAAACCTAACTATATCTATTAACTACTAAACCCTAACCTCATTTAATATTGAATATTAAAACCCTAACCTTAATACTAAATAAATAATATAAACAATACGTCATAAATTAAATGAGACATTTTAAAACTATTAAAAATTTATACAAACTAATTGGAACAAATAAAAATTTATAAAAGATTAGGGTTTAATAAATAAATAAAATGTATCTAAATAAATGTAACCCTAATATTTACAATATTAATAAATAATAATAATAATAATAATAATAATAATAATAATAATAATAATAAAAGAAAATATATATAATATATAAATAAATAAGTAAAAAGCCGCATAAAAAAATAAGAAATAAGATCATATGTATCGGCTGTATATTTTGCAGCTTGAACTCCAAGTCTTTTTATCCTAGTTAATCTCTAACTCCTTCCTTAATCCATGAATCCAAGAGCAACTAGGAAACAATTAAAACTATAAATAGTATGTAGATTATTCAAGTAAATCGCCACAGATTACCTGCATCCAGTCGATAGATTATCAGCTTTTCCTCCAGTGTTATTGTCGACTAAAATTCCTTCATTCAACCAACTAATTGTCGACCACCAAACCCTCTCAAGACCCATCTGCTATCGTGAATCATCACCACCCATCCAGCCTTCTGTTCGTAATCAAACCAGTCTGCTAGTCGCCTACTTCCTGCTGTAAGTTTTCTTCTGTTCTGCTGTATAATTCGATCACAACAACTTTTGAAATTTAATTGTTGTTGCTTGTTTTCTTTTTTCTGTTTCTTGCGTAATCAACTAGACCCATTAGCGAGCCATTGCTGCTGGTTAGCTGCTGTTTCTGTGTTAATCAAATGGGTCAAGAAAGTCTCTTTTTGGGTCGTGTTTACCTGTCATTGCTGCTGCTTGATTTCTGTTTTTCTGTACGTACCAAACCCATCATCAATCTTTGATCTTTGACCCTAAGGTATACCTAATAAACCCTAGCTTAATCATGCATTTAAAGGTATTACTTTTAAGTTATTTATATAAGTATATTTATATATACAAGCATGTTAATAAGTAATATATTAAGAATGATCATGACTATTAAAATCAAGTATGAATTATGATTTAATGTGAAAAGTTTAGGTTATGAATTGATTATGGATAAAAAAGGATGATTAATTACTAAGATATAAAGTCATGATTTTATGTTAATAAGATATTAGGTTGATTTAGGTATGATCATGAAGTATTAATAAGGTTAGAGATTTGTGATTTTATGTAAGTAAACTAGATAGTGATAATAGTTGTAAGATTATTATTATTATTAGTAATAAAGATGATAACAAGTATGATTATGGCTACTATGATTAGGGTTAATGAAGGTAACTAGAAATTATGAAGAAAAGATATCATTTATATGAAAAGTTATTTTACTAGTTAGTAAAGGTAAAGATTATGGATTGATAAAAAGGTTACTAGTTAGTATGTTAAAAACCTATGATTTTATGTTAAGTTATAAAGAATGTGATTAAAAGAATTAGGTTATGATTTTGGTTTCGTAACATAGTTATGATTATGGTGTACGTGCATGCATGCATGCATGCATATGTACGTATGTGAATGTATACACTGTATGTATATGTGTGTGTGTATATGTAAATATATGCATACTTGTATATGTATGTGTATATAAGTATGTATATGTACGTGTGGATGTATGTATGAATATGCATTATGTAAGATACATAAGTTAGTAAACTTAATAGTAAAAAGTAATGAGTATATATATATGTATCATCTTACACCTATCTATATGTAACATCTAATGTATATATAAATATATTGTATAGTTATGAACACATACATGAATAATAATGAATAAAGAATATATGTATGTATCACATAGATATAATTATACACGTAACATATTATGATAAGATACATAGTAATTGATTAAAGTAATTAATAATACTATTATTAGTATAACCTGTACACATACCTATATAGTAACACTTATAACACTAAGTATATTAATACTTATATAAATATAACTTTTCTCAAAAAACGGTCAATGTTAATATAGTTTACTATATTGATAAACAAAACTTTATGTCTATTAGACATTAACTAATCGAACATAATATCTCTAGGTTGAGATCTCCATGTTCAACACTCTGATCATATAACTTGCGTGGAATATCTATCTGCTATTAAGGTGAACTTCATAGCCCCACTTTTTAACTGTTTCTATATTACTTATTTTAAACTTTGGGGTGAGACACATGCTTGCTTTTAAACTGTTTTACGCTTAGACACAAGTACTCAAACTATCTTTTGATTAGTTCAAACTGTGCTGCATGCTTTGATTCATGCTAAATCCCTGCCATGATATCGTTAATTACTGGAATTTGGTAAGCTTAGTTATTGTGAATAGCGCTATTGAGAGTGACGTCTCTAACCATTTGACCACTGGTCTTTGGTTACATAATAATGATTTAACGACACGAACGAATTAAGTGATCACGAGGTAACTTTATTTAGTCTCGATATCATACACCTCAGCACTACTACCGAACTGATTGAACCTTATTATTAAATCTTGTGGTCTAAAAACTTGTTATAACTATTAAACCTATGTTGTTCACTCAACCATTTTGGTTGACACTTTTAAGCATGTTTTGTCTCAGGTACTTAGATACTTTGCTTCTGCTGTTGAACTCTGCTGTTACTTAGAAGTCAAGCCGAGCACTGGGACCAGAGTTAACATCCACGTCAATGGTGATTTTGGTGGGGTGTTACAGTTGGTATCAGAGCTCTGGTTATAGGGAACTAGGTTACATTAGTGTGACTAACATGAATAGTTAGGATGTATTAGTGAATCTAGTCTATAACCGTGTTGTTCATTTGCATTGATTATTTGCGTTACATTCTAGATTATGTGCATTAAGTTCACTTATATTTGTTATGCCTAGAATTCTTATACCATTCAAAACTTTAGAAAACACTTTGCTACAGGAACTATACTTACACGTCTGACTCTTAGAATAAGAGCCATGACTCACTTGTATTCCAACAATAGAATGCCACCATACCTATCTCATTATAGGAAAGCCAAGGCTTGTTATAGAGAAAAAGGATTGCCTTCTACGTGTGCCTTATGTGGGTGCCTTAGCAATCTTTAGGACTATAACCTTTCCTGTTTTAGTTTTAGTGCATTTTTCCCTTACATTTTATTCGTGCTTTTGCATCATCTTTAGAACCTACCTAATCATCTCTCTTTCTATTCATTTAGGATGTCTCACAATAGCCTGATCATCATCTTCGACAACGAGTCTGATGGATCCTACTCTGAAAGATCTGTCCACACACCGGCTTATGGACCCGTTTCCCCGCCATTTTCACCAACTCACCCAAACTATGTCCCTCCTAGTCCACCACACTACCCTAATTTGGAAGAATCCCACACTAATGATAACTATGATGGGGATGACGAGGAGGAAGAGTTTGTGGAGATGATTGAAGAAGAAGGAGTTGAGGAAGAATCCAAGTCTGAGTCCTCTGTTCAAGGCAATGGCAATAATGGCGTACCGCGAAACCTTTCGACTAATCGTTCTCATCAAAGTTTCATAAACTACCCGCCCCCTACATACAACAGTACTGAAAGACCTGGGCTCAGTGATATAGAAATGGTGAATGCTGATCTCATGCGCTACACCAACCGATTTCAAGAGTTTGCTCTCATGGCTACTCCCGAGTATTTAGGGATCCAATGCTACATCAATGGATTGCCTAATGAAGTCCGAAGAGATGTTATATTGGAGAACCAGAGTACCATAAAAGAAGCTGCTTGCATAGCAAGCTTTTTCATCGACAAACATAAGGAGAAAGAAGGTGCAAAAAGGAAGAGAGAAGGAATGGAGCAAGAAAATTCTAAAAGCAAATTCAACAAGTTATATAAGGGAAAACGCCCTTATTGCAGGAGATGTGAGAAACATCATGGAGGATGGTGTAAGGCCAAATGTACCAAGTGCGAGAAGGTGGGTCACGTAGACAAGACTTGTAGAGTTGTTATCCCATCAATCAAAACTCCAGCAAATGCAACCATTCCTACTTGCTATAACTGCGGAGAATTAGGGCATTTCAAAAATCAATGTTTGGATAAGAAGAAGAATGAAGAGGCACAATGAAGAGTTTTTGGAAACCACTAGACGCATTTAAATTTTCATAGTATTTTTTATGTTACCATTTAGTACTTCTATAGTTTGGAAGATTTCGTTAAGTTTATGTAAAACTCTGGTTATTTCCTTTTAAATGAATGAATGATGTTAATTTCTTTTCCTACATTTTCCATTGAATCATTCACCTCGATGAAGATGCATATTGACAAGATGACATAGTAGTAACCCTATGGAGTGATAAAAGTATGATTTAGAATAATATAATGACACTTGATCAACGTCATTATATTATGACAAGTCATACAGAAATCCTAATGAATCATGATGGGAATAAGATTTGATCAACCTTAAGACCATTGTGTACCATTACATACTCCTTATCACTATATTGTCAACTATAAATATCAACCCTAGATATTATATATCCTTCAATTGTCAATTATCCACGCCCGGTGCTGTACCTATTGCATAGGTATCATACCGATTAGCTCCACCCGAAATGAAGGAATCATCCAGCCAATTCCAAGAGCTTTTGGAGAAAGGTTCCATTCGTTTTAGCTTGCCTCCGTGAGGAGCACCCGTTCTATTTGTCAAGAAGAAAGATGGCACGTTGAGAATGTGTATTGATTACCGAGAACTCAACAAGCTAACCATCAAAAATCGTTATCCATTCCCACTTATTAATGACCTGTTTGACCAACTGCAAGGATCAAGTATCTATTCGAAGATTGACCTTAGGTCGGGATATCATCAATTGAGAGTCGAGGAAACCGATGTTTCTAAGACTACTATCCGAACTTGTTGTAGACACTATGAGTTTCTTGTCAGGCCTTTTGGTTTATCCAATACTCCTGCTATATTCATGGATCTTGTGAACCATGCATGCAAACCTTATCTTGATAAATTCGTAACCTTTTTCATTAATGACATCTTAATCTATTCAAAGAGCGAGAAAGAGCATGAGCAACATCTGCAATTGATTCTAGAGCTCTTAAAGAAGGAACACCCGTATGCTAAGTTTTCCAAGTGTGAACTTTGGCTACAAATCATACAATTCCTTGGACGTGTAGTTAATAGTAAAGGAATATAAGTCGACCCTATAAAAATCACCATTAATTAGAAATTTTCAAGAACTAGTCATGGAGGAAGTCCATAAGACTAGATATTCTAATCACCTATGCTCTTTTAGCTGAAATTTCATACCATATCAACCCTTATTCAAGTAGGTCCCCACTGTAATTAAGTGTAGACCTTGCTTTAACAAAACGTTGACCGAATGATAATTTTTAGTCAACATTTCCTGTTAAATAAAGTTCATACATTTCACATCTCGAATCCTAAAAGTGTCTTGTTGACAACATACTCGCTATTCCCTTGAATGATCTTCGCATTAAATGCATTTCATCAAAAAACCTATAGAAATTCTGGATTTTGAGGTTAAACGTTCGAAACAAAGCTTTATTCCTGTTGTTAAGATCTGTTGGAATTCACGAAGAGGCCCCGAGTATACCTGGGAATGTGAAGACCAGATGAAACGGAAATATCCACATCTATTCTCAACTGTTGGTGCATCCGAGAATTTTACTGAAACTTCGGGACGAAGTTTAAATTAACGGGGAGGTACTATAACAACCCTCACTTTTCCCTTCCGAATTTACCAAGTTGTCCTTAGGGTTTCAACGTCATATTCTGTGCATCAACATTAGGGTTGTTATCCATTTCGACAAACGAACATTTATACTTTCATTAGATGATCGTAATTATTATAAAACCCTAATACGATATAAAACCCTAAACCTAACTATATCTATTAACTACTAAAACCTAACCTCATTTAATATTGAATATTAAAACCCTAACCTTAATACTAAATAAATAATATAAACAATACGTCATAAATTAAATGAGACATTTTAAAACTATTAAAAATTTATACAAACTAATTGGAACAAATAAAAATTTATAAAAGATTAGGGTTTAATAAATAAATAAAATGTATCTAAATAAATGTAACCCTAATATTTACAATATTAATAAATAATAATAATAATAATAATAATAATAATAATAATAATAATAATAATAATAATAATAAAAGAAAATATATATAATATATAAATAAATAAGTAAAAAGCCGTATAAAAAAATAATAAATAAGATCATATGTATCGGCTGTATATTTTACAGCTTGAACTCCAAGTCTTTTTATCCTACTTAATCTCTAACAACTTCCTTAATCCATGAATCCAAGAGCAACTAGGAAACAATTAAAACTATAAATAGTATTGAGATTATTCAAGTAAATCGCCACAGATTACCAGCATCCAGTCGACAGATTATCAGCTTTTCCTCCAGTTTTATTGTCGACTAAAATTCCTTCATTCAACCTACTAATTGTCGACCACCAAACCCTCTCAAGACCCATCTGCTATCGTGAATCATCACCACCTATCCAGCCTTCTGTCCGTAATTAAACCAGTCTGCTAGTCGCCTACTTCCTGCTGTAAGTTTGCTTCTGTTCTGCTGTATAATTCGATCACAACAGCTTTTGAAATTTAATTGTTGTTGCTTGTTTTCTTTTTTCTGTTTCTTGCGTAATCAACCAGACCCATTAGCGAGCCATTGCTACTGGTTAGCTGCTATTTCTGTGTTAATCAAACGGGTCAAGAAAGTCTCTTTTTGGGTCGTGTTTACTTGTCATTGGTGCTGCTTGATTTCTGTTATTCTGTATGTACCAAACCCATCATCAATCTTTGATCTTTGACCCTAAGGTATACCTAATAAACCCTAGCTTAATCATGCATTTAAAGGTATTACTTTTAAGTTATTTATATAAGTATATTTATATATACAAGCATGTTAATAAGTAATATATTAAGAATGATCATGACTATTAAAATCAAGTATGAATTATGATTTAATGTGAAAAGTTTAGGTTATGAATTGATTATGGCTAAAAAGGATGATTAGTTACTAAGATATAAAGTCATGATTTTATGTTAATAAGATATTAGGTTGATTTAGGTATGATCATGAAGTATTAATAATGTGAAGACCCGTCCTAATCCATCCGGTTGATTTTACAAACATTGCATTCGTTTTTAAAAGACAAACTTTCGTTACATCGACAGTTGACAGGCATGTAAAGCATTTCATAATATATCCAAATATAATTGACTTAATAATAATCTTGATGAACTCAACGACTCGAATGCAACATCTTTTGAAATATGTCATGAATGACTCCAAGTAATATCTCTAATATGAGCAAATGCACAGCGGAAGATTTCTTTCGTACCTGAGAATAAACATGCTTTAAAGTGTCAACTAAAAGGTTGGTGAGTTCATTAGTTTATCATAAAGAATCATTTCATAATTTTAATAGACCACAAGATTTCATACTTCCATTTCTCATAATCATACGTCCCATGCATAGAGACAAAAATATCATTTATATGGATTGAACACCTGGTAACCGACATTCACAATATGCATATAAGAATATCCCCATCATTCCGGGATCCTCCTTCGGACATTATATAAATTTCGAAGTACTAAAGCATCCGGTACTTTGGATGGGGCTTGTTGGGCCCGATAGATCTATCTTTAGAGTTCGCGTCAATTAGGGTTTCTGTTCCCTAATTCTTAGATTACCAGACTTAATAAAAAGGGGCATATTCGATTTCAATCATTCAACCATATAATGTAATTTCAATTACTTGTGTCTATTTCATAAAACAGTTATAAAAGCAGCGCATGTGTTCTCAGTCCCAAAAATATATATTGCAAAAGCATTTAAAAAGGGAGTAAATGAAACTCACACATATAATTATTGTAAAACAGTTAATAAAACATTTGCATGTATTCTCAGCCCCAAAAATGTAAAGAGTAAAAGGGGAGTAAATGAAACTCACACATATAATTATTGTAAAACAGTTAATAAAACATTTGCATGTATTCTCAGCCCCAAAAATGTAAAGAGTAAAAGGGGAGCAAATGAAACTCACCTAATGTATTTTGTAGTAAAAATACATAAGACGACACCTAACAATGCAGGGTTGGCCTCGGATTCACGAACCTATATCATTAATGTCTATTAACACGTATATTTGTAATCGAACAAATCTAGATATTATTATTAGTGATATAATTGTCATATTTTATAGTTTATAGGTTTCATTTATAATTTAGTTAAATATATCTATTTTATATACTTTGAATACTTAATTAGTAAAATTATTAATACAGTTATGTTACATGTATTAAATATATTTTTAAGTAACTAATGTTTATAAAATAATATTGATAATAATAAATAAAAAGTTGTTTTTTTAATAATAATAATAATAATAATAATAATAATAATAATAATAATAATAATAATAATAATAACAATGATAATAATAATAATAATAATTAGAAAAAAATAATTAAAAGTGTATACCCCTTTATAATCTTTTTCTAAAAAGAATTGCCTCAGACAAGGCTCGAACCCACAACCTCTTGTACACCCAACACCTCTTCAGGCCACTCCCCTGCCTTCTGCTTTTCTGTTTTACTCCTAGTTTATTTCTATTTAATTCGAGTAGCAGCAGCCAGCACAGCCCAAATAAAAGACTAGACCTCATTACAGCCCAACACAGGAAAATTGGCCCAACAGAAAAACGAATTCGGCCCAAGTGCACACACGGCCCAATACGTCTTTATCAAAAAAAAAATTTCTTTCTTTGCTGTAACCTTATCCCATTTTTCATTTCTGTTTTAATAACATAATAATCGTGATCACATAGAAACGTCATTATTTATCATAATCACCTTTTATCACGTCTTCTTCCTCTTCGTTAAATCTCCCATCGAGCCCCACCCTTAATTACTTTGAAATTGGAACATTACTTTTTTTCTTCATCAAGTAACATATATAAAAAAAAACTACACGTTTAGCATAAATATGGTTCCAAATCATAGAATTCGAACTTGGTCCCTCAAATAAACAACCACTCCACTAACTTAAAAGGTAATAAATGTTGGCCACTATAATTTGACTTGTCCCTCATATTTTCGTCTGATATAGAAATTGAATAGCATTATACATTTGTATATTCTCCACTAACTAAAACATTGGCAAGTGGGGTATTGTTTAAAGGGTGTCGGTGTAAATAAAATAAATAATGAAATCATAAGTTGCAAGTGAGAGGCAGAAAAGTACAGCAGCTAAAACAGGCTTTGAACAATAGCAAGTCATATAGTAGTGATCATGGGTTTACAGTGGCTGTTTACGATCGTGTTGGGTGTATTCTTCCTGAGCAAAACGAGAATATGTAGGTGCAGTTTTTAGAACGAAACAGGAACTCAAAGATTATAACAGTTAATCGAGCAGTAATAGTGACATGGATGGTGGTTTGTTGGGTGTTTATGATGGAAAAAGAAGAGGTAACGGATAGCAGTGGTAGTGGCTGCAGTAGTGTAGCTGTAGCTGCTGTAGCAGTGTCTGTTCGACGGAATTGAAAACAGAAATTGATCGTAGCAGTAGGTTCGTGCAAGAAGCAGATAGTTGGGTTCGTTTATAGTGATTATGGTGAAGGGGTTGTAATGGTGAAGGTGGTTTAGTCGTGGGTTTCAAGAGAGTGATGCATGGTGATGATAATCATGGTGGTTGCTCCGGTGGTTGTGGAGGTGGTGGCGATTTAATGGTAATCGATTATAATGTAAGTTGATGTTTTAAGGATTATAAAAATATGGCATTTTAGGTTGATGATTTTCGAAACTAGAATCAGATAGTAGCATTAATTGATACGTTTTGGTGATAATAAATGTAAAGGAATGATTACCAACTTGTTTGACGATTAGATGATATTTATTGAAAAATGGTCGCCACATCTCAAAGAATTTCGAGGTTTCTGATTATGGTAATAACAATGTCGAGTTCATCTTTCAAAAAGTGGTATTTGCAGTTGGGTTACTAAGGTTGTTCGATGATGATTGTAGTAATGGATACAGGAGGTTGAAGGTGACCGGTTATGATCAAGAGAAGAATTAGTAGATGGGTTTTCTAGTAACACAGATGAAAGATAGATAATGAGAGAGAAGGTGTTTCCATGATGTGTTTGCAGATTCAATATACATATCAATATAGATACACAAATTGTAAAGTAAGTAATAAATTGTAAAATTATAATACTAGTAACATGTGAATTTCAAGGAGACAAGACTTGTAACAGAAAGTTAGATTAGATCGTTACTTTTGAAAATTTATATGTCGACAATTATTTAAATGAATATAATAATAATTATAAAATATATAAAAAAATAAAACGTGTGAATTTATTAGCCGTCGTCTTTCACGGACTGAATTTCGTGTTCCCTCGATAATCAGTGGTGAATAAAAGTACACAGAAAAATTCTATAATTTATATAACTCATTTTTGGATCACCGTTTATTTTTAAAATAATATAAGTTTGAATTTAACTCGCTTAATATCAATCGAACATCAAACTAGTATTACCATCATTTAGTATTTTAAATTATACTTCCAGTTATTATTTATATATATATATATACACATATATCTATTTACAATTAACTGTTCGTGAATTGTCGGGAAAAGTCGAAGGTCAATATATGAAATAGTTCAAAATTTTCTAGACTCAACATTACATACTTTGCTTATCATATCGAAATCATGTAAAGATTAAGTTTAAATTTGGTCGGAAATTCCCGGGTCATCACAGTACCTACTCGTTAAAGAAATTTCGTCCCGAAATTTGAGTGAGGTCGTCATGGCTAACAATAAATATGTTTTCCTGACGAATATGAGCTGATAAATAGAATTTTATCATTTTTGAATAATACAGATAAAATAATTCGATTATTCGAAGAGCACGAATGAAGCTATCACAAAAGAGTGAAATGAATAAATGAAGTTTCGTTTTAACTTTCGACGTTGTCTTGGTTGAATTCCGGAATTCAAGGGATTTAAAGAAAATCTTCGAAATCTAAAGATTTGATTCTTCGACGAGTAAGGAAATTAAGATCTCTATTATTTAATACGGTGATCTGCTTCGATTACTCTATCTGATATTTCCATTATAAATTAAACTCTTCCGTTCCATTATTTTCACCATTCCTATACTTTCCTTCTTGTTTCATACATCCAAAAGATTCTGAAAGTGCTTAATCCAGTTTCGATTCTTGTCATTATCCTTTCTATCGCAACAATCATACTCCTTTTCCAACTTTCACCAGAGGAATCTGCTTTCTTCTACTTCGCCCTTGGGGTTATAGTGTTTTTAATTTTCCCGTGCCTTTACGTGGCAATACGTATTGATATGCACGGTTTGTAATTTATGTGTTGTTGTCGAGCTTTATATTTTCTTTATATTCAAGAGTTCAATACTTTCGTCTCCTCTTCCCGACTTCAAGTCAAGCGAATAATGGTCTGGAATTCGTAGATATGGATTTTGAAATGAACATAGTTAATGTTCTAGAAGGAAATCGTAATGGCACGATCTTGATTTTTCAAATTACTAGAATATCTGAAAAGATAGAACTATTAAGAATATATGTTCTTGATATACTTGGAGATTGGGTAGAATGTAAGAGTCGTGTAACATGGCACATGATGACGTTATGATCTGTGAATCATCACGTTCCATTAGAAACTCAGCATGACTTACTGTAATATAATCACGTTGATCAAGTGTCATTATATTATACTAACTCATGCATCAGTTCTCAACATTACTTCAATAACATTCATATTTTAAGCTCGAAAGTTTACAGAATATAGAAACTAACAGTTTCTATATGATGTAACACTGATAGCACTAATAGATTAATGATTCAGATAAGAATAGTTATGAAAATATCTTCAGAAATATGGAGGATATTTATAATGAAAGATACGATGATATCTTGGAATTTCTAATATCGAAGGATGATGGAGACTATTGTCCGCAAGGGTTTAGAGTAAGGAGCAAGATATTCGCTAAAGACTTTAGCAGGCATTGAATCATTTAGATTCTTTGAAGTCAAACTTATTCTTTGTGATTTGTCCACGGCTTTCTTCATAGTTTCGCATAACCTGCTTTTCGGCACTAAATTTTCTCTTGAATGTTTTCAATATACTGATACACAGGAAGCACGAAGAGGTATATAATTTCGGACGAGAATATTTTTGAAAATATCCTTAGAAATATCGAAGATATTGATGATGATATTTTTGGAATTTCTTAGTTCGATGGTTGATGAAGAAGATTTTTCGCAAGATTTTAACATGAGTACGGAGCAAGATTTTCGTTGAAGGTTTCATCGGATCCAGAATTACCTGGATTCTTTGAATATATGGTATGGTCCTTGTATTTGTCCTTGTTCTCCTTCGTGGTTAGCTCAAACCGTTTTCCAGTTCCAACTTTTCTGAGCTTTTCCAACATACTATTCTTTATCA
The DNA here is from genome assembly GCF_046630445.1 of Rutidosis leptorrhynchoides. NCBI lineage: Eukaryota > Viridiplantae > Streptophyta > Magnoliopsida > Asterales > Asteraceae > Rutidosis > Rutidosis leptorrhynchoides. The sequence continues at coordinate 254,115,335 of NC_092333.1, forward strand.
TCAAACTTTCAATGATTAAGGTCGTTTATGGTTGTCTATGGTTTCTGCTGCTTCATTCAGCTTTTTCAACATTCAGAGTATTGGTTTGTGACTGAGTGCTTTTTAGAATTTCAGAATGAGAGATCATAATTCTAAGAGATAAATGTCATACATATAATTGTTGATGTAGATATACTGTGAGTTTTCAAAGTACTGATTGCTGATTCCTGGTAATTGTTATGGCAGTTCTCGTTACAAGATGCGGATGAGTATATGATAGGGTTTCAATGAATAAATATAATGATTTGTCAGAGAGATTTAAGCCAAGAAGCAACGAGGTTGCTGGTACGTTTACTGCTAATGTAGTGAGATATAAACAGTTTTCCAGTATTGATGACGAAAGGCAACTTTTATATCAGGGTTATAATGAGCTAAACCGAGTGAAAAGTCGAAGTTGACTTGATGGAGCTGTGACAAAATTTACTACCTTGAAAAAGGATTGTGAAGTTATTTTGGGTAATAATAATGCTAAAGGATCTAACACAGATACATGTTAAACGTTTAATCAGGTTCTGAGTATTTTCAGGTGCATAGCTATATGCATCTCTCTTTCCTTCCGTAAATGATGTGCGATTGGTTCATCCTCTCGATTGAAATGTTTTCAAGAATCATGAAAGATTTGAACGCAGATTGAAATCGTCAAGATACAAATGAGGGTTAAGATGAAATCAAGTGGCAAACTTGAAGAATTGTTTAGTTTCATATGTTATAATTAATATTTTAATTCATTTTAATTATCCACTGTTGGTAGTCCTCAGTTGATTAGTCCACAGTTAGCTAGGAACCGTTAGCTAGGATTTTGTTAGCGTGGATTCTTAACAAAATCTATCGTAGTTAATTTATTTGTTTCTAACAAATTTTATTCCGTCAAATGTTTTCTTCATTATGCCACTTGTTGGCTTCTGATAGGTCAGAATCCAAATATGAAAATTGAATGGAAATGGTTATTCTGTGGTGAACGGATTCATACAACTGTGGATGTAAGTAGGATATGAAATGACCGCTGAATCAGATTTCAGATTTAAAGAATGTACAGTGTAACTTATTAATGTGAAACTAAATATTCCTCGGGTATTACCTACCCGTTAAAATATTTTCATCATTAACAGTTTGTACGAAAGAATTTTTAATCACAATCTTTATGGAAATATATATACATATATATTTTCTTCAGATATAATCATGGATTTAATGAGTCAATTATGATATTAATCTCATTTGATTTATTGTAAGAACAAGAATATATATAATCTTTAAAACATTAGAGATTACATAATTGCCATGTCGAACGAAGATAAATGATGTAAAATGATTCGCAGATTGATGATTATGCTCGAGGTACAGATTGCGATGTCGAGGCGTGTGATGCGGATGTTGTTGTTGGTGGTAATGGTACTGTTGATGTTGGTGCCATTGCTGAAGCTGGTACGTTTTGCACCATATTTTCTAAAGCTACAACTCGGACCCGAAGCTCGTTGGCTTCTGCTATTACTCCGGGATGATTGTCGGTCGGAACGAGCGGATGAATAAGGTTCAGAATTGTGGATAGAATATGATCTTGTCGAGTTACCCTGGAAATGGGACTGAAAATGGTGTCTCGAATAGGTTCGCCGGTAACGCTTCAGGTTCATTGTCAAGAGGTGAATTCGGTTGATGGAAAGGATCGCCTTCTTCGCGTCTCCATGGATTAAGTCAACTACGAACCCATCAGATGTATTGAGAATGACTAATTGGTTGATTCATTCTGGTTATACTGCTTTCGGAGTTCGAGTGGAAATCCATATCGGAATAGCTGTCGAAATAACTATCGGAATAACTATCGAAATCTGAGAGACTCGAACTGGTTTAGGGATTCATCCCGTACGATCAGATGAAGGATTTTCGATAAGAAATAGATTATAGGATATAGATTAGTACCCTGCAGTACATAATTTATATATGCATATATAATACTAAAATCCCATAAGTTACGGAGGAATCTACGGAAACTGTCAGGCATCGGTAACAATAATAGGTACACTAAGATATGAATTAGCAGATATGCTAAGATATAAATTTTTGTCTATACACTAATCATGCAATTAATGCAATAAGATGTGTCTAGACTAATGATGATAAGCAAGTGAT